>NC_091127.1:174942521-175307521 GCF_040183065.1 Periplaneta americana
GGCACTGTCTACAGTACCAAAGTACAGTTTCAGTGAGGAATGGGAATATAGTTATTTTGATAATGAAGCTAATTGCATATTAGGCTATGTTCCGTTCGATTTCGTTATACACATTATAATATAAGACGTCATTTCAATGCTGCTCATGTTCAAGTTTGTAATAAAATAGTAATATGCGTTACAAGAGCGGTATGTTGAAGTTTTCATGTTCGAGGAAAAGTTTGAAAAAGCAAAACGTAGTTGAGCTTTTTTAATTTCCGAGAATTGAAAGAAAACATACCGCTCGTGTATCGTACATTTTTTTGTGCGAAGATCGTTTATTACATACCTGAAAGAGGAATTTCTAATTAGTTGCAATGAAATCTCCGTCTTGGTTTCTGTTCAATGACGGCAAATTTGCAAAACTAAAATATCTATCTCCAACATTGTTGCTTTAAAATGTTTTCTGTGTTTACTATGCTCTAGCAGGCCGTGTATACGTCTGTCTTTTTTTTCCCCCAGTCTATGATGAGTCTGGAATCTTGATGATTTTTTCACGGCTTCGTTAATGTTAATCACGAATGCAGTAACTTTAGTGGAGTTGTAGAGTTTACTTAATTTTTGCAAATATTTAAAAACAATAATTAATAGTGCAATTCAGGCGAAATTGCAGCGGTAAGTTTCCAATTTATAATTATTGCTATATTGAACGTCTCTAAAAATAATATGTTAAAAGCCTAAAGCAGTAAAATCAATATGTCACTTAAGCGGTAAGAAGAGGGCGTCCACACCTGTGGAGTAATGGTCAGCGCGTCTGGCTGCGAAACCAGGTGGCCCGGGTTCGATTCCCGGTCGGGGCAAGTTACTTGGTTGAGGTTTTTTCGGGGTTTTCCCTCAACCTAATATGAGCAAATGCTGGGTAACTTTCGGTGCTGGACCCTGGACTCATTTCACCGGCATTATCACCTTCATCTCATTCAGACGCTAAATAACCTAAGCTGTTGATAAAGCGTCGTAAAATAACCTACTAAAATAAAAAAAAAAGAAGAGGGAAATTGTTATGTGTGTTAGGTTGGGAATATTGAATGTGGAATTTTAGACTTTCCGCGGATTGGTTTTGTGCGGAAACCAAGCAAATACACACGATCTCGCACAAACAAACTTACAGGTACGTACGTAATTATGTAAAATTGTTGTTGTGTTGCTTATTTTATGGATTACTTGTTTTTATTTTTGATTTTTAAATTTCATAAATGACAAAATGATTAAAATATTTGTTGACATCAGTCTCATGAAAATATTAGGGAAAAGTGGTCGGGATTTATATACTAGTTATTGACAATATAAATGTATTTTAACATGAAAAATGTTGCATTTCGTATAATTGCAATGTTTGTCGACATATTGTTGTGAACAGTTTCTTTTAATGAATCAGTGTAGGCTAAATCAGCTGCACGCTCCAGGTTAAAATATTGTCATCTTGTTTTTGCTCTGCGTTTATGTACTAACACAATCCGGCCGAATATTGATACATTAATTAATCATTAAATAGTTGAATGTTCAATAGTTTGTGTGCGAACTTACCATTCTTATCCTAATTTATATTTAGAGTGGTGATTGTTTTTACAACACGAGTTTATGTACTCCCGCCGCTGAAGCAAGTTTTTGATTGAGAGTGATGCATGGACGTCAATCATATCCAAAAGTTTTGAGATTGACATCATACTTTCCCCTTCAAATGAGTTTCACATGCCGGACCAATTGCGTATTCAAATTTCACCTAATTCAGAATAGGAACCTTTATTTCTAATTAAACATTTTAATGTATGAATTCCAATATACTCTGTTCTAATATTATTTGTCCGTTGTGATCCGACATTGATCTTAGATCATGGTCAGTGCTTAGGATCAGGGTAGGTCCTGATACCTTATCATGTTCCGTGGCTATATCACCAATGGGTGTGAATGGGGAAGGTAAAATTTTAATCTGAGAAAAACTTCCGTGTCGATATATTCGTATAATATTAACCATCATGAAACAAACTCTCTTTCTGATGACTCATTCTTCCCCCTCGTGCACAGCTCACCATTCTAGCTCGCCTGCTCATCTAGAGGGACATCATTTTATTTGTACTAACATTTTTAATATTAACCTAGCTATATGTTTGGATTAAAGGTCTAGAACCGGAAACACCGCTTGCTCCCCCTTCCAAGACTGGAGTTCGATGATACTGGCGTAAAATACAAATCACTTTACTAGGTATAGTAGGGAAGAAAAGTAGTTGATGCATTTACGTAAACTAGGAAATATCGCAATTTTGAGTTTGATAATTTTCATTAGGTTTTTGTTTCATCAAAATACAGTACTGTATTAACACTTAGTGTTTTTACTCACGAATTGAACTATCCATTCGGACGTATTCATTATGCAGTGTATATTGTACTGTTACAACACATTAGCGTACAATATAGAGAATGAAGTTAAATTGAAAAATAATAATCATAATATGGATATTTAAACACATTTTTGAAAATGGTGCCCGTTCATTAAATACAGGCTTCAGTTCTTTTGTGCATATTATCGCGCTATAGACTATTGTACCTAATTCCAATTACACTTTCGTCCTTCGTTCTAGTAACTCATGTTGAAATAATTCTGTACCTACTGTAGAGTACCTTACGTACTGTAAATTTAATCTTCACTTCTGCCCAATCCGAAAAGATAAAATTACTCAGACATGCTATCTACTGTCCGTTCAAGAGATTTTGTCGCAAGGTCGTAGAAAGGGGGGTGAGAAATCACGTGACAATTAATTACTTAACAAGGCCCTTTTATTTAAGTTATTTTAAACAGTTGTATAATATTACGTAGGCGTTCAATTCCTAAGAGAAATTAATGTTTTCAGAAAAGAGCTAAGACAGTCCAGCTACTAGACTTTACAGAGGGGCGAACAGAAGCAGGTGGGGGAAACCTGGATGCGACGTAGGCAAACGGACGACAGTACCTGTGCGAAAATATGATTCAATATTGAAAGCTCTTTCGTCACTGGAAAACGCGAACATATTTCTGGAACGTACTATACTCACTAACTCAGTACTACATACGCGGCCTTGGTTCTGTGTGGAGAACAGTTGGAAGTTTAGTAGTAGAGGGGGTGGGAGTGAAGTATATTCAAAAACTCAGGTACAATAAAAATTGCAGTAAAAATAAAATGATGTCCTGTATAACACACATTCTGTTCATAAATAATTCTTCCATGACGGGTATTAAACCCAGGTTCACTGCTATTCACACAGTGAACAGCCATAACGATAGCGAAGGAGAATTACTGTACATAGTGTCCATCCGAGTGGTTATGACGCGTTCCTGCTGACCTCTCTGTAAAACCTTGTGGCTAAAATCATTTCCTCTTTCGAATTGAACTTTCACGTAATATTATAAACTGTTTAAAATAACTTAAAGAAAATTACCACCTTAAGTAAATAATATTGCCACGTGATTTCCCCGCTCTTCGATGACCTTGCGACATAACCACTTGGACGGACAGTTAATATGAATTAGTTAGTGTGACACTATTCATTTCTTAATTGTGGATTGAGGTTCTGGGAATAATTGGATTTTGAGGGAGAAATTAAGTTACTCATGAAAGGAGAATGCACATATATATTGTTCCTTCACCATGACACAGTTGTATACAGTATTGTGCAGTGTAAAACGTGAGTCTCAATTACACACTTCCATTATTATGGCAAAGACAGTAGTTAGTACGTTGGTCCATATAGTTATTTGATCGTTTATGTCCTGGTTAGAAACGATTCCAAAGTTGTTCCTGAGGTCAAGCCACAGTGTATTTTCATTGTATTACTCCTACAGTTCTTCTACGGATTTTGCAATTCCCATGCGATTATTGTCGGCATCGAATTCTCCATAATAGTTGTCAGTGAAGAAATCTCCAAGATGGATAACATCATCTCCTTCATCTGAGTCTTGGAAACCCGAGTAGCACACATCTCCCTGCAAATCGAAGTATACATGTTAAAATGGAATAGTAATAATATTTCAATAAGCCTCATTTTAAAGTGTTGCATTATTAGCTTTCCACACTGTAGACTGGTGTCTAATCTCGTCGTGTTCAAGTGAAATGTGTGATGGAAAAGAATGTTGTTAATGTAGATGTACTTTGAATACACTCGTTACCACTGCCCTCATTTCAACAAGTCTCCATCATCACGTCATCATGATCACTTTGAAGGGAACCGTCTGACTTCTGTGACCTTAGCAATGAGAAGTCCAGTGTTTGGCCACAGATCCACTGGAAACTGATTATTTGTATAGAGAATATAGCGCACATCACGGTGCGGGGTTAGTACTTTCAGTTTCTAATTATAAGAGTAGCTTGACAGCCGAGTTTCGTTTATTTATGTATGTATGTATGTATGTATGTATGTATGTATGTATGTGTGTATGTATGTATGTATGTATGTATGTATGTATGTATGTATGTATGTATGTATGTATGTATGTATGTATGTATGTATGAACACTACAATTGGGCGGTGGCAATGATATATAATATACAGTGCTAAAGCTAACCCATTATTAAGTTGATTGAAGCTGCAGAAATCTGTGACAAATTTAATCGTACTACCACTTCATGAACTAAGATTTAATAATTAATAATATAGAACTTATGGTTCATGAAAACATTTATAATAAACAAAATGAAATCATGAATTAATTAGCAAAGTTATATAATCAACCAACAAACAATCACTATTATACTTGCTTCTTATTTATTTTTAACATTAATTGCTGTCCACCCATCCCATCTCACTTACAATCAACTCAGTATTGCAAATCAGGAAATGCAGTAAGGTATTGACTATTCTGAAATAAAGGAATCCTAAGGTTTTGAGGTTAACTTAAGAATTTGGAGTGAATACTTCAGTTTGAAAATGTTAAATATCAGTTATGTCTGAAAGCAGAGCAGACAAACGATATTCCATACAGAAACATTAAAACCCCAAAACACACATTGAAAGTGCAGAAGTAGCTACTTCTCAAGTAGACTAGAAAAAGATCTTCTTCTCTACAAATTGGTTGCTGCTACTCCGTAGCTGTTGTATTACGACTGGTTTAACATGATGTTCCTAACATGTTTGAAGAAGCCAAAAACCGTGATTTTAAGATATTTATACTGTATAAACATAGACTGAAATAAAATGTCCTTGTGCGATAACACTACGTACACATTATTTTGAGTCCTGCTATGAACATGTTTTAACTCACATAACGGACGTTAAAAATATACTTTGAATCTTTCTATAAAGGATCTTTGTGTATGCAAGAAGATAAAAAAAATTACGCAATTGATATATCTAGACGTAACCTACTGAATTTTCTGGCACAGCATCGGTAGTGACGTGTGAAGTGGCCTGACCGAGGCTCAGGATAATGACCATCCGAGCCCATCTTATGCCAGTAACATCCCAACATCGTGTCTAGTGTGAAATTCAATTTGGGCTGTTACAACAACAACAAAAATCACACGCTCAGGGTCGATCGCAATATATTTTAATAGTCATCACAGAGTCAATTTACTAGTCTCCTAAAATGGCACAACTCATGCTGCCTGTGGTTTGCTGTGGTTTTCCTAACACAAAATGTCGGGATTAGCTCTAAAAGAAATTGGCCACAGATACACATCTCCCTCTCCAAACAAGTTTGAACGTTTTTCCAAATTGAAGCCTTCGAAGTAGGATCCTTGAATTCCGCATACTGTCTTCAGGACTTCACAGCGCAAGGGATCGGATCCCTTCTCTTGCGAGGACTGCGGTAGTCCCACTCGATGTACATCTTCGGTGATCCTAACCTGTTGCTGTTCTGGCTTGCTTCTCCCCCGGCTCGGGGCTCACATGTTCAGTCTATTCAACTCAAATTCCCTGACAAGAATGCGTTTTAAAATGTTTTTCCTCTCATTTCCCCATTGTCAAAGATGTCAATGAATTGGGTTATTTGACCTGTTGCGACCTCACCTCATGTGAGCTGAGATAGCCGTGGTGAGAAATACACTCAGGGACAAAAAAAAAAAACCGGACACTTTAATATTTGCTGGTATTTTGCAAAACATTATCTTCTCATACAATATTATGGTAGCCATCTGTTGTTATGGAGACGTGTATACATTCTTGATTGTTTTTTGTTTTATAAACAAGCCATTACAACCAAATATTCCAATTTTGCTTTCGGAGTCTCAGCTATAACAATTTTGTCTCAACCATTATGTACTTCATTATCGTTATCATTCGTTATTTCTTTATTTTTACATTTCATGAGTTTAAGTGGGGTTGTAACATTTATCTTAAAACAAGCTGCGACCTGAAGATGTGGCTCGAGCTGTAGCCCTTTACGATGATGGACGCAGTGTACCTTACATTGCAAATGTTATGAGTATGGCTAGAGGCACAACCCATGATGCCATAAAACGGTATAGAGAGACCCTAGAATATACCAGAAGACCAGGTTCGGGTCGCCCAAGAGCTACAAATCCAAATGAAGACAGGTACATGGTGTTGAGAGTTCTTAGGGAGCGCAATACGCCAGCTACTAGTGTAGCCCAGCAATTTGTTAACATGCATGGACGCCCAGTTTCGTCCAAAACAGTTAGTAGGAGGTTGAAAGCAAGTGGACTGATATCAAGTAGACCTGGAACTGGTCCCAGACTTCTCAGGATGCATCGAGTTGAACGGCCGCGTTTTGCAAAAGATCACAGGGATAGGAGAAATGGACAGTGGAGCTGTGTTCTGTTCACCGATGAGTCCCGTTCCAATCTGTGCCCACCTGATGGACGTGAAAGAGTTTGGAGAAGGAGGGGAGAACGATTTTCACAGTGTTGCATTTCCGAAAATGTGCCGTATGGAGGTGGTGGAGTGATGGTTTGGGCAGGAGTGTGTACGGATGCTCGTACAGAGTTGGGTTTTGTTGAAAATGTAAGACTAACAGCTGATAGGTATATAAATGAATGTTTGGCTGATCATGTTGTGCCATTTGGCCAATTTGTAGGCGATAATTTTGTTTTAATGCATGATAATGCACGGCCGCATATTGCCCATGCGGTCGGAGATTATCTCCAAGAAGTGGGAATCCATGTTCTTCCATGGCCAGCAAGGAGTCCAAACATGAACCCAATTGAACACGTGTGGGACATGCTGGGACGGCGTGTTAAGAATAGACGACCGAGACCAGAATCGTTACAAGAGTTGAGGCGAACACTTGGCGAAGAATGGGAACTTATTCCTCAAGAAGACATTGCTAACCAAATTGAGAGCATGCCAAGACGTATGGATGCAGTTATTCAAGCCAGAGGAGGTAATACCCGTTACTAAAAAGAAATTTTAATGTTTAAGGGACAATAAAATGAAAAAAGAGTTAGACCAAACGATGCCATAGCTATACGCCCTTTGTAATATTTTGTAAATTTTCTCATCAGAGATTTTTTTTTTCAAATGTTGTATAAGGTGCTAAATGAAACATTATTTGTTTAAATGGGTTTTGTTTCATTTTGAAATAACTGGCAACAAAATACAAGCAAATATAGAAGTGTCCGGTTTTTTTTTGTCCCTGAGTGTACTTCTCTGGTGAATGAACATTAAACAATTTAGTCCTTATTCGCTAGGTACAAGGCTTTACCTAGGGCCTGATTGATAACCTTTAATATTAAAAACATACCTACTTGTTAATCTCAGCAAGATTTAAGTCATATGTTAATTATCGAATGATCAATATGAACCTCAGAAGAATTAAAATCTTGGATTAATCTCTATTGAAAAACTGCTCTTCGTCTCTCTGCATTTTAAACGTTCTCCAAGGTGAAGTTTTGAATCATTAATAGAACGTCAACTATAGAAGAAACAAGTACTCTTATAGTAGCTGTCCCACGCGCCAACATGACGTCACACTAATGTAGTGTATGAAGAACTAACCTTATTCCCGTACGCCCTGGGACAGAATACGGTCCCTAGTAATTCGTATTTAAGTTCTGTAAATAAGATATAGCAGCAGAAAACAAACATGAACGATATGTGTCAGAAATGCTGATGCACAACGAATTACCATCAATTTTCTCGGTGAGGAAGGAACCAGTGGTTTGAAATTTGTAGAAGACTTTCAGCACAGTTTCAGTAAAATGGTTTCCTTCGTTCAGTATCCTTAGACAAGTGCATATTGTTTAAAGATGGGAGCACTGCGGTTTGTATCATGTCACATCCTGCATAAGTTTCGGTGAATTCGCCAGGATAATAGAATAAATACCAGCATTAGTAAGAATTGTGCAAAATGGATGCACATAGATTTTATTGAAGTAAACTTTGTTCCAAACATCCCTAGCGCTACAATTAAGTGTGTCACGAGTTCCTGGATAAGATTGTGACAACCGATGATGCTTGGGAATGTCAATGAATTCCTCAAATCAACATTTCTAGCAAAGAGGGAAACATTTTTATTCGTCACCACAAAGAAGAGTTAAGGTGAAATTAACCGAGAAATAGTAAATATTACGATTTTAGTGACGTAGATATTAACCGATCAATTTCCTCTTAGATAAACAAACGTATATTATTAATCTGCTCTTTTTAAGGCAAAGTGAGAAAATCACTAAGGTCCAGAACACGTGAAAAATTGTCTGAAGGTATCATCTTCCTTCATGACAACGCCTGATCTCAAAGCACCAGTATCACAAAGATAATCTAACTGAACTTGAATGGGAAGCGCTGCCTGTAGGCCGTATGAATTCCAATGCTAGCAACTATCTGTTATTTTGACCAGTGACAAAAAAGTTTTGAAGGTAACAAAAAATGTGATGAAAAAAGTGCAGACATTGCAAGAAAATATGTTCTGTGAAGTCGCTTCCAGACCAGAAATGTATTGTTAAGGGTCGGACTATTTTGAAAGATAATAATGCCTTGAATTTTTCTGTTTTATGTGATGCTTATAATGAAATAAATTTCGGGTCAAATTTTACGTCTCCCACAAAAAACTTACGTTTTGCTGAATGTGGTATGTTGAGCTGATGTTATGGGCAACACCTCCGATGGTGAATGTGACTGATGGCACATTGTCGAGTTTATCGCAATCGAACTGAAACGAAAGATCGATGTCTTTACTAATCCACAAATTAATTAATATTAGAAAAAATTACACTAAACATTACTTCCTGAGATATGTAGTGGAGTTTTATCGCTGTTGAAATATGTGGAAATTAAAATTCAAAGTGCATATTCAAGTTAGGAACAGAAAGTGTCCTATTTCATAAACTCGAAATGATTGATAAGTAATTTATTTTCAGGCTTTGATCCATCAACAAGTATAATAAATTTATTATTAAAGTTAAATAAGAATGATATTAGGACTATTTATTATTGCAATAAGATTTTGATTAAATTCTGTCGAGATAAAATATTTTATGGATTAAATTATTAATAAATCTACATAACTGAGTGTATTAGTATGTATTTCTCTGAATTGGAATTAGGTTTGAGGTACTTCATAATAATTACCACACATAGAGTCCTGGCACCCTTAACTTTGTTGCTGCATCCCAGAATATTATTAATTATCGTAATCAGTTTGGATGGACCAGTTATGACGTACTTGCTTGAGTCAACAAACGCCAACTTGTCTGTTGCTATCACTTCATTTCCAACACTGACGCTGTAAAACAAAATTATGTAAGTGAGTATAGCATATAATAATGTATTTATGTTTCTAATAATATAATTGTATGTGTATTAGGGTGAAATCTGATGCTTATAAAATCATGCAGCTTACTTCAATATGGTGTAATAATGCGAAGGAAAGTAAAGAACTGTATCTGCAAAGTATGTAGTATAAAAGACAAAACTTAAGCAAGATTTGTTGATCAATCAACTTTCATCGATGCACTGTTTTACCACCACTCGATTAGGCCTGCGTTCTTTATTTAAGTAAGTAGATTACATTGATATGGTAGGATTCACATTAGGCGTGTGATCACATTCACATTTCTTGAATCTCATTTACTTGTATGTGCTGATATTGAGACTATTTATCTCAAGTTTGAACTGCATTACTACATTGTCATAGTTTATGAGTTTCAAGTAACAGAGAACGCGCTTTAATTCATCGCTAATTACATCGAGATAAATGCAGATTGTATAATTGCAGTGCATATGATTCTGATGTTAGGGGCTGATCTGATAGTACAGTTGAAATCCTCTTTGATTTGGTAATTAGAATTATTTTTCAGTTCTCTGACTTGTTTTTAATATCAGTCATGCAAATATTGAATAATGTTAACGAAAGCGAAAGTTGCTTATTCATATCTTCTTCTTTTGAGAGTTTGATGTTACTCTTTAATTATATCCGCTATTAATTATAGTAAATAGTCTGAAATGTTTCTTGATTCTGAGTTTCAAATAACTTTTGCCTATCAAGGTTTTTTTAAACACTAACTAGTCCACATTCTTTCACTCTTTAAAATCATTCCTGTTTTGCTGGACGCAGTGGTTGATGTTCTAATGCTACATATGTTTGTCGCTAGACACTGTTCGCTTAGAAACTATAACTCTCCTATCGCATCCATAGTGTACGTAAAGTTCATAATGTAATGTATGCATCTACTTATTTGTAACTTCAAATGCAAATTGTTTAGGATAGTGAGCTGTATGGATATTGTTCTCAAATACTTAAACTCAAAAGTAAATGTATATGTCGTAATATATGCCAAATTTTTAATCAATTTACTCACCTGTCCACCTTGAAGTTCCAGCTTTCATTATCTACGAAAGGTACGTAAGTGAATTCGCCTGTGTAGTAGGCAGGTATTGTGCCTCCGAGCACCAGAACTCCGCGGTGCTGTCCGTCGGGATATCTGAGGCAAGAAAGAAATTATGCAAAATAGTGAACAACTAGATTAAGCTGTGAATATTGTCCTCAAATTGATCTCTTTGTTCCCTACGAACAATATCGTGGAACAGTTGTGTATTTATTACGAAATCGACCTATGGATTTGTATTGCACTTGTGCTGAAGATAAACTATGTTCAGGAAGGAAAAAAAGGGGAAGGGAAACTCAAGTTTAAGTATGGAAGAACATGGTAATGATTTCGGAATTTCCACTTTCGTTTTGTCTAATCTTTGACAAACATTATGTTATACATAGGTTGGATAAAAAGTTATGGCAACACTGCTGTCACGCGACGATGGTGCGTTCGAGAGCTGCCAGCTGTGTGGATATGAACAAGGACTGTTAGATGAGTTAGTGCAGCCAGCGGCGACATTACTCTGTCAATCTACTGCAGTCTGTAGAACGTTGACTTTAATATTGATAGTGCGGGCGCCCTAAGACCACGTTTACAAAATTAGAGCAACGTTCCTGGATCAAAATTGAAGTGACACGAGGTCGTAGTGCAAAAGAATGTTTTCAGGGACTGCGTGAAGCATGTGGCGATGCAGCGTTGCCACATCGCACAGTTGCACGATGGGTTAAAGCGTTTCGGGAAGGCAGAGATGCCGTTCAGGACAACCTCCATAGGACGACCCCCCGTGGAGGACAACACAGTTCAACTCCTTGCTTCCCTGTTGGATGCTGATCGTCGATGGACTGCTCGTGAGTTAGCAGCGGAAGTCGGAGTATGTCACAAAACTGTGCTCCACATTCTGCAAGACATTCTGGGTTACCACAAAATTACAGGGCGTTTGATACCCCATGAAATGACCGAGGTTTAACAAATGGCACCGCTATGCAGTCCCACAGGCCTTGTTGGACCGGTACCAAAGGAAAGATGACGACTTTCTTGGACGAATCGTAGTTATGGACGAAACCTAGGCTCGCTCATACGAACCAACCAAACTTGAAATGTCAATCAAAGGAATGGAAGCATCCAAGTTCTTCTCGTCCTGAGAAAGTGCGCCCTACACAAAGTGCTGTGAAGGTGATGTTCATTGTGGCTATGACATTGATGGCGTAATACTGCACCACGCTGTACCTCAAAGGCAGATGGCTATTACTGCAGGTTCCTGCAGCACCACCTTCGTCCAGCCCTCAGGAGAAAACGACGACACTTGGTGGTACAGAATTCCATCATTCTTCATGATAATGCAAGGAGTCACACCGCTGCTGCTGTCAAGGACCTCTTGCGCCGCTGGCAATGGGAGATTCTGGAACATCCACCGTACTCACCCGATATGAGTCCATGCGATTACGATCTTTTCACCAAAGTGAAAGAACCACTGCGAGGGACCCGGTACAATACCAGAGATGAACTTATCCGTGCTATAGGGCGGTCAATACGGAACATCAACAAAGATGGACGCACAGATGTTGTACGACGACTTCCAAACATTTGGAAAAAAGTAATAAATAGGGGGGGGGGGCGACTATATAGAAGTTACGTAAATGTTGTATCCTTGTGAATAAAGCCATGTCAGAAATATCGAACTGTTGCCATTACTTTTTATCCAACCTTAGTATTAGGCCCATTTTGAAATGATAAAATAGCTACTACGATGATAACATACGTATTATTGACATAAGATACTGTAGCTTGGCCGATCATAAAATTCTGCGCGATAGACCAGGTAAGGCCATTTGATACTGCTAAGGATGAGAGGGGTGTATGGGTTAGTCGCTGTGTAGCTGCTGTAGATTTCACTTCTTTTTCTTGAGCAAGTGCATAGTATACTAACCATTGTAAAAACATTAGTACCGTAATGGACCCAATTGTAGTTCAGTTGCTGATAACATCGATTCATAGGGTCATTCATCCTAAGAGCCAGCTGGCTAGTCTCTGAAATTGAGACAACTCATCCTGCCTAAGGTTTTTCCGTGGGTTTCCTAAGGCGCTAAGACAAATGTTGGGATGAGCCCTAAAAGAAATGGGCCACGGACCTGCATTCACATCCCCATGACCCCTTAATTATTCTTAATTAATTAATAATTACATCTATCATAAATCAATAAATCAATCGACCTATTACTTAAAAACCAAATTAGCTAGTCTCTTATATTGAGACAACTCATCCTGCCTAAGGTATTTCCGTGGTTTCCTAAGGCGTTAAGACAAATGTCGGGATGAACCCTAAGAGAAATGGGCCAAGGACCTATATGCCCTTCCCTATAAGTTCCTCTTTTTTCTAACAAACAATTAATGCCCTAGTTCAGAGTTTATAAAATTATTAAATACATGTGCAAGGTCACTCATGTAGTCGCAATGCGAAAGGACAGGGAACCTTTCAATTTGCAGATTCAGAATTCACGGCGTCTCTCCTGGCGGTCTTCACCTGCCTTGTCATCGAACAACAGACGACAGAGTCTTGTCGACTCCTCCTGTACTGCGAAATGACACAGTTCATTTCAATGTGCAGATTTACACCAGCCATCTCCTCCTCGTCCCGTCCCGTGATCATTTTGTTCACATTTCCGTCCCCTCGCGTATGTGGTACCTAAGAGGTTACGTCCATTTTCGGTTTTCCCCTTCAAAATTTTCTAGAGCTCCTTCAGTGGAGCAGCGTAACCCTGAGTGAGACTAGTGGCCAACAGGCTTGGAGCTCACATATTTAGTTTCTTACAGCCCCGAACCGCTTGCAAGAACGCGTTTTTCGTACCTTTTAAATTTGTCCTCCCATTTTTTTTTTCGTTGCTGATAAGTTGAGCTTTTTTCTTCGTACCCTCGTGGTACAAATATGTAATGCACTGATTATTATAAAAACATAAATGATGCGCGTTAACTATAAAAATGAAAGGGTGTATGGCATAATCATAATGGAATTGTTAAGGAATAATTACATTAATTTCCGTGTTATTTTCTGACTCGTGCGTAATTTGCTAATTATTACAAAAATATATATGTATTGTAAATGAACAATACCTCCTCTGAAAATTAAATTAAAAGATTTAGTGCTCTATATTCAAACACGAGAAGGGATAGCGAACGTGTACAGTTGATCTAGGAACACCAAATCACTCAAAGTCCCTCAAAAGAAAGTAGCTCAAGTTTTCGGTGTCTCTGAAACAACAGTTTGACGACTTCAGGAAGAATAAAAAATATTGTGTCTGTTGTAGTGTTATCCTTTCCGACCTCCAATCAAATTATGACAAAAAGAAGTACTAAATAAAATGTTGACACATTTAATGGAGTAATTCGACGTACAGCGAACGACTTCTACATTAGGGATAAACAGAAATACACCTTGAGAAAACTCTGAACATACGGAATGGAATGGAAGTTTAAATGATACGAAGGTGATCGCTTTATTTCTGCATTTCAAAGATTACATATAAAAGTACAAGTTTGGATTCAAGAGTGATTCCTTAGTACGTTTGTCAATCTTCATGCGTAACATTGGTAACCGTGTACCCGTAGTGTTCATATGTCGACATTTTCTGTTCGGCCAGAAGTCTTGTCATTAATGGGTGAAAATGTGTGTAATATGGGTTCAAAGAAATGGTCAGGATGAAATAAATAATTTACATTATTATTCTTTTTGTTATGAAGAGAAGAGGTGAGAAGTGCTTCTTACTGCAGTAGGTACGAGTATTAATCTAGAAGACGTTGAATTGAGAGTTGTTCATTTTAATGGCGTACAAGAAATATGAATTTACGAAAGTGGTGCATAATGAAACAATCACTATCCAATGGATATGGAAAAATAGAATGCTCGGGAGTTGTCAACTCAATTATTGAAAAAAAAAACAATGAAGATAAGCGGGATTTGGATATAAGGTGTGAACCTCATTTTTAAAGAGAAAATTGATTAATTTACTGCAAATTTATAAAAGGAGCTATAGCCTACATAATGGTTATTTGAACGTGAATCACTCACCTTCCGTGATGGAATGAGAACGAGTTGGCAATATTGTCTTGGTCTGCGAAATTTTCCATAACACTCGGCAGATCAAAGGCAGCCCTTCCAGATTTTGGGCGTCCCAATGCAATTACACCATCAGCGCCCAGAGCACATACATCAGTTGATATGTCATCTGCTAGCAAGAAGCCTTGGTTCGTAGCATTCAGAGTGCTTATCTAAATCAGAAAATATTACTTTATTAAAGTGTAATTGTATTAATACTGCAGGTTGCTACTTGAATCACTTTCTATTCTACTTTACGTCCATTTCCAGATACACAGTTCGATTGAATTCTCGTATATCGGATGAGATTCTTTCTCTCTGACATACAATTAGTTAACGTATTTAAAAATTATTCATATACTGTATTTAAGTTAAATGTAA
Organism: Periplaneta americana; assembly: GCF_040183065.1. Taxonomy (NCBI): domain Eukaryota; kingdom Metazoa; phylum Arthropoda; class Insecta; order Blattodea; family Blattidae; genus Periplaneta; species Periplaneta americana. The sequence goes on from NC_091127.1 coordinate 174,957,768, forward strand.
GATTCAGTGTTAGTGCGGTAGTCATTCGTTGCATGATGGGAGCATGAAATATTGCGTGTAGTTACGAGTAAGTTAACAACTTGAATTAAGATTATATATCTATTTTAATTTCGCAAATTGTCATAAATATATCAGAAGAGTGTGAAGTCCATTTTTATGAGAGACTGAGCTAGTTTCTTTGTCCACGGTGTACGGACTGAGGGACTTTCAAGCGAAATGCACAATGACATAAGCTTTTAGACAAGGATTGGCTTAAAATATAATGATAGGTCTCAAGCATAATCATATCATAAAAATTTCCAAATGGACTGAGCGAGTTTTTGGATCACACTCTTCAATGAATCTGTTTTTGAATCGTATTGATCTAGTAACAGTGTGTGTAATGTCTATTTCGTCTTGTTATACTTAATACCTTCAATAGGCCCTTCACATGGTGGTCTGTTCTAATCTTTACTGTAGTTCTCAGCTTAGATCTTAAGCTTTTTGTTTCCTATAATATCATTTTCTCTGTTGCCACCGTCCAAATTTTTCACACAATATGTTAGAATATCGTTTACAATATCGTAGGTACTAGTAATATGCGTTACAAGAGCAGTATGTTGAAGTTTTCATGTTCGAGGAAAAGTTTGAAAAAGCGAAACGAAGTTGAGTGTTTACTATACTCCAGCAGGCCGTGATATACGTCTGTCTTTCTTTTTCCTCCAGTCTATAAATGCGAACTTAAAACAAACGGTAAGGTTATGTAATGATTTAGAGTTTACTTAATTTTTGCAAATATTTAAAAACAATAATTAACAGTGCAATTTAGGTGAAATTGCAGTGGTAAGTCTCCAGTTTATAATTATTAATATATTGAACGTCTCTAAAAAATATGTTAAAAGCCTAAAGCAGTAAAATGAATATGTCACTTAAGCGGTAAGAAGAGGGAAATTGTTATGTGTGTTAGGTTGGGAATACTGAATGTGGAATTTTAGACTTTCCGCGGATTGGTTTTGTGCGGAAACCAAGCAAATACGCACGATTTCGCACAAAATTAATTCAGATTATTAGCAAATAAATATCTGTCCATGAGAATTACCCTATCATGATAATATTTAAAATTCTTTACACTTAAAAAAATAAGCAAAATATTCACAATTGAAGACCTCCACGGAAAAATAATGTAACGTCAAACAAATGAAATACATATGTGGCTTACATGGAAACTTAATTATGAAGCATTCATTTATGACCGTAAATAATTGCAAACAATAACTGAATAAACTTGTATCCTTGATTAGTCAAGTGGCTTTGCTTGTAAATATGGCCCTCAAGAAATATGTCCTGAAATCATTTTCTTTTCTCCAAAAACGTTTATCATAGATTTGTTGGTTACACCCTTATTCTAGGGAGGTCTTAAATTGCAGCAGAGTTTATGTTTTCGAGTGCACTTGGTTTGAAAGAATTTCTTGTTATATTAGTAAAGCCTCAAATATCGAAAAGTCAATAAAAATAAAGAAGTGAGTTAATATATTCTCTTGGAGAAATCAGAAAGCTTTTAAAACTAACATAGACCATATCAAGAACATTGCTCACACGTTTTAATTAATTATCTGTATATATGAATGTAGATTGGTTAAATTTATTTGGCTACGAAGTGAAATAGGTAATAGTATCTACCAAGGAAAGAGTATTGGAATATAAAATTATTCATGATCGAAAACACACTGTTTGGCTGTTATTAGTAATGTAAGTAGCGCCAGTATGACGTCATCTCTTCTTGTGACATTACGAAGATAGATCGTCTCAATTTTCACACATGTATAAGATTATGCTAGGAATTAGCTACATGAAATGCAGAGCAAATTCAAAATGTTACTTACTGCGATGTAGTCGTGGGCTTCCGATCCGCTGGCATAGCCACTGCCGAGAATTTTTACGGATGCCACGTTATTTGATACAGGCTGATTGGAGTAATATTTGTGTACGTTCACACAATCTGAAATCATACCGTTACTGCTTGAATACGTTGCTTACAGAAGGAACAGTTGATATCCTACTGGATTGAAGTAAGTAGTGTATGCCATAGGATTTTCTAATCATTATCCTGGTTCTAGGTTGCGTGTTTGAAAATTGTACACTTACATCTTTGTTTCTTTCAAAAACAGACAAAGTCAGTCTCAATTTCAAAAGTGGTTATTGTAACCTTTAAGTATGTTTTAAAGTACTTTAAACTAACATTTTTAAGTGAAGATCTAAATTATTTTGTTAATACAGTTACCAGTATGACACACAAAAGTTTTCATACTTTATACCAGAAGTTAACATAATCAAAACAAAAATAATGCTCTACTGACAAATAATAAAAATGGCACTTGTCCGTATTTGATACCTACTAGGCTTCTCATATCTAATATTTAAAATCTTGAATGACTTTCGGTTCTTTAATACATTTTATACTAAAGTCTAACAATGAGGGAAATGGTCTTAAAAACTAAAAAAATATTGAACAACGAATGTCATGTTCTGTTTTACTTTTAAATTGAGTTTCCTTGATTGGTTGTTTCTGCAATGAACAGTTTGTGAAATGCAGTCGTTATTTATTTAATCCTAGAAGTTAATTGTTTGACATAATGTCAAAGCTCAGTCCTAGTGTCCTTTGAGACTGAAGGGCTGCCCTACACATTTTTAGTGTCCGTTCCTAAACAGTTACAGTTACTCTGTTGTTTAGTCAACTGTCCGAAGACAAGTCTGAACCTCACAAGTGATACCAACAAGGCAACTAGCCCAGTAGATAATGGGGTAGGGTGGCCAGTTCCTTTCCCCCTCCAATGCATACATCGCCGACTATCTATATAATATTACCCTAATCAGGCTTAAGATGCTTACAAACAATTGTTCTTCCTATGACCTAAAATTATTTGAAGCATAGTAGGCCTACTTTGAATTTCATTATGTCAGAATACTTCAAATTAAATAAAAATATAAAATTATTTTATATTCTATAATGATTTTATATAATGCAAATCTAGAAAGCATATGCAAAATGCTTTGCCTGCTTTGTTGAAGACCACAGACTTTGTACTGAGCTTATTTAGATGGTTTTCGTATTTGATAGCTGATTGTTCGATGAACTGCCTGAAGATAGGTTTGAAACTCATAAAGTGACACCAAAAAGGAATAACTTATAAGACAACTAAGGCAGGAGATGATGGGATAGTGTGGCCAGTTCCTTTCCCTCTACATTGCCGACTAGCTACATACACTAATCAGACTTCAGATGTACGTATACAAGCACTTCTTCTTGTCTTGCACATATCGTCAAATGAGATGTACTGCCTGATAATAGATTTACTCGTACGTATCAGCCAGAACCTCAATCAGAAGTAGATATTTGATTAACACTATTACTTTGTGCTTTTCATATTTACATAGAATTATATTTATCTCTACTATGGCTCAAGCGGCAGCATTTATGACTAGAAATCTAGCGATCTTGCTTAAGGAAGTAGTGTAGCTATATACATTAGCCTATTTGTTGTCTTATGTTTGTCATGTATCACCTCATACGGTGGTCCTGAGTATTCTGATTAAAATTATCAATGAGTGGTAATAGTTCCTCGGTGACGATAATAATAATAATATAATAGTATAATATAATAATAATATTATTATTATTATTACTATTATTATTATTATTATTATGAACGAAGTTTAATTTTAAGACATACTTCAGGAAAGAAATAATTGATATTGCATGGATTTTATTAATGTGTTCTTTAAGGAACAATAAAATGCATTCGTCCAATAGAAATATAAGATTAAATGAAACTTACTGCAGCCGCCGCTTACACAGGATGCCGAGGGAACAACCGTTGTATATGATGACGTATCGAAGATAAATAGAAAGTACTGGTTGCCAAGTTGTACCGGTCCAACGTATTGTGTCTGAAAAAGTTAAATAAAGAATGGAATATGCGAGAATATAATATGTTAAAGTTTAGATGAATATAGCTTCACATTTTGTGACATAATACGTGAAATTTATCACAAATATTAGGGTACAATATATGTATATGTAGCCTATAGTTTATGCATAAAATAACAAAATACTGTTTCTTACATTGATGTATTCTTCTACAGGCTCGCGTTTCTGCAGAGGAACGACGACTCTGAAAATTGGAAGAAAATAAACGACGTTAATTCAAAAGTTGTGGCACTGTAAAACTTGTGAAAAAGGTTATGTATTCATTCAGTCTCTGGTTCATTTTTTTATTCATTCGTCCAGTCTGTGTATTACTATAAGACATGAACAGCGCACTCTCGGGTTCTTACTGGTTGTCATCCCCTCGGAAATTCTTGGACTCATCTCGCCAAATAACATACCGATTTACCCATTTAATCTACTCTAGGAAACGCATTTGATACAGCGTCGTTAACTAAGCGTTTCAAAAGGAAACAAATGGCGTGAACCTAACATGACTCGTGACCGAGCGAGTAGGCTCAGACGGTAACATTTGAGACTCGCATTCGAGAGGCCCCAGATTCAAACCCCGTGACCGGTCAATCTGACTGGGGCTTTTCATTCTTTCCCTCAGTCACAAAGGCAAATGCCGGATTGGAAATTTACATATCTTGGTTCATTACCGCCTAAATCACCAATATCAAAATCTAAAATCAGTTACATGAATATTTACAACACACAATAGAAACAGGAACTCAGCAATAGTAACAACGGCCTACTGGTATACCCACAGATGCTAAACACGCGATATGACCATAGGTGTTAGAGTTTGTATAAATAAACTAAAAAAAACTCATTTTGTTAGTACGTTTAGCTCTATGAAATTGATACAATGTCATATTTAATTCTTTAATGTCCCCTAATTAGTTATTGGACATTTTAATGAGGTATAGTTCTGTCTCCAGTAACACTGTATACAATCCAGGATTGGCATGATTTTCTCCGACCCGATAAAACCCATCTGAAAAAAAACCCGTGTTTTTTTACTAGGAATGTTTTCTTTAATTTACTTAAACAATTAGTATTCTAATAAAGCTGCAAGTTGTATTAAATCTTCTTTTACTACCACTTCCAATTATTTTTATTATTTTATGCTCGACCATGCCGAAATGTAGTAGGCCTAATTATACACCTGATAGTAGCCCTTTAATGCACCTCATTAAAGTACACCTATTCATTAAATTTCAGGTGTTCAGTCAATGACAAGTCACCTTTGTACCGTTATAAAACCGCAAGTATCGATTATTCTCGGATATGCGATCTAAAGACAATTAGCGAAAAGTCACGGAGGCTGGAAATGCAATACTGTCGCAGAAGTTTATGTTCTGTTACTATAATAATTAGCGTTAATTGTAAATAATATTCAAATAAATCTCGTTTTTCAATTCTAAATCAATTTCCAGGTTATATCAAGCCTAATGTTCATGTTACTCTCTAGATTTTATCAAGGTCGTTCGTTCCTCGGAAAAAATCAGTACTTTCGCGTCTGCGCACATCTCTCAATTCAGGTCAGTTCCGCTCCTCACTTACATAACCATAATATGAATACTTACGAATAATTTCAAGTTAGAAATATGGTCGAGCATAAAAAGTCGTATGAAACAATTCAAACAATGGGCCTCATCAAATGCCATTTTGTGTAAGTTTCTCGCTGTTAAATGAAAGTAATGCTTCTCAGGCACAGTTAATGCAATGAAGACTCTGTATCTTCATGTAACTGTTGACTGGTGACATTTATTATGGAGAAGTGAAGGATTGTTTATTCGTGTACAGTGATTTAAGGGGAGGCAGAGGTGAAATTTTCGAACAAAACTGAAGAAAAAATGAAAATTTTTTTTTCCATTTTTATTATCTTTATTTTCATATTCCGATGTTAATTTTTGATTTTGTGCCCTTAAAAGTATGAAATTAAAACCAAGATACTGTATTAGGCCTACTATATTATTCCCATAATAAACTAATACTTATCATTATTTATATACCTTCTCTGAACATATAAATTAAAAGAAATATTGAAAATTTCTTACAATATGGTGCATGGAGCATTTTATATCAAACGATACCAAGTTTTATAAAATTATTAATATTCACAGAACTATTGTATTTACAAAGTTAAAACTTCGTATGTCCATTACTAATAACATACTTAGTATCCATGATCAATTTCAAACAAATCGGATAAATTTTGTGGATTTTGAAATATTCACCTCTGCCTCCCTTTAAAAATGTTTGTAAGTTTACTATAATATAACGTTTTAGGTAAAACTAGGTATGTAACTCAATTTTATATTTTCAGGTTGTTTCAATAGTGAGAGGAAATTTTAGTTGCTCATATTTTCATTATTTTCTACAAAATCTTGAAGTTCTTGCTCTGGCAGATTACACAATAAATGAGTTTTTTGAATCACCACCCGCTGCCATTACTTCATCGTGTTTGTCCACGATTTTGTTCTTCTACAAGTGACAACCTCTCTTCAGTGGTTTGGTGATATCTTGTTGCAGTCCACAACATTGAAAATACGATCATACAGTATTATATAGCTCTGTATCATTGTTTCCCAACCTGTGGTTCGCGAACCCACACAGGGTGCGCAAAATATTTCAAGGGGTTCGCCAAAACTTTTCCGTAATGGTACGTTCGGAGGTTAGGCCTATTACTGTTTCCTTCATATCTGCGGCATTGTCATAATAATAATAATAATAATAATAATAATAATAATAATAATAATAATAATAATAATTGTTATTATTATTTTTATTTAAAAATTAAATTAACCCTATAATGCCCCTTATTACATACGTGTAACATCGGGAATTTATCACATTATTTCTACAATAAATTAATATTTACCACAAATGTCTGATTTACAGTTATGTAACAACGTTAGGAATGCATTTGATTTCGCTACAATGGAAATTTAGTCTGCCAGCTTCTTTGTGTTCTAACAATACTAACAACAATACCGCGACCTGACTAAGGAACGGTTACATGGCGGCCAGGCCTTTAATTTTAGATGTTAATGTGGAATTTCACAAACTTATATTTAGTGTTCGCGTAGGCTTCCGCGGCTGGTGTTCTACCGCGTTGTCTTGGTGTTGGTGGCTGACGTTTCGATGACCACAACACAGCGGTCGAATCGTCAGCCACCAACACCAAGACAACGCGGTAGAAGCCCTGAAGCTTATCCACACACCAAACTTATATTTAATTTTGTATTTTCAACAATAGCCTACTTCTTTCCTTGTGGCAAATGCAGTATGTTGTCAGTTGTGTATAAAACTCGTTTCCGTTCACATTAAAATGGATAACTGGTTGAAAAGTGGAAGTTTGAAAGAGAAATAGGGTTTAACAAAATCGCAAGTTGATATTGTGTCAACAGGTCATTCAGCTTCTAGTGATGTGTGTCAGTCCGAAAAATGTGAACCGTGTGTAAAGAAAAGAAAGTACGATGATAATTACATTAGGTTTGGATTTTCATATATAGGTGACAAGGACTATCCAAGAGCACAGTGTGTTGTTTATGGCGACATTCTTGCTAACAATAGTCTGAAACCTTCTCTACTTAAACGCCATTTGGCAACTAAACACCCCACCTACGTAAACAAATCTGCTGATTTTATTACACGAAAAGCTAACGAATGGAAAAATGATTTAACCCTTTCTAACCCAAATTAAATTTACAAGCAATCCATGTTGAAACAAATAGCTGTATTAGGACCAAGTTACGGGAGTGGCAACATTTGAAACAAAACTATATTGATGAAAATGTATTGAAATAGAAGTTATGCAGCAAAATTTACCTTCATATGTAACACACAAGTATATAAATGCTATAAAGTTAATTACTGTATTGCCATATGGTATCTATAGGTAAGAAAGGGTTAACTACTTTTGTATCCGCTGCAAACAGTTACAATGAGAATGCTCTTGAAGCGTATCATCGCGTTAGCTACAAACTGCTAAAACTACAAAACCTCATTCAATAGCTGAAGATTTAGTGCGGCCATGCATAAATGATATAGTACAGTACATGCTTGGAGAATCTTTCACAAGAAAGTCAATATGGTACCATTGTCCGACAATACGATCAACCGCCGGATTAAAGACATGGCAAATTATGTCGAAAATGAAATTTTGGAAAGAGTTCGTGCCAGTTCTTCTTTGCGATTCAACTTGACGAATCGAGTGATGTTGCCGATTTAGCCATTTTGTTACTTTTCGTACGTTATATTACTGGGGAGTCTGTAGAAGAGGAGCTACTATTCTGCAAACCCTTAAAAGAGAGAACTACGAGAGGAGATATATTTAAGTTAACCGACGAATACTTTCGCGAAAATTCAATAGACTGGACTCGCTGTGTAGGCATTTGTTTAGATGGTGCGAAATCTGTAACAGGGTGTTATGCTGGGTTTGTTGCCAAAGTGAAATCGGTAGCGCCGAACGCTTCTTGGACACATTGTTGCATTCAGAGACAGGCTCTTGTTTCTAAACGCATGCCCGATGGATTGAAATGTGTGCTGGACGATGCAGTGAAAATAATTAATTTTATTAAGGCTCACCCTGCAAATTCCCGCATCTCTGCAGTCCTTTGTGAGAAAATGAGAAGCATTTATAAGTGTTTATTTTCTCACACTGAAGTTAGTTGGCTATCTCGAGGTAGAACTATTTCCAGACTGTATGAGCTTAAAGACGAAGTTTACGTTTTTCTCACCAGCCATGCCTATCACCAGCAAAGTGCATGGAAAATGAAATCTAGCTTCAGACTGTAGTTTATTTGGCAGACATTTTCTCAAAAATGAACAGTTTAAACTTATCTTTGCAGGGGTCAAATATAAACGTTTATATTGTGCAAGACCGTATCGAATCATTCATTAGAAAACTTAATTTGTGGGAAACGTGTTTCAATAGCAATCAAACCGAGTGCTTTGATAGCCTTCACGACTTCCTGGTGGAAAATCATCTTTCTTTGGGCGAAAATGTTAAGAATATGGTTAAAGAACATTTGAAGGGACTTGGAAAAACCTTCAGAGAGTATTCCCCTGCTATGTCCAATAATAACAATTGGATTCGCAATCTCTTCGAAGAGTCAACAATTTTAGAATCCACATTAAGCATAGATGAAAAAGAGCAGCGTTTTGAAATTTTCACTGATTTTCAGTTACATAAAAGTTATAAATCTCTGTCATTAATTGGTTTATGCTCGACCATGCCGAAATGTAATAATTATACACCTGGTAGCAGACCTTTAATGCATGTCATTAAAGTACACCTACTCATTAAAGGTCAGATGTTTCAGCCAATGACGACTCAGGTTATAACTGTTCAGTCAATGATCGTTATAAAACCGCAAGTATCCATTATTCTCGGATATGCAATCGAAAGAGAATTAGCGAAAAGTCACGGAGGCTGGAAATCCAATACTGTCGCAGAAGGTTATGTTCTGTTACTATAATAATTAGCGTTAATTGTAAATAATATTCATATAAATTCAATTTGTCATCTCGTTTTTCAATGTCTAATTTATTTTCAATGTTATCTCTGTAGGTTCTTATGGCCTAGCAAGGTCAATGTGGACATCTGTTCCTCGGAAGAAATCAATACTTTCGCGTCTGCGCACATCTCACAACATACGGGACATTGCTCCAGGTCAGATACAATAAAATTAATAATATCAAGTTAGAAATATGGTCGAGCGTAAAAAGTCGTATGAAACTCGCCTATAATGGTAATTAAGAAGCTCGTATGAAAATTATGAAACGAGCGCAAGCGAGTTTCATAAATATCCATACTCACTTCTTAATTACCTTTATTATAGGCTCGTTGCATAATGTACTATTTTGGTTGAGTTTAAAGGAGTTCCCAGTGTTAGCGAATAAAGCCATAACGACTTTATTACCCTTTTCATCCACATATTTGTGGGAAAAGTCGGTTTCTCCATATGCCTATTTAAAAAATAAATACAGAAACAGACTTTGTGCTGAAAGTGATTTGAGACTTTATTTAACTTCAGTGGTTTCTGACTTCAATGCTCTGTGCCATGGAAAGCAGGCGCAACCTTCTCACTGAATTTCAAGGAAGAGGTGAGTAATTACAATGAAAACTTGTATTTATTATTGCAACTGGGCCTACATGTTGTGTAAATTTTAAGCCGTAACTAGAGTAACTCTACGTTTTAACTGTTGAGGGTTAATTTAATTTAAGGTTATTAAAGCTTTTGCTTGGAATTAAATTTTATGCATGTCTACTCTATGCATATATTTAAAAATCAGTGGTTCACGTAACTCAGATTGTTGTGGAAGGGGTTCGCTAGTCGAAAAAGGTTGGGAACCGCTGCTCTATAGGAACTATTCTTCCTTTAACTCCAAGGGACAGCGTTTACTACATTAAGTTCTAATTAGATAACATTTGGAGATGCAATGACGGACTCATAGAATTAAGCATAAGTCCATAGTTTTGGATATTTTCGATCTAAACTTGACGAACATGTAAGGATTTTGTTCGTGGATCTACAAATAGATTAACGGTTACAAAGAACCAATACTGATACCGTAGACGAGATTCAAAGACATGCCCCTAGCTTCCACATAATATTAAAGCTACGTACGTTGCCAATGCGTACACCGAATGAATACAATGATACTTACGGGTCACACAAGACAGCAGAAATGGCTGCAAGAGCGACGAATGCCGACTGAATAAGGAACGTCATGCTTGTGGCCCCTCTGGGAAGTGAACGACGACTTCAGAGAAGAACTTTGGAATGACAAGTGAGGCGGCTATTGCGGTGCTTAAATACTGATTCATTGACTTTAAAAAGTCATTTTTTTGTCATTAAAGGTGAAAATTGTCAGAATTTACATCGAATGGCTGAAGGTTAGCAAGTCTTCAGTTACGGTATGGAAAAACTCGAGATAGCCTCCATTTCATTGAACTGTAATCACAAGTAACGTGTTTTAAAACTGTTTCATGATATGGAAAGATAAAAGAAGTGCCTTTCATGTGTAGACTAGCATTGTTTAGCTTGGTTGAAAAAGTGTTCGCATGTAGTCAGTTTATATCTTCAGCTGATGACTAAAAGTGAAATTAAATTACACAAAGTTTAATATTTGAGGAGAAAAATTCGCTCCGGCGCCGGGGATCGAACCCGGGTCCTTGGTTCTACGTACCAAGCGCTCTGGCCACTGAGCTACGTCGAATTCAATCCACAGCACCGGATCGAATGTTCTTCCTTCAATGTTTCCCTTTGTGGCCTGACTCCAAGTTAGGCATATATGTTGACTATATGTCTAGTGTCAACTGCCATTATACTAGGAGCGCACTCAGTTGAGTGCCTTATTTGGCCGGGATTCCGCAGTTATGATGCACTGCTAGCTATGAGAATATTATAGATTTATTAATTTGTCCTACAGAATAATCTCTGTAATGTTGACAATTAATATTTGAGGAGAAAAATTTGCTCCGGCACCGGGGATCGAACCCGGGTCCTTGGTTCTACGTACCAAGCGCTCTGACCACTGAGCTACGCCGAATTCAATCCACAGCACCGGATCGAATCTTCCTCCTTCAGTGTTTTCCTTTGTGGCCTGACTCCAAGTTAGGAATATATGTTGACGTATATGTCTGGTGTCAACTTCCATTATACTAAGAGCTCCGGAGCGAATTTTTCTCCTCAAATATTAATTGTCAACATTACAGAGATTATTCTGTAGGATAAATGAATAAATCTATAATATACACAAAATTTGATTAGGAAATATGATTCCCAAGCTCTTCCAGGAGACTGTTGGAATAGTACCAATTTAGAAGGGCTATAGTTTTTCCGAATCCCAATTAACATTTCATTATCTACTTTATCTGTCTCATAATAACATTTTTTGCTGTAACCTGCCAGCTATACGTGATAGTATTACTTACTTATGGCTTTTAAGAAACTCGGAGGTTCATTACCACCGTCACATAAACCCGCCATCCTGAGCAAGATTAATCCAGCCCCTACCATCATATCCCACCTCCCTCAAATCCATTTTAATATTATCCTCCCATCTACGTCTTGGCCTCCCCAATTTTTTTTTTTCGCTCAGGTCTTCCAACTAACACCCTATATGCATGTTTTTATTCTCGCATTCGTGCTACATATCCTGCCCATCTAAATGTCTGGATTTAATATTCCTAATTATGCTAAGTGGCGAATACAATGCGTGCAGTTCTGTGTTGTGTAACTTTTTCCATTATCCTGTAACTTCATCCCTCTTAGCCCCAGATATTTTTCTGAGCACCTTATTCTCGAATAACCTTAACCTGTGTTCCTCTCTTAAAGTGAAAGCCCAAGTTTCACAACCATACAAAAAAACTGATAATATATCTGTTTTACAAATTCTTTAAGCTTTTTTTGAGAGCAGACTGGATTACAAAAGCTTCTCAACTGAATAATAACAGACATTTTCCATATTTATTCTGCGTTTAACTTTCTGCCGAGTGTCATTTATATTTGTTACTGTTGCTCCAAGATATTTGAATTTTTCCACCTTTTGAAAGGATAGATTTCCAAATTTTATATTTCGATTTCGCACTATGATCTCGAGACACAATCATGTAGGCCTACTTTGTTTTTTGAGATTTACTTCCAGATCTATCTTATTACTGTTATTATTGTTTCAAGTAAAATTCCCGTGTTTTGCCTAATAGTTTGTGAATTTTCTCCTAACATATTGACGTGAGAGTTTTATCCCGGCATAATATGGTCCCTATGAGGTAAAATGGAGAACCACGTGCTGTGAAGAAATCCGAAAACTTTGTGTTGAGTAGTAAGCTTAGTAGAATTGCTACGAATGTGAAGTTACATAATTTTTATATTGTTAATGATTACAGATTCTCTCACAATGTTTCTGAAGTTTTGTAACTAAGTGGTCAAATGAAGGGAAGATTGGATGTTCCAGAAATTACGTTTTAAGAGATGCGTTTGGAAGTTAAGTTCGACAGACGGAAGAAAGAGAAAATCTGAAATCATGTGGCCGTGTTAGTCGCACGCGATCGATACAGAGAGATTAGGTTTAGCCGTTTTAATCGGATTCTACTATGTACTAAGAAGAAGACGGACAGAAAGATGATAGGGGTTTGATCGATGTTGTCACAGTAAGAGCTTATCTAATAAAGGCTATACTTGAAACGGAACACGATATTGATCTTTCTAGACTAGTGACTTCTAATAATGGGAATATATCCGAAATAATATAAATGTTAATATAGTACATTATGCAACGAACCTATAATGGTAGTAATTAAGACGCGAGTATGTTTATGAAACGAGCGCAAGCGAGTTTCATAATTTTCATACGAGCGTCTTATGCTCGACCATAAGTTAATAAGTTATTAGTCACATCGAGTGCTTTTGCCAAAATTACCGGCGGTGTAAGTCGCAGCTCGTTATCACTAGTGTCCGCCATTTTTACTTTGTCTAATCTCGCACTAGTTGTCTTTCGATTGCATATCCGAGAATAATCGATACTTGCGCTTTCATATTGCTACAATGGTATTTTCTGATTGGTGGAACACCTGAACTTTAATGAATAGCTGTACTTTAATGAGGTCCATTAAGGGGCTGCTTCCAGGTGTATAATTACTACATTTCGGCATGGTTGAGCATAAAATAATTTATTACTTTCGTTTGTATATTTAATACATAATACAAAATAATGACTTCTTATAATACAAGATAGCAACGAGAAAATTCCGTCACCACCTGGGATCGACTGCCAGTCCGTAGCCAGCTACTCCGCCCCCAAATAAAATATGAATATATACATGTATATATTTTTCTTTTTCCACCAGCACTACGCACCTTAGATCACGCACCTTCAGAACAAGTAGTAAATAAATGCACATGCGGGATAATGAAAAAAGACCAAGGCACTAGTCTCGAAACTTTTTACTTTAACGGGCTAAAAATGATTACAATGATCAATTTATTTATTTTGCTAAAATTGTAATATAAAATATAATATAAACAGAAAAACTTTAGCTCGCCCCTGAAAGAGTAGAACTCGTGCTCAAGGGCGGATTCCTGAATTGAAATTAAGAAGTATATAATATAATTTGTCTTATGTCTATTCATTCATTCATTCATTTATTTTATTCCATAGATCTTACATGAGCAATGAAGCTTTAAGATGTGGAACATGTCAACATTTTACAATATTACAATTACAATTTTTACAAATTTTTATAGTTTTACAATTTAGTAATTTTCTACAATTTTTACAATTTTGTACAATTTTTTTACATTTTTTTTTTTTACATTTTGGCGAGATGTAGTGAGATGAGATGAGGTCCGAGGATTCGCCAAAATATTACCCGGCATTTGCCTTTTCGGTGGGGGAAACCTCGGAAAAACCCAACCAGGTAATCAAATCAAAGGGGGTAATCAAATCAAAGGGGTTGATGCCAAGGACTCGCCATAGACCATCCGGCTTCAGTCCCACGGCTGGGGAAAACCTCCGAAGAAACCAAAGTCCAAAGGGGGATCCAACCCAAGCCCGAACGCAGCTCCGGATCAGCAGCCCAGCGAGTCTGCCGACTGAGCTACATCGATGGCTCTACTAAAAGTATACAATACATAGCCAATCAGATTATTAAATTTACAAACGCAAACGATCATTCATAAGTTGAGCTATATTATAATACAAAACAATTTAATTAAATTTAAGGCATAAACAATTCAACCAGTTGTGATATACAAAAATTGATAATACATATCATGCAAACTACTTCAAATTACAAACACAAACAATTTATCAGTAGAGCTATATAGATTACTATTCAATTTAAAGCATATACAATTCATCGGCCAAAACTATACAAATATATACAATACAAAGTAGCATACTTTCATTAAGCTATACAAATTTGTGCAATTAATATCAAGTATATTAATTCAATTTATAATCATAAACAATTCATCAGTTGAGCTATACATATTACCATTCAATTTACAGTAGGTCTATATACAATTCATAAGTAGAGCTACACAGACTAGTAATCATTTTAAGAACATATACAATTCATCAGCCAAACTATACAAACATATACAATCAAATTAGTTCAATTTACAAACTTATTTTCGTTAAGCTATACAATTCATATGAAGTAGATTAATTCAATTTATAAGCTTAAACAATTCATCAGTTGACCTATACAGTATACTATTCAATTTACAGTACATACAATTCATCAGTTATGCTAAACAAAAAATACAATGCATAGTAAACAGATTAAGTCAATATAAAAACATATTTTAGTTAAGCTATATAAAATTGTACATGTCATTTAAGTAGAATAATTCAATTCACAAGCATAAACAATTCATCAATTGTGTAGAAGGTATGAGTATGTAGAAATTTGGTTAATTCTTTTCTGAACCTTTTCTCGTTGTTCTTCAAATCTTTAAGATAATTAGGCAGTGCATTGAAGACTGTTACTATTACGCAATAAGAATATATAAATTTAAATTTACAATATTTTAATTTTTATAAAATCCATACATAACTTTTTAAATTTAATTCTAGAACTATTAGTATTGACAATATTAGAATATTTAAATGTAAATTTGTTATATATTCTTGGATCTAAATTACTACTATGATTAAATACTGTAGCAGTGTTGCATTGTGGTTCAAACAATCTTAAAGAATTTGTTTCATAACTATGAGAATACAATTCAAAATTATATCGATTTTTGTGTATGAATTTTATTAATACAATATAATAAATTTGTCTTATTTTAAGAACATTAAAGTCTAAAAACCATTTTTGAGATGGAAAATCAATAAGGATATGACGACATATTTTAATTATTCTCTTCTGTAATAAATGAAGTGGATTAAAATTGGATTTAAATAAGCTAATCCATCCTATAATTCCATAAATAATTACCGATTGAAATAAAGTTAAGTATATTATGCGTAATAAACTTATTGACAAGTAATTCCTCAATAAAACAAAATAATATATAGGGTATTTCAAAAGTCAGTTCAAACATTAAACCGCTATATTTTATTTTAGTAGGTTATTTTACGACGCTTTATCAACAGCTTAGGTTATTTAGCGTCTGAATGAGATGAAGGTGATAATGCCGGTGAAATGATTCCGGGGTCCACCACCGAAAGTTACCCAGCATTTGCTCATATTGGGTTGAGGGAAAACCCCGGAAAAAACTTCAACCAGGTAACTTGCCCCGATCGGGAATCGAACCCGGGCCAACTGGTTTCGCGGCTAGACGTGCTAACCGTTAAACCGCTATAAATATTATAATATTTGAGATAGGGAAAAAACAAAAACATCACAGTGTTGGGCAAACAACGGGGTTTACAAAACATTAGGAAGATGTCCGCCGTTCTCTTGTTCAACGTACAGCATTCTGTCTGCGACACCATGCACATCATTTTGCAGATAATGTCTTGGAATATTGGCAATTTCTTGCGACATAGCATCTTTCAGTTACAGTAGGGTTGTTGGATGTGTGATAACCCCACAACCAAAAGTCGGCCGGAATCCCAAAACCAAAAGTCGCCGGATTGAAATCTGGAGATCGCAGGGGCTACATTGTTGGAAAGTGCCTACTGATGACTTTGGTCGGAAAACGAACCTCAATTATGCGTGTTAGCGCCACCATTAATTTTAGTAGGTTATGTTACGACGTTTTATCAACATCTTACGTTATTTAGCGTCTGAATGAGAGGAAGGCTTCAGAAGAGGAAGATCATGTATCGACGCAATATTTGTCATTAAACAACTAATTGAGAAAAGAAGAGAGTTTAATTTACCATTATACATGCTATTTTTGGGTTATGAAAAAGCATGTGATGAGGTTAACAGGCAGAAGTTATGGAATATACTAAATGAATGCAGAATAGCAATGAATTTGGTAAATGCAATTAAATCACTTTACGACAACACCGTCGTAGAAATTAATAAAGTGTCCCTTATATTAAATTCTTCAAAACAGTTACTTTTTGGACGCAATACTTTCCTTTGTATGTTCTGATTGTTGTTTAATCAACAGTCCGAAGACAGTTTACACTTCATAAGTGACACCAATAAGGCATTACTCAAGCCAGGAGGTAGAATGGCCAGTTACTTTATCCCTTCACTGACTAGTTACATCTTACACTAATCCCACTTCAGATGTATACAAACAATATGTTGTTCTACCTCTGACACATATCGTCAAGTGAGATGTACTGCCTGATACTTAATTACAAATGGCTGTTAGAGAACACGAAGGTCCATTGCGGGCCTCACATAAGCTCGCCATCGGTCCTGAGCAAGATTAATCCAGTCCCCACAGTCATACACCACCTCCCTCAAATCTATTTTAATATTATCCTCTCATCTACGTCTCTGCCTCCCCAAAGGTCTTTTTGTCTCCGGTCTCCCAACTAACACTCTACATGCATTTCTGGGTTCGTCCATACGTGCTGTATGTCCTGTCGATCTCAAACGTCTAGATTTAATGTTCCTAATTATGTCAGGTGAAGAATACAATGCGTGCAGTTCTGCGTTGTGTAACTTTCTCCATTTTCCTGTAACTTTATCCCTCTTAGAATCAAATATTTTTCTAAACACATTATTCTCAAATACCCTTAACCTCTGTTCCTCTCTCAAAGTGAGAGTCCAGGTTTCACAACCATACAAAACACTCGGTAATATAGCTTCTTTCTGCATTTTTGAGAGCAGACTGGATGACAAAAGCTTCTCAGCCGAATAATAACAGGCATTTCCCATATTTATTCTGCGTTTAGTTTCCTCCCGAGTGTCATCTATATTTGTTACTGTTGCTCCAAGATATTTGAATTTTTTCCACCTCTTCAAAGGATAAATTTCCAATTTAATATATTTCCATTTCGTACTATGTTCTGGTCACGAGACATAATCATATACTTTGTCTTTTCGGGATTTACTTCCAAATCTATCTCTTTACTTGCTTCAGGTAACATTCCCGTGTTTTCCCCATTTGTTTGTGGATTTTCTCCTAACGTATACAAATCATCCGCGTAGAGAAACTGTTGATGTAACCGTTCAATTCCAAGTACTGCCTGATAATAGATGTAAATATCAGCCATAACCTCAATCAGTGAAATTGTTCTGATTTTTACGCTCATAATAATAATATAAACATTTTACTTAAAGTTATGCAAGTTGTATGAGAAGAAGTCACTTTGTGACATTCATTTTAATTAGTTTATATTTGAAACTTATTTCTTACGTAACGCAGTGTAGTTTTTGCCATATTCGACCGATTGTTACGTCATTTAATTGATAGGATATAACATATTTCACTAAAACCGTCCCCATTTCAGTACAATGGTAGGTACCGACACACGGATATAGGATAACTCGAAGAAAACTAATTTTAATCATGTCATGTTCAAGGCTTGTGCGCACTGTAATCATAACTCACAGTACTTATGTAAATATTTCTAGTTAGATAACCGGCTTGAGTTGAATATGTATTCGGTTTATGAAGGCAAACAATAATCGCATTTATCATTCGTCTCTTTTAAGTAAATACCCGGATACTAGATTTCAAGTTACATTGAAATCCAGGTGAAATTTGTACATGAGTAGACATATTCGAAGTAATCTAGTTTCTCTCACAGTTTCTCCATCCTCTCACCATTGCAGAAATAAAGAAAAACTCATTTTATCATATCCTGAAATGCATAGGCGAATTAGAATGCTTGGAAGTGCAATAAACGAAAATCCCATTTACTGAATAGTTAGATAAATTTTAATTCCGAGAAGAAAAATTTCATTGTGGAATATTTTTTTTAACTAATGGTCACCCAAGCGTTCCTATTTATCTACTGAACGACGCAACGCGCCGGAGATGTAGCTCTCTCAGCCGCCATGAAGGCGTTGTCCTTAGAGCACCATAAGAGCAGAAATTCGTAAGAGCGTATAATGATTATGATTAATGGATGAGTGGTGCATTGCCAGTTGGGAAAACGGGAGTACCCCGCTGATAGGCCTACCTCTTTGTCGACCACAAATTCCACTTGGGTCCACTGGAATTCTAACCCAGGTCACCAGAGAGGAAAGCTGACGCTCTAGACATCTATACTAATAATAAATCTGTAGCCGAAATTTTTCTGGTAATTTTCGATTTTCCAAAAATAATTGGTCCTAACATATATAATTAACCACCCTGAAACCGAAAATCGCTTTTTTGAAATTTTTGTTTGTATGTCTGTCTGTCTGTCTGTCTATATGTTTGTTACCTTTTCACGCGATAATGGCTGAACGGATTTCGATGAAAATTGGAATATAAATTAAGTTCGTTGTAACTTAGATTTTAGGCTATATGGCATTCAAAATACGTTATTTAAAAGGGGGGTTATAAGGGGGCCTGAACTAACTAAATCGAAATATCTCGCTTATTATTCATTTTTGTGAAAAATGTTACATAACAAAAGTTTCTTTAAAAATAATTTTCGATACGTTTTATTCCTTGAAAAATTTTGATAGGACTGATATTTAATGAGATAAATGAGTTTTAAAATTAAAATAACTGCCATCTAAGGCCGTATCTATACTAATAATAAATCTGTAGCCAAAATTGTTCTGGTAATTTTAGATTTTCCAAAAATAAGTGGTGTTAACATGTATAATTAACCATCCTGAAACCGAAAATCGCTTTTTTGAAATTTTTGTTTGTATGTCTGTCTGTCTGGATGTTTGTTACCTTTTCACGCGATAATGGCTGAACCGATTTATATGAAAATTGGAATATAAATTAAGTTAATTGTAACTTAGATTTTAGGCTATATGGCATTCAAAATACTTTATTTAAAAGGGGGGTTATAAGGGGACCTGAATTAAATAAATCGAAATATCTCGCTTATTATTGATTTTCATTAGAAATATTACATAACAAACGTTTCTTTAAAAATAATTTTCGATAAGTTTTATTCCATACAAAAGTTTGATAGGACTGATATTTAATGAGATAAATGAGTTTTAAAATTACAATAACAACACCATCTAAGGCGCTGTACTGAAATAAAAACAAATGACTTCGTCTATAAGGGGCCTTGGACAACAACAATCGAAAGTTATTAAACATAGCCTGAGAGAATGTTTCTGTGTTGGTATGAAGTAATATCGGAAGCTAATTAATTGTTTAATTATTATTTCACCATTGGGAAGTGCAGTTTCTCTAGATGGACATAATTCTACAATGTTATTACAGTAACTTCTGAAACATATAGCAAGTAATATAAAGTATACACATTAACGCTAAATGATATGTCAGTCTTCATTAAACTATGGTTGCATGTAATAAAAATTAAGAAACATGTTAAAGGAATTCTCATTGCACCAAATGAGTGCTCTCTGGACCAAAATGACCGCATTTTAATTATTTAAATACAATTTACATTAAGTAACATATTAAACGATTTATCCTTCTATCAAACACGAATGTTCCCTGGATCAAACGTCCTATTTTAATTATGTAATTACTTTATATTTATTTCTAACAGGTGCAGCGGAGCGCACGGGTATGGCTAGTTATAATATAAAATTGTGGTCATAGTTACAATTCAGGGGCCTTGGACAGCAACAATCGAGAGCTATGAAAGATAGCCTACAGAGAATGTTTCTGTGTTTGTATGAAGTAATATCGGAAGCTAAATTAACCGATTTCTATAATTAATTATTATTTCACCATTGGAAAGTGTAGTTTCTCTAGATGGACATAATGCTATAATGTTATTACAGTAACTTCTGATATAATATGATATAATATAATATAATATAAAATAATATAATATGTAATGTAATATTATATAATATAATTTAAGTTATTTGAAGGGTTCAGGACCATAGTGGGCCAAGCGCCATTTACTGAATATGTAGAAAACAAGGGTTAAAATTAAATTATTACCATAATTCAATGCAAACCTATAACAAGTAAAATAAAATATACACATTAAATCTAAATGATATGTCAATCTTCATTAAACTATGGTTGCATGTAATAACAATTAAGAAACATGTTACAGGAATTGTCATTGCACCAAATGAGTGTCTCTGGACCAAAATGATCGCATTTTAATTAGTTAAATGCAATTTAAATTAAGTAACATATTAAACGATTTATCCTTCTATCAAACACGAATGTTCCCTGGATCAAACGTCCTATTTTAATTATGTAATTACTTTATATTTATTTCTAACAGGTGCAGCGGAGCTCACGGGTACGGCTAGTTATAGAAATAAATTTCTTAATATGTATTGTTAAATATGGACTTTTCTTGTAGTGATGTGTGAGGCTATCAAGTGCAAAACTCACTTATCCAAAAAAAAAAAAAAAGAGTTACATATGGAATGTTGTATTTCATTCATTCATTCATTCAAGTAAGGCAAGTAAGTATATTATTAAAATAAATGAACCTTTGAAGTGTATTTTTACTGCGTATACAGTACTTCAACTTTAACGCATATCTCGACTGTTTCTACTGCATAGTTGCCATGCATATTTTTTAATTTTTGTTTTCTTAGTGCATAAAGTTCTACAGCCTACTTATCAGATTCATTAACAATATTCTTAGTACATAGTGATATTGTATTAACGTTGCGTTTTCGCCGTTGGCGGGCTTTTTTCCAAAGAAAGTGTTTCCAACAATACTTACTTACAAATGGCATGTAGAGAACCCGGAAGTTCATTGCCGCCCTTACATAAGCCTGCCATCTGTCTCTATCCTGAGCAACATTAATCCAGTCCTTAGCATCATATCCCACCTCCCTCAAATCCATTTTAATATTATCCTTCCATCTACGTCTCGGCCTCCCCAAAGGTCTTTTTCCCTCAGGTCTCTCAACTAACACTGCATACGCATTTCTGGATTCACCCATCTCAAATGTCTGGATTTAATGTTCCTAATAATGTCAGGTGAAGAATACAATGCATGCATGTTTCCAATAACAACTACCTAAAATAAAATTTTGCCAAAGACGTATTTCTGAGAGGGCATGTTTCTCAATTTATTACTCTCCCAACTACGAAGTGAGTGGAATTTATAAAGACGAGTTTTACCTATGCTCATTTTTCACAAGTTTGATTTTTTTATTCAGAAGAAATATTTTCTCAACTTTTCGTATAGAAAAGTGAATTTTTCGGGTATAGGCCTATTTATTTAGTAGCCTTACAGAATGTTGTCGTAAATATAATACACCTTATATACGTATTACTGAAGATAGTGTATTGAAAATTTTGAAAATATTCGCATGGAAATTGTTTGTAAGGAAATGAATTAACAAAGCAACTACTGTTACATCATAAGCAAAAGATACGTGCCCATATGTTGTAAAAATGTCAGCTCTATAGCTTCAGCAAATTTCGAGTAAATAATTTAATATTCTGATGATAGGAAGTTGCTCACAAATATCTCCTTAAAAGCATAATGCGATAAGAGTTTTGTTATGTAATATTAGTTACACTTAAAACAGATACAGTACCTACGTAACTTTGCTTTGTACTGTAATATTGTTTTGAATAGTTTATTGATTACTTTTGTAAGGCTAAAGATACCATCAATATAAATTCCAACTTATCATGTCATACTCAATCTCTTTCTTTGGAATATCACTTTCTTTATGAATGATGTGTTTCATCCACTTAATACAGTATAATATTATAATACTATGGAATTTAAGTAAATATTCCTTCTTAACTCTCTATTATGTTATTAAGATTTAAAACACAAGTGCAATATTAAGAAATCAGTGTTATATAGATAATATTAAACAGAAAGAAGCCATATAAAAATAACGACATAAACTTTCACGTTCCGTTTGAAGTTTGTGCACCACTGTTTTCTTAATCCAACAGGTTGCTTATTCATATACACAACCCTTCCTCTTTCCATACTTAGCGCTTGCTGCCCGCGCACGACGTCAAGGTCAGAAAAATGCGCTTGCTTTGACGTCACTGCCCTAAGAGAGCATTCAAATTGATAACTAATGTTAATGTTATGTTTTATTTAACGACGCTCGCAACTTGAGAACTTATATCAGCGTCGCCGAATGTGCCGGAATTTTGTCCCGCAGGAATTCTTTTACATGCCAGTAAATCTACTGACATGAGCCTGTCGCATTTAAGCACACTTAAATGCCATCGACCTGGCTTGGGATCGAACCCGCAACCTTGGGCATAGAAGGCCGCCAAATTGATAACTATCTCTCAATGCAGTACCTGTTTCGGGTATGTTTTTGAAGGAAATTTAACGGTTCCCTTTTAATTATTCCAGTTTCTGTAGAGGGTTGTTTTCAGAGAAATCGGTGTTCTTCTGAAACTTAAAAAAAAAAAAAAAAAAAAAAAAACACTTTCTTATGACTTCATAGCTTTGGAATCATGAGTGTCCAATAAAGTAGCATATTTAAATATTGAAATAAATTGTATTATATGTGATAAAACGGGGAAAATTACAATAAAAGGCAAAGGTAAAAGTATCCTCTTTACATGCAGTGAAGGCACTTAGAAAATTGCAATACTGAATTAAATTATAAAAGTCTAAAAAATCGGAGCAATTAGCGTTCCGAATGGCATCATGACAGAAAGCGTGACGACAGAGTGCTAATCGGCACTGTCCCGAGTGGCAGGTTGCTTCGAGAACGAATTTATTTCGTTCTGAAGAAGTTTCAACAGGATATACTGGACAATTTATCAGGCACTTAATGCTGATGAACTACATGGTTTTTTCCGATGAATCACTGTAGTAGGACACTGAAGACATTTTTCCTCATATCCTTCAACAGGTTTTTCTTATCTGTTAGTTATAGTTCTGACAGCTTAAAGTATGTTTGGTGAATGTTACTTATGTCCCGCCCACTATAGGGGACATAGGCCAGTTTTACACTAATCCTAAACATGTTTAGTATAACGTTGCTTGTGGGCCATCCCAAACCCCGACCTCCACCCGTAAGAGCTCCAAGGCCTTCTGACAAATAAAAGCAATTGACAATAGATATCTCAGTCATGACAACCTCATAAAATATCCTAGCAATTGAATAATCGATCGTGCTACGTACAACATAATTATATTATATTATTATATTATTACCCATTTCAGCTAGTACTGACGACCACTGCAAGATACGACAATTTGGTCCAGGGAGCATTCTCTTTTGGCACAAGGATGATCTGTGTAACATGTTTCTAAATTAGTTTTTTAAATACCGGTACATTCTTTAATATAATTTGGTCCAGGGAGCATTCTCTTTTGGCACAAGGATGATTTATGTAACATGTTTCTAAATTAGTCTTTTAAAAACCGGTACATTCTTTAATATAATTTGGTCCAGGGAGCATTCTCTTTTGGCACAATGATGATTTATGTAACATGTTTCTAAATTAGTCTTTTAAATACCGGTACATTCTTTAATATAATTTGGTCCAGGGAGCATTCTCTTTTGGCACAAGGATGATTTATGTAACATGTTTCTAAATTAGTCTTTTAAATACCGGTACATTCTTTAATATAATTTGGTCCAGGGAGCATTCTCTTTTGGCACAAGGATGATTTATGTAACATGTTTCTAAATTAGTCTTTTAAATACCGGTACATTCTTTAATATAATTTGGTCCAGGGAGCATTCTCTTTTGGCACAAGGATGATTTATGTAACATGTTTCTAAATTAGTCTTTTAAATACCGGTACATTCTTTAATATAAATTGGTCCAGGGAGCGTTCTCTTTTGGCACAAGGATGATTTATGTAACATGTTTCTAAATTATTAGTCTTTTAAATACCGGTACATTCTTTAATAAATCACTGAAAAACAAATGTGAATATAGGGATGTGGAGTGAGTACGAAATTATTATTATTTTTTATTTTTTTTGGCTCATCATTTTTACGTAAATAACAACAAATAAAAACTAACATGCCACATATTTTAAGAAATACAGGAAACAAGCATGAATATTATTAATCATTCTTAATGATCTTGGGATAGAAAAAACCTATTGAATAGAAATTACGTACATACAAATGTGCGTGTAATAAACAATAAGTAAACCATCTTCTATTAATCATTTCAAAACAACGTGAATATAGCGTGGATTGTGTATGATAATAATTTCTTATATGTTGCTCCCAATGTGCATCATTGTTAACTTATGAAAACAAATGAAAATTAACATGGCATATAAACACTATTCGAAGAAAGATAGGAGATATTAAGTAATATTCATCGTTCTCAATGATCTTTGGATGGAAAATATCAATGTAATATGTATAAAATAGAAATTACATGCAGGTGAGCATATAAAAAACAGTAAGTAGAATCATATCTGATTAATAAGCTTAAATTACTCCAGGTTTAGTGTAAGAGTAGCCTATATCTAACGATGTCTCCCAGAAAATTACTTAATTCATAAAAACAAAAAAATCGTGTTAGAAGATTGAATTTGCGTATTTTCTCTGAAACTTTCCACATATCTGTAGGCAGTCTTTTACATTAGATTGCCGAAAATTGGTTTATAGCGCAGCATTGGCAGTGATAAAAGTGTGAAATATTCTTTCAGTTGGCGGTGGAGTACGTTGACCGTAATTTTTTTTGTTATATCCAGCCATGGTTAAATACTAGAGCTCTGTATTTCATTAAGAACGACCGACCGGGAGTCATGATAACACGCGCGGTTGGTCGCTTTCTCCTTACTGTAAGCAGCGTGTCCTGACTCCGCAGAAAGCGAAACACCAAACGAAGCATCATGGCCTACCGGTCGTATGAAGGATATCAAAGACTTAAAACTGTCTTCGATCGATGTGTTTATAGTATGCGCTATACTGCCTGATGCCCTATCACCTGTCCAGTGAATCAGGAAGGCATGCAGGCTATCAGATTGAATAAACATTACAATGAAATGTTTAAATAATAATAAAAAGTTACTAAATAAATAAAGTAAAATACAATTTTTACAAATTATATTGTCTGTAAGAATATAAATTAAAGCATAAGTATCACAAAAATAAGATAAAAAATATGTTAGACTTTATCCTCTAGTTCGGTTTACAAAGGGTGGGTCGCGACCCCCAGGGAGGTCGTGTAAGGAGTTGAGAGTGGTCGCGAAATGATTTACAAAATAAATAAAAAAGTTTCATATTATTAACATTTATTTTGTATTTAAAAACAATCATAAATAATATTGAACATAGGAATAAAAAATGTTTCAGTAGTTATAAAGTAAAATAGTACATTATGCAACGAGCCTATAATGGTAGTAGACGCGAGTATGTTTATGAAACGAGCGCAAGCGAGTTTCATAATTTTCATACGAGTGTCTTAATTACCATTATAGGCAAGTTTCATACGACTTTTTATGCTCGACCATATTTCTAACTTGAAATTATTCATAAGTATTCATGTTATTCTTATCTGACTGGGGAGCGGCATTGACCTTGTGCAATATCTCGTAAATTGTGAGATGTGCGCAGACGCGAAATATTGATTTTTTCCTAGAAACAAATGTCATTGACCTTGATATAACTAGAGAGTAAAATAAACATTAATCTTGATATAACCTTGAAATTGATTTAGACATTGAAAATCGAGATGACAAATTGAATTTATTTATTAACGCTAATTATTATAGTAACAGAACATAACCTTCTGCGACAGTATTGAATTTCCAGCCTCCGAGACGTTTCGCTAATTGTCTTTCGATTGCATATCTTAGAATAATCGATGCTTGCGCTTTCATATTGCTACAATGGTTGTTTCTGATTGGTGGAAAACCTGAACTTTAATGAACAGGTGTACTTTAATGAGGTCCATTAAAGGGCTGCTACCAGGTGTGTAATTACTACATTTCGGCATGGTCGAGCATAAAATAATGAATGCGATTAATGTGCCTGTTTTTCAGAAAGCAGGTACTGAAGTCTGGATTCAGCATTCCATACACACAGTGACATCTTTTTAAAGTTCAAGGAAATTTCCCACTTTTGTTTTGCTGGCGAACATAAACGAGAAACTTATTTTCCATGGTTGTAATATTTAAAAATTTAAGAATTGCGAACTGCAAGCTGGAAGTATTCTTGCATTCTTTTGATCCGAAATTGATCTATGCTCTGCGAAAAAGTATAATTTAAATATTCCATTTCTATGTATGTATGTATTTATTCACACTGCAATGGGTATATACCCGGTGGCAGTGGTAACTAATTACACTCAATAAAGACAATAATAAACACAATTAATAAAAAATACAATTAATAATAATACTAACAACACCAACAACAACAACACCAACACCAACACCAACAAGAACAAGAACAACAACAACAACAACAACAGCAACAACAGGGAACATCCTAAATTAAATGAAGCACGATCACTTAAAATAACATTTAAAGTAAATCTAATTTGTACCTTAAATCTATGTTCGAACTAAAACCCATGAGTATGATATGTTCATATCTGCACAAGTACCTTTCAACACTACACTCATTTCGCTGTCAACTCACTCACTGCACTGGAACTACGACACATTTCACTGATTCTATCCTGATTTCACTAACACTTCAAAAACATTTCACTGTTCAAATACTTTGCACTGCCACTATAAACTATAAAGCTTCACTGACAGGAACACGTTTCACTTACTCAACACACTTCACTGACACAACATAATTCTTCACTGATAGAACACTTCAATAACAAAATATCAATTACACCCTTTAAATACTGTGTATAATTATCGTCTATTAGTAAAGTCTTTAAGCCTATTTTTAAATACATTTTTGGTTGTTAGTAAAGCCTTTAGTAAGTCTGCAGGTAAAGCATTCCAGTCCCTGATAGTACGATTGAGAAAAGAAAACTTTCCAGTGTCCGTCCTCTGTCTTCTTTCCCTCAATTTATATGAGTGGTCGTTCCTTGAAGAGTAATTTGGCGTTTGCAACCTATTTTTTATTTCTCTCCAGGCAGGCTCACCTCTGTATGTTTTGAACAGTGCGCATAATCGAATTCGCGTTCTCCTGTCCGTGAGTGTGTCCCATTTTAATGGTGAATTTTTCCGACAATACTTGAGAGCCCGTTTTTGAATCTTTTCCAGTGTCTTAATATGTTCTAGTCTGTAAGGATCCCAACATGCAGCACCATATTCCATTACTGGACGTACTAGCGATTTATATGCAATCTCTTTGGATTTATCAGAGCCATTTCTTAGTACCCTCATCACAAAGTGTAACGCTCTCCATACGTTTCCCGCTGTGTCTGTAACGTGTTCCCCCCAGCCAAGATCGCTGCTAAATGTTATTACGAGATATTTACATTTGTTAACTTCCGGAATGGTTTCACCCCCTAACGTATACGATGCGATTATTTTATTTCTTTTGCTTGTAAAGCTGATGGCTTTGCTCTTTAGAGAATTTATTTTCATTTTGTTGGCTATAGCCCAATCGTTTATTCTGTTGAGGTCATTCTGAAGAAGAGTAGTATCTTCATAACTTTTTATTTCCCTGTATACCATACAATCATCCGCGAATAAGCGAACCCTAGACACGGTATTAACTGGCAGATCATTTACAAAAGCCAGGAATAGAAGAGGCCCCAAGACACTCCCCTGTGGGACTTCGGAAGTGATTTAAATTGGGTTCGATAATTCCTCCCCCACCCGTACACATTTAAATGAGATTTTCCTTCATAGTTTCTGAAATTTCAGCCAGTTGAACGCAATTGCCTATTTAAAAGACACATGTAACTGAATCCATTGTAACATGAGTTTTATGTATTTTATGCTCTACCATGCCGAAATGTAGTAATCATACACCTGGTAGCAGCCCTTTAATGGACCTAATTAAAGTACACCTATTCATTAAAGTTCAGGTTTTCGATTATTCTCGGATATTCAATCGAAAGACAACGATGGAAACGTCACGGAGGCTGAAAATCCAATATTGTCGCAGAGGGTTATGTTCTGTTACTATAATAATTAGCGTTAATTTTAAACAATATTCAAATAAATTAAATTTGTCACCTCGTTTTTCAATTCTAAATCAATTTCCAGGTTATATCAAAATTAGTTCATGTTATTCTCTAGATTATATCAAGGTCAATGACATTATTGTTCCTCGGAAAAAATCATTTCTTTCGGGTCTGCGCACATCTCACAATTTACGAGCTATGCACAAAGTCACTTCCGCTCTTCAGTGAGATACGAATAAAATGAATACTTCTGAATAATTTCAAGTTAGAAATATGGTCGAGCATAAAAAGTCGTATGAAACTTGCTTGCGCTCGTTTCATAAACAAACATACTCGCGTCTTAATTACTATCATTATAGGCTCGTTGCATAATGTACTATTAATACTAAATAGAATATAATTAGTTATACAATGTAGACTTATTTATAACATTAAACATTTTTCCAACAAATGAAATACATAAAACTCGTGAGTCATTATTACTTATTATTACAACACCAATTTGATGGTTTACTATAAGAGAAAAAAATTCTAGTATGTAACTTAGATATCATAGAAGCAAGTTGTATCTGATTATGCCTTTAAGGGCGAAAACGTTTATACATTATTTATATGTAACATGTATTAACAAGTGTTAATATTAAATTGATATAGTCATAATATTGAACATTTTATCATTATTTATTGTACTCAATAACCAACTTATCTGAAAATCAAAATATGAATGGTAAAGATTAATGATCTAATCTACAGTCAAAATTATGAACATTGACTCGTATATGAATGTTTATAGTTTTTTTTATTGATGTTCAAGCTGTATTTTTTTTAACTTCACAATGTTTGACCGATCCATAGAAGCTAGTTCATAATCTTAACAACAATAATAATAATAATAATAATAATAATAATAATAATAATTAACATACATTAATTGAGGCGGTAGCCGGAAAAAGGGCCCATAAGCAAAAGTCATGTTTCGAGAAAACAGAGATTGAAAGATTTATTTTTAGGTAATTGCACTTTTATCAAAATAATAATTTGCATACTGTTACGATAATATTGTCTACAAGTTTTTTTTTTAATAATACATTCCGACTTTAATTGTGTTATAAATATACATATTTTATTGAAGGATTTTATAGGCCCTTTTTCCAGAGAACAAGTTTATTTTATCAAAATACTTTCAATATGATTCTATTTTAGCAGACATTAAACATCAGCACTGAACAGCCACATTACAGAGGTTTCTAAGTTCATAATCACTTTAATAAAATTATATTTCTTACATATATCTCATAGTTACGTCATAAATTGTACTGAATACGTCAAAATAAAGAATATCTGTTGGTTACAGAATACAGATTATTTAGTATTAATGTAGAATTGATTCACACTCAATTCAAAGTCATCTTCAGAGTGCAGTTTACACTTCAGTGCACATCCTGGGTGGACTCACACTCACTCTGAGGATCATCTTCACTGATGTTTGCTCAATTCCACAACAACGCAAGGGTGCATTAGTTCATTCAATTATCTAAGCTGCCCTCTGTTTACAAGATATTGAAACGAAACTTTGTAAGCAAGTAGACTTTAAAACTGAGAATCAAATTAAAAATTCTCCCGAAAAAGTGCCTATGACCTATGACCTATGGGCCCATTTTCCGGCTACCGCCTCAATTAATACCGAATTAAGTACACCACTGTGGAGTAACGGTTAGCATATCTGTCTGTGAAACGCGCGGACTCGGGATTCAAATCCTGGTTGATGTTTTTTCCGGTGTTTTCCCTCAATGAATTAAGAGTAAATGCTGGGTAACTTTTGGCGTTGACTCATTTCGCTGGCTAGCTAACCATCGAAGTTGATAAAGCGTCGTAAAATACACTAATAAAAATAAAATATTGATGAATAAAGCAGTTGTCTTGAACCCTAATCCTCATAACGTCCTCACAACCTCCATCTCAAAACGTATATCTTTTGAATTTAAACGCTAGCCCATCTTCATTGGTAGATTTTATTTACAAAAAAAAAAAAAAAAAAAAAAAAAATTGTTGGCGCACGCAAATTTTTTTGAAGTTTCTGCATGCTCAGATGCAATCAGTTATTCTGTCTTGGATATTTTCAAAGCTGGCGATGAAACTGTTCAGAAAGCTCTTAAAATTAGAGAAAAATTCGCACGTATCCATAATAAGGAAAATCTGAAGACAACATTTGCTTCAATATCTGTAACAACACAAGGTGCATATAATTAATATTTGTCTGTTCATATTTTTGAAAACTTGAAATTGGATTAATGATTTATTATATTAGTGGCAATGACTTATGTCAGTGAGACATGCGATGATTTTGCAATACCAATCCTTTTCTTCTCCCAGTTGAATTCTACATAGTAATTTATTCTTCATAAAGATGTCACCCAGCTGAAATACTTCAGTGTCACTCCCATAAAATAAGGTGTAACATGAAGATTGTGACTGCAATGAAATAACAAAATAATGTTATAGTAGAAAATCTAAAATGCGTTAAATCGACATTGAGAAACTTTATTATTATTATTATTATTATTATTATTATTATTATTATTATTATTATCATCATCATCATCATCATCATCATCATCATCATCATCGCACTCAACGTGTATTAGTCTTTATGTCTCTATAGGAAGGCATTTACTATCTTGAATGATCAATGACTGACTTATTTTGCAATTGTCTGTGGCAGCGAGAGCAACCTTTGTATATTTTTGTATGGCTTTACTTTGTTTATGGTATGATTTAACTTTTTATTTATGCTATTATATTTGAAGGGTGCAAGGGAAAAACGAACAAGGTCACAATTCTGTTAAGGGTGATATCGTTATCTAATTTACTGTATTACTACAAGCTTTAGTGTTATTTTTACCAAAAGTGGTGAAGGAGAATTAAAATCACGGATACACTCATTTCCTTCATTTCAAGTAGAAACACCAATAAATTTTGCAGTAATATACTGAAATAGATCATTATCTCATCCTTAATGGAAATGTGATATTGTTCGTTTTTCCAACATACCCTTCATTTGTATTTCTGGTGGTGTGGAAGAGAAGGTCTGATGACTTTTACGCCAGAATAAACAAATTAGGAAATGTCTTGTATTAGGTTCATTTCTTCTGGGGGGGGATGTTGACAATAATTCTCCTGAACTGCGACCTAAAGTCTATTGTACGTACTGATCATCTTGAAATGGAAGGAAGGGGGAGGTACGAGATAAGTAAACTGGTATGGTCGGATTTGTACAGGGCTTCTCTTGGGAAGAAAGACACTCTTTCAGCGTTCCCAATAACGGGACTGCCTCATTGGACAAAGCATAACACACAGAGTGAAAACAAAAACAGACCACAAAATAGAAATGTGGGGAACAAACAAGAAAGGGAAATTAAGTACAGGAAGGATAAGAGCATACATATAACAGGCCTAAACATAATAAACAAACGGATTAGACGTTCAAACAAAAGTTCTTCCTCCTACAGGTGGTATTTTAAAATGGCAAGTGATCCTCTTATAGCAGTAAGGGAAAATCACGAATGAAGTCGTTGTTCAGCTGGAACTTCTTGCAGAAAGTGACATAGAGGCGAGGTATTGTGTCCCTAGCTCCAACCATTAGCCCAACTACTTCAATGGAGGTGAGGTGATATTTCTCCAAATAGAATGGAACTGTGGGCTCATAAATCCTGCATTTTTCTGCGTGGACTTCAGCGGGCTGTTGTTCCTGTGCCTCGAATCTGACTGTCGGGTCGATAATGTAGGCGGATGTAGAGCCTGGTGAAATGGCAAGCATGTCAATTCGCCGACAGGATCCTTCTTGAGAGATGCCATGGACTTCTTCGTGTACAGTTAGACCTTTCTTCCTCAAGGCTTCGGCAATCATGGACCTGATTCTGTGATGTCTAGAGTTCCGCAGTGTCTCGCTGAAAGGACAGGCACCCAAAACGTGGCCAAGAGTTTCAATCTCACTGACGCAACGACGACAGTGGTTTCCGTCTCGGGTCTTCCTGGTATAGCACGCAGAAGACAAACATTAGCTGTCATTTTAAGAGCTAGTCTCCATTCACTGCTAGTTAGGCGATCAGGTGTTTTGCTTCTCGGCGGCTGGGCATGTCGCAGCACTCGTACGTTAACCCCGCTACTTAAAACGTGTATAAAATCGTACTTTATAGGAAATGCTGGAAATGTCGTCCTCCCTCGGCTAAACAGGCTTGTATCGGAAAAACGTATTCTGATTGACATGATTAATTACAATAATATTCTTTAGTTTTTTCGTTTATAATTAAAATACTTAAATATTTATGAAATAAAATAATTCTGTAAACTTTAACAAATTACTTGTGTCATTTTTTCATTTAATTGTATTAGTATTACAATAATTCTAATGTTGATATAGGTCATCCGTCATCCCGTGAAACCAAATGCATATATGCGCCGTGACTTACAGTAAGAAGCGAGTATGTAGTAGTAATAGTGGTAGTGGTGGTGATATTGGTAGTAGTAGTAGTAGTAGTAGGTTTATTTTGCCTGGCAGAATTAAGGCCATGAGGCCTTCTCTTCCACTCAACCAGGTTTCAATAATATACATGAAATACAAAATTAGATTACAAAACAAAACAAAAGAAATACCTTAGAAATTACATAAAATATAGTAGAAAATTACAAGTAGTCAAGATCGGTTACATAATATATAAAATAAAGTAGAAAATTACACATAATCAAAATCAGTTACATAACATAAGGGGAATATACACACACTCACATACACACACTAACAACATTTATAAGATCTAAAATGCTCGAGATAAATTCGACGATTAATTCACTTGAGAAATATTATACAGTTAATATGCTAATAGGAGAATACATGTGGGTTACAAGACATAAAATGTTGATTAGCAAAGTCGTACTAAATGGCATACAAATACAAATGATTAAGTAATATATCAAGATAATAAAAAAAAAGAAAAGAAAAAATAAGAAGAGAGAGGAGAGAAAAAAACAATTTGTTAAATTAAGACTATTTAGAAACTTCCGCAACAGTCTAGTTCTGTTCAATAAAAACATTTCTAAGTAGAATAGTAGAGTGGTAGTGGTAATGGTAGTAGTATTGGTAGTATTAGTATTAGTAGTAGTATTAGTATTGAGTGGCTAGATGTGGATTAGGGACGACCCTTCAGAACGTCAGCTCGACAGTGGCCTATTATACACCCCGAATTATGGGATGACTGAAAATGAGGTGTACCAGCCCATCGACAGCATGAAAATCCTCATCCGCTCATCCAACGGACCCCCTACACCTTCCCCTGCCTTAAGTTCATACCGTCAAGGTGTCCAAGCAACACAGGATCCATTCCGACAGCCCTTCTAAGGTGGTGAAGCGCCTTCTGAAGTGCTCTTAAGAAATTAATCTCGGCAGAGATATTGCGAAAGGCTTGGAACTCAGAGACGGTTTCGGAGAGGACGCCCCTCCTGCAAGCGGACAAAGACATACGTCATTACCTGAATATGCCTTTGGAATGAGATGATGAAGATGAATGATATGAAATTTAAATTCTTTTCGTACAGGGAAGAGGGAGGGAAGTGGACCGTAGCAATGCAATTTTCAACCCGGCATTTGCCTAAGTAACTATGGAAAACCATGGTCAGGTTGTTCGGTCCGGGAATTTGAACCGCGGATCTCCCGAATGCGAGTCCCGTGCTTAACGCATGAGCCACCTCGGTCTCTGCTTGTTGTTTGCACTGTATCTGTTACGTGAGCTGGGACTGTGAAGTCTATACACAGACACACGTTGGTTTCTTTCCTTGTCAACTTTTTTTATAGTCCATAAAAACGAAGCAATAAGGAAAGGAAGAAAAATGAGCTGAACATAGGAAGACAACAAACAAGGAAAATATTAAAGTATCACGTACGAAAGGGAACTCCCTCAGTTGAATGGAGAGGGAGTGTGCCTTATGACGATGAATTATTTATAAATTGAGATCTGTGGATGAATAATTGCAACAGTACACGTATTACATAAACATTTATATTTAAGGAAATCACAACGATTATGAGAGTATTATCCAACAAGAACAGATATATTATGTACCACTCAAGTTGTTAGCGTCTAAATTCTCTAAAATGTTCAATCACATTATACACAGTCTACATTGACTTACCTACTCACTTACAAATGACTTTTAAGGAACCCGGAGGTTCATTGCCGCCCTCACATAAGCTCGCCATCGGTCCCTATCCTGTGCAGGATTAATCCAGTCTATATCATCATATCCCACCTCCCTCAAATCCAATTTAATATTATCCTCCCATCTACGCCTCTGCCTCCCGAAAGGTCTTTTTCCCTCCGGCCAACTAACACTCTACTGTATATGCATTTCTGGATTCGCCCATACGTGCTACATGCCCTGCCCATCTCAAACGTCTGGATTTGATAGTCTACATTGACTGGCATTATTTATTAACAACTACTTGATAGGTGGACAACTATTCACTCTCGAAAACTTCTAACTGAATAGTGACAATTGTTTCCTCATTACTACCACTGACACAACTACCATCACTACCGATAGTACTACCACCACTATCACTACCACTGACACAACTACCATCACTACCGATAGTACTACCACCACTATCACTACCACTGACACAACTACCATCACTACCGATAGTACTACCACCACTATCACTACCACTGACACAACTACCATCACTACCGATAGTACTACCACCACTATCACCACTGACATTACTACCTGTAAAAATACCACCACTGCCGACCCATTACTATCACCATGACACCACTTCAATTATCATAGACATCACAACCACTGATACCATTATCACCTCCACCGACATCACTGCCACTACCACAAACACTCACTATTAGCGACTACCATCCCCAAACTCATCAAAATTATCAATTAGGCCTACTAATTTTACCACCACCAAAACTACTACAACCGCCACCATCACTGCCAACATCACCACTACTGCCATCACTAGTGCCAATACCACTGCTACTATCTACGTTACTAACTTATAGGTACCACCATCAGTCACCATTGCAGTACGATTGTCATCATCATCACCACCACTATGACCATTGCTGTCACTACCTCTATAACCATTGCCTCGAAAGTCACGAACATCACACATCTATCACTTCCACCAACTTGACTACACGTAGACACCTTACTTCTGGATTAAAGTATCGGCGAAAATAATTGGAGAAATAAGTTTCCGTTGAACTTCTTTGTATCGATTGTGATTACAATTCCTGAGAAACTGCATTATAAAGTGCTTTTAAGCAATATATTGTGATAAATAGAAAATTTTCTTTCGTACTTGGTGTGATAAATAGGAAATATTGCCGGGATTTCGTTTGTGTGAACAAATACTGTAACATCCAGAAATCTTCGAAGAGAGAAAACGGACTTGGTGGTTCATAACCAAAACACCGACCGTTTGTTTCCTGCAGAGGCCAGGAAGAATCCCTGTTTTTCGACTCGTTAAGAACTCGCATAAAGAAATAAAAATACATTGAATTACTACTGGATAAATGAGAATAAACCATTCCTGAAACCCAAAGCAAGAATATTACATAAATTCCGTTAGTGTAATGTGGATAACTTCTTTTAACCAGTGGTAAGAATTTTCTGAGTATTTGCATCAGTCATAGATGAAAAGACATGGAGGTTAGACCCTGGTAACGAATCTTTTCCATCCCTTCCTGATGGTGGAGTTGATATGCAGTCCAAACATAGGATGCCTTTTCATCTGTACTACTACTGTACAATCATCCAAAAACCTGGTACCATCCTGAACACCGTGAAAGTCAGAAATAATGTTCTTAATACCATCTGTGGTATAAGAGATTAGAAGCGAAGCTGAACAAACTAAGAAATTATATAATCAATAATTGTAGAATTACCTGAGATACTTTGCTTGATATAATATGTGAGTTCTTTACTTATATTATGTAGTATTTCATATCGCGAACACAAGCAGTTGTTTTCATTCAACAATGCTACCACTTCCGGAGTCAGCCCAACAAATTGCAGTAAGAATATCGCTGTATCTTTAGGTATTATAAACCTATCGGAATTTGATTATTATGGAATTTTTTTTTTAGTCAATTATTCCTACATTTTTTGTATGGATATTAAACTTGAAATTCGAAATGTGTATTTCGTACAATATGATAATATTTAATTTTACATTGATATTGGTGTATGCGATAGATCCTGTCTCATTGTAGCCATCCTGTATAGTAAGGGTCAGCTCGTCCTCGTCCGAGCCAAAGGAGTAGAATTTTCTTATATATAAACAGTCTGAAACACAAATTAAAATCAAAATAAAAGAAATGATTGACGAAATTTATGATTTGGCTTACAAATAAGTATGGTTATTTACATACACACATATATGTATAGATATTTGTATAAGGACATTGTGCTTTCATTGATGGGACTACATACATTTAGAATAAATACATTAATATACTTGGAATCTGTTTTCGGATTTGATTTCAAGATCTACTATATCAATATTTTTATATTTTCTTTTTTGATTTAGAAGGTCATAACAATTTTTCAAACAGCCAATTTGTTGTTTCATTTTCACGTGCAATTATAGCATTACTCATTGAAGCCAGTTACTTAATTTAGAAGGTAACAAACATTCAAACAGCCAATTCGTTTCCTCGTTTTGACGTGCAATGATAACATTATTGATTTAAATCATCTACGTACTGGATAAACGATTACCTGAGTAAAGAAACTAACGAATCTGTAGATAATCGATGAGTTGGAGGAGAGAAGAAACGAATGACTGAATGGATGAACGGTGAACTGCGTAAAGAAACTAACGAATCTGTAGATAATCGATGAGTTGGAGGAGAGAAGAAACGAATGACTGAATGGATGAACGGTGAACTGAGTAAAGAAACTAACGAATCTGTAGATAATCGATGAGTTGGAGGAGAGAAGAAACGAATGACTGAATGGATGAACGGTGAACTGAGTAAAGAAACTAACGAATCTGTAGATAAACGATGAGTTGGAGGAGAGAAGAAACGAATGACTGAATGGATGAACGGTGAACTGAGTAAAGAAACTAACAATCTGTAGATAATCGATGAGTTGGAGGAGAGAAGAAACGAATGACTGAATGGATGAACGGTGAACTGAGTAAAGAAACTAACGAATCTGTAGATAATCGACGAGTTGGAGGAGAGAAGAAACGAATGACTGAATGGATGAACGGTGAACTGAGTAAAGAAACTAACGAATCTGTAGATAATCGATGAGTTGGAGGAGAGAAGAAACGAATGACTGAATGGATGAACGGTGAACTGAGTAAAGAAACTAACGAATCTGTAGATAAACGATGAGTTGGAGGAGAGAAGAAACGAATGACTGAATGGATGAACGGTGAACTGAGTAAAGAAACTAACGAATCTGTAGATAATCGATGAGTTGGAGGAGAGAAGAAACGAATGACTGAATGGATGAACGGTGAACTGAGTAAAGAAACTAACGAATCTGTAGATAAACGATGAGTTGGAGGAGAGAAGAAACGAATGACTGAATGGATGAACGGTGAACTGAGTAAAGAAACTAACGAATCTGTAGATAATCGATGAGTTGGAGGAGAGAAGAAACGAATGACTGAATGGATGAACGGTGAACTGAGTAAAGAAACTAACGAATCTGTAGATAAACGATGAACTGAGAGAAGAAACGACAGTGCATGAACGATTAACTGAGTAAAGAAAGAAATGACTGAGTAGATGAACGATGAAGTGAGAAAAAAAATGATGGAAAAGATCTGCCGCTCCGAAACGTTGGACGTTCCGGCTCCCATGACACGGTGCAAATACTAAAAACCTGTAATTGTTCATGATGCTCACTTTAACACTTGTTGTCAAAATATAAAGGTTATTAAAACTTTAAAGGCGTTCAAATTATTTTAAAAAGGTAATGTATATTGTACAACGGATGGGTATCGTTTTGGCATAATGCTGACGAAAGCACATAAACCAGTGTCGAAATGGTACCATCCGTTGTATAAGGCACATCACCTTTTTTAATATCCTGAACACCTCTAAATTTTTTAAGTTTCTATAAGTGTTGTATTTAAAAGTCATCCACCAATTTTTGTCACTTTCATTATAGGCTATTGCTCATATAGGTGATGATTTTGTTTGCCTTTATAATTCTCCAATATTTTTTCTCTTTATCCACATTATATTTCAACATGGCTACTATTACGTACACGACATGAATCATGTGATGGTAATTTCCTATTTCATCCTAAAAATTATTTGAATTATCATATCTTGACACTTAGGTGAACAAAGCTTCTGGGCTATTGTGCAAAGGCTAACATAGTTTTCTAAAAAATATATTTCCAAACACGAAAGTCAAGTATGGTAAGGTCCGGAGAATTTGGGGGCAGAAAATTGGTCTACTATGGCCTACCAGTTTGTGTCGAACGTTATGTGTGATATGACGATCGTCTCAGACATTGACTGGGGCTCGCTGTCATAGAAACACTATTAGCAGCTCCTGTTTAAGGTGAAAACTAGCGTATGGCTTATAAATTAAATTTATACTGTTTCTTCAAACCAAAGCATTATTAATGGTACTTTGTAGCTTTCCGAACACCATACACACAACGAAACGCTATTGTAACACCCAAACTTTGCAAGTCATGAGATGCATGTCGCTCGTTAATATGGAGTAACAAGATTTCGTCTCTCGCTCGTTGCTATGACAATATCTATATATATAATTTGAACTGGTAATGGAAATTACGGGAAAACGGCTGAATGGATTTTAATAAATAACCCCTCATTTTGAAGCTTGGAACCCAAAGTTTTTCGGAAAAGTAGTAGTTTTCAGTGAAATGTTAATTTTCCTACATACTTTTCCTATTTTACAAAATCCATCTGTTGTCAGTTTAATCTTATTGAATCACGGCCGACTTGATCAGATTTCAGAACAAAACACACACTACAATAAACAATAGGCTATTACACGAAGGCCATGACCTGCAGGACTGCCGACATATTTAGAGCTCAATTCAATTTGTTATTAAAGACTGATTCTGAGGTGTGTAATTTTATGAGTACAGCTGTGTATTGGATATTCAAATCTGCGAAACTTGAGGTGGTTTGATGACATTATTACCATTAGAAATTAAATATTATTATAGTTAATATCATGATGCGACTATCTTTCATTAATTGTACAAATATTGATGCCATATTGATGCCATGAAAGTGAAACGTTTTGAGGTTATGTAAGTAAATGTAGAGAATATCTTAATTTAGATCTTCATTTCTATAATTTACTGAGTGGCTGCTATATATAACTACAAAACTTAAGGAAGATAATAATATTGTTATTAAAAATCGAATATTTTTATACTTATTAACCCATGGGGTTGGGTCTTTTTCATATACTTAATGGCGGTGTAGTGTAGACATTGATATGTGTCATTGTCTTCAGTATTGGCTCGAGAGAGCTAAAAAATTACAGTTCCTAAGGAAAGATCAAAAGCTATTACTTACTGATAAAATAAGAGGCTTAGAAAATTTTGTATCTCCTGATCATTTCAGCAAGATATCTTAGTAGGATAAAATGATTTTACGCTCTACATTTCAAGTTCTACATGCAGCTATTGTTCGAAAGCTTAGCAAACCTGACATTTTTTTAACTTTTGCCTACAATCCACAATGACCTGAAATAGCTACTGCTATCGTCCTGACATTGATACTTGCGTTTTCGCGTTGAAACTCTAAAACTGAATTTGGATAGGTTCAAGAAAAAGTAATTGGGCTAAAAAAATCCATTCAGAGGGAATATGTTTCATTATTATGGAAGCAAATAACTATCAAAAAGAAAAGTATTCTTCATTGAAAATAAACCTGAAAAATTTTTATTTGAACTTCTAACGAACTTAGTTTGCAGCAACATTTGCTGCACAAGCCACTAGTTTCTTATATTTTTCATACCACGCATACTTATTATTGGATAGTGAGATCCACGATACAAACATCCTGTGTTCTAAAGTCATGTTGCTACTAAATTTTATCCATTAATTCTAAACGGTTCGCACAGTGTGCTCGTGAGCATTAATAGGTGCAATATTGAATGTTAAATGTTATGTTTTATTTAACGACGCTCGCAACTGCAGACGGAATAGACCATACTATGCAAGGATAAATGCTTGTAATAACACTTTCCAGAAAAAACGTTGTAATATAATGTGCAGTACCTGCTTCATATATTTCTGTAGCAAAAAAAAAAAAGCGCGAGAAAGACACTCGGATAATCCTCCAGTCGGTTAATAGAGTGACGGATAATCGGGGTTCTACTGTATACATATTATGTGTGGTATGTGTGATGTGATGTGATGTGATGTGATATGATATATATATTATGATATGATATATGATATGATATATGATATGATATGATATGACATGATATATGATATGATATGATATGATATGATATGGTATGATATATGATATGACATGATATATGTATGATATGATATATGATATGATATGACATGATATGATATATGACATGATATATGATATGATATGATATATGATATGATATGATATATGATATGATGATATATGATATGATATATGTATGATATGATATGATATGATATATGATATGGTATGATATATGATATGATATGATATGATATGATATGATATGACATGATATATGTATGATATGA
Source organism: Periplaneta americana (assembly GCF_040183065.1). Taxonomy (NCBI): domain Eukaryota; kingdom Metazoa; phylum Arthropoda; class Insecta; order Blattodea; family Blattidae; genus Periplaneta; species Periplaneta americana. Next base: position 174,999,550 of record NC_091127.1, read on the forward strand.
TATGATATGATATGATATATGATATGATATGATATATGATATGGTATGATATATGATATGATATGACATGATATGATATATGACATGATATATGATATGATATGATATATGATATGATATGATATGATATGATATATGATATGGTATGATATATGATATGATATGATATGACATGATATATGTATGATATGATATGATATGATATGAAATGATATGATATGATATGATATGATATATGATATGGTATGATATATGATATGATATGACATGATATGATATATGACATGATATATGATATGATATGATATATGATATGATATGATATGATATATGATATGATATGACATGATATATGATATGATATGATATGATGTGATATATGATATGATATGATATGATATGATATGACATGATATATGTATGATATCATATGATATTTGATATGGTATGATATATGATATGATATGACATGATATATGTATGATATGATATGGTATGATATATGATATGATATGGCATGATATGATATGATATGATATATATGATATGATATGATATGATATGATATATATGATATGATATGATATGATATATATGGTATAGTATGGTATGATATGATATGATATGATATGATATGATATGATATGATATGACATGATATGACATGATATATGTATGATATGATATGATTTGATATGATATGATATGATATGATATATGATATGGTATGATATATGATATGATATGACATGATATGATATATGACATGATATATGATATGATATAATATGATATATGATATGATATGATATGATATATGATATGATATGACATGATATATGATATGATATGATATGATATAGCCTATGTATGATATATGATATGATATGATATGATATGATATGATATGATATATGATATATGTATATGTATTATTATTAAAACGGCCTACAGACGCAACGATCGGTTCCACTATCAGTCGTACAATTATTGTTCTTAGTTTGATGGTTTGAACGATAATTGCAACGTGTGCGGCGTTTAGTACAACCTGCAATACGTCGCGGTGCGGAATTTTGTCCCGCAGGAGTTCTTTTTACATGCCAGTAAATCTACTGACATGAGCATGTCGCATTTAAGCACACTTACAGACGTGGACAGATTATTAGCAAAATTGAAGATTTTTATTATATATTTTTACAAAATATGATTCTTCAATTTAGACTACACTAGACATTTTTGCGTATTTCCAAATTATTAGCAAAAGTGAAGATTTGTACTGTATATTTTTAGAAAATTTAACTCTTCAATTTGGACTACATTTGATATGTTTGCATATTTACAAATTATTAGCAAAACTGAAGGTTTTTATTATATATTTTTACAAAATTCGATTCTTCAATTTGGAATACAGTTGACATTTTGGATATTTTTTCAAAATATTAGCAAAACTGAAGATTTTTATTTTATAGTTTTACAAAATTTGACTCTTCAAGTTAGACTGTAGTTGACATTTTTGCTAATTTACAAATTATTAACAAAATTGAAGATTTTTATTATATATTTTTACAAAATTTAACTCTTCAATTTAAACTACAGTTGACATTTTTGCATATTTCTGTCTACTGCAATGATAGAAATATGCAAAATTGTCAATTGTAGTCTAAATTGAAAAGTCAAATTTTGTAAACAGAATTATCATAAAAATCGTCAATTTTGTTAATAATTTGTCCACGTCTGTAAATGCCATTGACCTGGCTCGGGATCGAACCCGCAACCTTGGGCATACACGGCAGTGCTATACCAACTCGCCAACCAGGCCGACTGTAATATTGATAATTAAATTAATAGTAATGAAAATAATAATAATAGTAATAATAATAGTAATAATAATAATAATAATAATAATAATAATAATAATAATAATAATAATAATAATAATGTGTTACTCAAGTTGTAACTACACGATCAACAGACTCACTTTCAGTTTTCAGTAAGGGAGTGCAGATTCATCTCCCTGTCATATGCACTTAGCGTCGTTTCTTTTCCTTGTTTTTATTCGTGTTTTATAAGCTAGCCATATGACCAGGGAATCCCGGTGCTTGTAACTATTATGGTGTAGATTCAAAATTACGACAAAGATGAGAACAAAATGGATTGAACATCCAAGTATGTTAAATGTAATAATAATAATAATAATAATAATAATAATAATAATAATAATAATAATAATAATATGTTACTCAAGTTGTAACTACACGATCAACAGACTCACTTTCAGTTTTCAGTAAGGGAGAGGAGATTTCATCTCCCTGTCATATGCACTTAGCGTCGTTTCTTTTCCTTGTTTTTATTCGTGTTTTATAAGCTAGCCATATGACCAGGAAATCCCGGTGCTTGTAAATATTATGGTGTAGATTCAAAATTACGACAAAGATGAGAACAAAATGGATTGAACATCCAAGTATGTTACATGTAATAATAATAATAATAATAATAATAATAATAATAATAATACCCGGAGGTTCATTGCCGCACTCACATAAGCCCGCCATTGGTCCCTATCCTGAGCAAGATTAATCCAGTCTGTACCATCATATCCCACCTCCCTCAAATCCATTTTAATATTATCTTCCCATCTACGTCTCGGCCTCCCTAAAGGTCTTTTTCCCTCCGACCTCCCAACTAACATTTCTGGATTCGCCCATACGTGCTACATGCCCTGCCCATCTCAAAGTCTGGATTTAATGTCCCTAATTATGTCAGGTGAAGAATAAAATGTGTGCAGTTCTGTGTTGTGTAACTTTCTCCCTTCTCCTGTAACTTCATCCCTCTTAGCCCCAAATATTTTCCTAAGCACCTTATTCTCAAACACCCTTAACCTATGTTCCTCCAAGTTTCACAACCATAAAGTACAACCGGTAATATAACTGTTTTATAAATTCTAACTTTCAGATTTTTTGACAGCAGACTGGATGACAAAAGCTTCTCAACCGAACAATAACACGCATTTTCCATATTTACTCTGTGTTTAACTTCTCCCGAGTATCATTTATATTTGTTACTGTTGCACCAAGATATTTGAACTTCTCCACCTCTTCAAAAGATACATTTCCAATTTTTATATTTCCATTTCGTACAATATTCCCGTCACGAGACATAATCATATACTTTGTCTTTTCGGGATTTATTTCCAAACCTATCTCTTTACTTGCTTCCAGTAAAATTCCCGTGTTTTCCCTAATCGTTTCTGGATTTTCTCCTAACATATTCACGTCATCCGCATAGACAAGCAGCTGATGTAACCCGTTCAATTCCAAACCCTCTCTTTTAATAATAATAATAATAATAATAATAATAATAATAATAATAATAATAATAGATGAAATTCTTTAGAAAACTGAATTGCCAAACAAGGTTTTGGAATTAATATCTTATGTCCAAACACAGAGGGATGTCGGAAACAAAAGAGCACAAAAGAAAAACTTGATAAGTCCGAAATTATCGATATTCACTTTTAGATGTCATGTAGGCTTAATAGTACAGGTATTGTAGATTTATGAAGTTTCACTATAGGCCTACAGAATAATAACCTCGTTAGTCCAAGGAAATTTGAAGGAAGATAACCCAAAGACAATAGAATATAATGGGTCTTGAAACTTTTAACCTGCTCGTGATATATCCTCTGTACTCTTCACTTGGAACTAGAGATCAGTAGACTGTTGTACTGCATTCTGGAACATTTTGTGCTTTAAGTTGACAATGAATTATTAATTACTGAATCGATAAAGTACTTACGTTAATGAGGAATGTAATACCACATTAATTCATTCTTTATCTTTGGGTAAATTATCAGAAATTGTTAATATACAAATTAATAAGTAGAGATAATGTATGAAGTAGTATTTCTAAACACTATAAACTTAAAATATAAACAAGCATTTTATGTTGGTTGAGAATTGCTTAACTGTGGGAATGTCTATCAGGTCTGAAGATACTAGATCTACAAGGAAAACTTGTACTAATTAAGGTGGAAATTCCTGGAGCACCTGTCATACCAAGGTCTTGGTTGCGATAACATTAAATAAGCTTCGAAAACCACATTTTGCACATATTGTTTTCGTTATTATTACGTATCATGTAATTACACTTTATTACACGAATTGCGGCCTTAATATTTTACATTTCTTCACAAACAATAAATGGGAAAATACGGAAGCAATTATAAATAATTATCTGCTTAAAGAATAACAAGAAATACAAGATTCAATAGGAGGATTACTTACATAGAGTTTGGAATGAAAGATTACAACATTATTTTCTATCGCAAGAAAGAAGAGAGAGGGAGGAACATTGGTTTTCCACGACAGAAATGATGAGCTATTTCGCAAGAGAAAATCCTCATAACCACCAAAGGAGTTTCCAATTCTGAAACCCAGGTTAAAATCCTGGCTATTCTGAGTGAAAGTGGAAATGAAGAAAGCAACTACCGGGGAAGATCTTGCCAATACCGCAGTGTTTGTACCATTATTTCACCACGAGTATTATTAACATCATCCTCGTCTGTATGATTTGAGGCTTTCTCGGCGTTGGTTCGCTAATATGTTTTCGCGAGATATCAGCCGAGTTAAGATTTTGGAATGCTCCAAGCTTTCGACTGCTATCTCTGCAGCCATCTTCAGGGAAGTGATGTCCGAACAGAAAGTCGAAAGGTTATATAGATGTGGCTGTCTCAGGTGAAACGGGATTGGTTGGCGGATCGGCCAATCCGGGGCCGGGAATTGTCATCGCTCGTAAGCTCCGCCCCTCCCGGGATTACTGCGTGAAGTTTGGCGGGCGGCGAGCCGTGTTCCGCCGGTTGGAATCGGTTGCCGTCCTCGGTCCGTGATCTTCATGACCTTGATTGTAAGAGGGCCTGAGTTGGTCTAAGGCCGGTGTCCATGCCTGACTGAGCTGGAGTCCACTGTCTCGTTAAAGTTGTTTTTCTCCAGCTTGATCTCTATGGCCTCCTTGATTGTACGATCATCCTCGTCGTTATCATAATCATTTTCGTCATGAAAATGATTACCATTACATCTCATTTACTGTATAATAATTTTGATCACCATCCTTAATATAATTTTCGTCCTCTTCTTGATTACCAACACTACCAACATAAACATATTCATTTTATTATCTTCCACACGAGTGGAGTAACGGTTACCTCGTCTGACCGCGAAACCAGGTGGCCTGGGTGCGAATCCCGTTCGGGGCAAGTTAAGGCTGGTTCACAATAAACCGGGAACGAGAACCAGAGTGAAAACGAGAAGCAGAGAACATGAATATGAAAACTTTTGATTCACAATAAACCGAGAACGTAGGCGACTATGCATATCGATATGCATGTCAATAACGATGTGTAAAGTCGATATTACGCATTCTGATGTTTTTTGTGTACAATTGACCAATGGCGTTCTCTCATGAGTACCAAGCCAACATAAACACAGGTTAACCAACTTCAAAATTTCAACGGTGCTATAAATATGCCCATGCATCTTTATTGTCACAACCTATTTTAAGTCTACCATAACGTAAAATAATTAGAGAAGAAACATTTGTAATAGAACAAAAATTAATACAACAGTAGTTATTGAATTGAAGCATGAATATGTAGTGTGTAATACAACCAATACAGTAATAAAATATGATTAACTTGCGATCGGTGTTCAAAGATGCAGCTATTGAAATCCACGTATTCTCCTTCATTTTCTCATCTTTATACGAGGCGCGCTGCTTATCGTAAACGTGAGGATTTACCTCAACACTCAATTTTAGAATCTCATAAAATAAAACTTGCTCCATGATGCACAGCACAGAACAAAATAATGCATAGGTTATGTCACGGTCTTCTTGCTACAAAATATACGACGACAAAATAGCTTTTAGATGGCAATAGAATGAATCTAGTGGGCTGTGATCGGAAACGTCAACGCCAAAGTTGAAACTTAGCCAACTCTCTGTTCTCGATCCCGGGCTCCGGCAAGCTTTTCGTTAATTGTGAATGCTCACATTTAAATGTACACATTTTAACAATTTTACCGTTTCCGTTTTCGTTCCGATTCTAGTTTCCGGTTTATTGTGAACCAGCCTTTACCTGGTTGAGATTTTTTCTCGGGGTTTTCTCTCAATCCAATACAAACAAATCCTGGGTAATTATCGGTGCTGGACCCCGGGCTCACTTCACCGGCATTATCACCTATCATTTCATTCAGACGCTAAACAACCTGGGATGTTGATACAGCGTCATAAAATAACCCACAAAAATATATTATTCTTAACTACAACCACCATCTTAAAAATTTAAATATGTTTCATATATGTTTATATCAGTGTACCGATTGAAAGTCCATTTTCTAGTTTTCATTTTATGGATTGACAGGTAAAATACTGTCACATTTTTGATAGACATAAAAGTATAATTCATATGAATGAGATTACTGTCTTAGTAAAATCAGCCGGACAATCTCCTCGACTAAAAAATTTTAGGTAGAGCAGTTGATCAGTGGAATGGTATATGATGACGTGGATGGTGTTTCCCGAAAGAGAAAATATCTATGTAATTTAAACTATCAGGCTTCTCTCGATGTTGCAGAAACACGGTCGTGAAAAAAAGAAATTTTTACGAATATAAACTTTTCTTCTCTTTACTGCATAGCAGATTTCTTGTTAAATTTTAGAATAATTCAAGACTTGCAACTATGGTGAATGAAACAACAAATGTTGTGCAGAAGCATTTTCTTATATTTGAAACTGAAAAAAATTATTGTTAGGTATTAAGTTTGTTATTTACAGCACTAATAACTCAGAAAAAAATTTCTTGTTTTTTCCCCCCCTCTCATTATACGAAATATGAGAAAGTATTTTCATGCTACAAAATTTTATTCCGCAGCTTTTACGGAAACATATTAATATATACAGATATAGGCCCGGGATACCGGCATAAATGTCAACTTTCTTTTCTAGAATTGAACCCAGGAACCCTGGGTTTGTATCCAGAAATACCACCACTTGAGCAATTGCGAAGGTTATAATGTTTTACACTGGATAACATTTTGTGGTACTTCGTGTCGATCAACTTAGTACGTAGCAGTACAAATAGGATTTTATTTATTTTTATTTAAGTAGGTTATTTAGCGTCTGAATGAGGTGAAGGTGATAATGCCGGTGAAATGAGTCCGGGGTCTAGCACCGAAAGTTACCCAGCAATTGCTCAAATTGGGTTGAGAGAAAACCCCGGAAAAAACCTCAACCAGGTAACTTGTCCCAACCGGGATTCGAACCCGGGCCACCTGGTTTCGTAGCTAGACGCGCTAACCGTTACTCCATAGGTGTGGACTACAAATAGGATTACTGAAAAAGTCCTGATAGAGGTTTTACACAGAGTTGTCCAAGAGGCTTAAGTTACGTATGTGATAACTCCCTGTGGTAAAAATCTATGCCCGTTTTGCCTGACTATCGACGGAAATTGACAATTGAATGCTGACGATCATAACCACTGCCATACCAACAAACTTAAAATGCAATGAAGTTTGTTACATAACTACGACAGTAGAGTAATTGTATATCAACTGCTAACAGTGTAATTATAGGTTTACTTGCACAATTTGACAGTTTACAGTTCGTGGACATAATCACTACCAAACCAATACACTTCACGTGAAATAACATGACATGGAGTACCTAATCGCTTGTCGCCTGTTAACATGCATAGGTTTTCTTGCAGTTGGTTCCAAGATAGAGCTCCGTACTGTACTAACATTTGTTCACAAATTATTGACTCTATTAGGTATAGTCTATTGATTCCGTCATTGGCCATGTAATAGTAACAATGACTCCTATTTTGACCTTGGAGTAGGTGACACTGAAACAGCGGTTACCTGTGAATGACGTAACCTGCGCTCAAGTTGAAAACTCTTGCTACAATCAGCATTATTAAACTGCGTCCACACCTGTGGAGTAACGGTTAGCGCGTCTAGCCGCGAAACCAGGTGGCCCGGGTTCGATTCCCGGTCGGGGCAAGTTACCTGGTTGAGGTTTTTTCCTGGGTTTTCCCTCAATCTAATATGAGCAAATGCTGGGTAACTTCCGGTGCTGGACCCCGGACTCATTTCACCGGCATTATCACCTTCATCTCATTCAGACGCTAAATAACCTGAGCTGTTGATAAAATAACCTACTAAAAAATATTAAACTGAGGAACTTCTTGATCTGTTGATATAAGCTTTACATTGACGAAGTATTTCCAACTTTTCTTTACATGCTTTTGGAAAAGGTCGCTGTACATGTTCGTGTAATACACAATGGATATATCTGGGTTTTGCCTGCTGGACATGTCCGCATATCGAGATACCTGCAGCGTAGTTTTTTGAATAAGTCAACCTTACAACGTAATCACAACATGGCGATAACGAATATCTTTCTTGAAGCGGAATAATCGTAATTTAAATGTGTGGAATATTTGGCTCTGGCCTTTGTGACTATTTGCAAGGTATAGGTAGTAGGCCTGCAGGATATTAAATTTCTAACAGTGGTAACAATTTATGTCGATTATACCACGTAAATTGTAACATCTATTTCCTGATTTGGTGAAAATTTATAATATGTAGAATATTCATTACCTGGGCAGTTGGCAGTGCCAACAATTGTAGGCTGAGTATATTCGAGAGAAAGGTTCTGAGGACGATATACGGACCAGTAAATGATGAGGGCAGTTGGAGGAAAAGATATAACTATGAATTATACTAACTTTTTAAAGAACCAGATATTTGCAGAGAAATTAAAGGCAGGAGAGTCAGGTGGCTGGGCCATATCTGTAAGAAGGATGAAAATGATCCTTGCAAGAAATTGACTCTAACTACACCTTTTGGCACTAGAAAAGTAGGGAGAGTTCAGCTAAGATGGCTGGATGAAGTGGAGAAGGATATAATAGCAGCAGGTGTTAGAGGATTGAAAACAAAGGTGTTAGATCGCAGGACATGGAAAAGCATCGTTGGGGCGGTCAAGGCTGGAAGCCGGCTGTAGAACCAAAGAAGAAGAATATTCATTTCCTGTCATGGTGACAATACCTACTTCGTGGCGAGAATACTCATAAATAACTGGAGATATTTACCACATGGCTGTATAAATATCAACCCCTGTTAAAATTAGACACATTCGCATAAGCTGATGATCAGGTACTATTAGTCAGCTTAGACGATGATTTGCAAAGATCTGTGCACAGCTTAAGTAAGTAATTTGCAATTTATTTTTAGTGTGTTCAGGTAAGTCTCTAAGTAATATCAAATATTTTTTTTTTTATAATTCCGCCATTAACTTATCGTATAACATCATAGAGTGGAACTCTTTATATTAAATATTTTACAATTTTTATGTACATTTTCGTCATTATTGTGACATCATCAGGTACATGTATTTTTCAATATGGTAACGTCTTTGTGTGGCATTTAACCCTTTCCAGCCCAATGATTCCATATGGCATCATACACTTTCCCTGCTCTGAGAATGCATGTAAAATGCCAAATGACTCCGTATGTTATCATAGGCATATTCTTAGTTATTTTTAAGATAGCTGGCACCTCTGAAATCCCGAAACAAAACACTATCGGAAAGCGTTTCTCCTTCATGTCAAAATATTTTTCTTTAATTTCCAATTTAATTTGGGCTGGAAAGGGTTAACTGTAATATAGTACAGTGGAGTTGTTAACACAATATTAAAGGTAAATGTTAAAAGACTTAAATTAAGTTGAAAAGTTAAAAACATTGTAAAAGACACATTACGAGCCTTCACTTAGGGTAAATTAGGGTCTGTTGGACAGTTGGGCATGTTGGACACTTTGTACTTTAACGTGTTACCTCGCCACTTGTGGGCACCACATTCTGCTAGAAGTCAGTGACGGAAGTAGCCCCACTCGTGTCTACTTCCGTCATTGACTTCTAGCAGAATGTGGTGCCCACAAGTGGCGAGGTAACACGTTAAAGTACAAAGTGTCCAACATGCCCGACTGTCCAACAGACCCCAATTTACCCTACTAATAAAACCAAATTTTTGTGTTGTATGTTCATAATTAAAATCATGCAATGTTGTTGTATAAATTATTAACTTCATATGGCTATATGTGACTGAAAACTCGTTTACAATTTTTTATTTTTATCATGCAGAACAATTTCAATTTTATATAAACTATATTATATGCCGTACCAATAATCAGTAATTAATGTTTGTATTGTTTACCTATTTATGTGATGTGATAGATAAAGTTATTGAGAGATAAATTTCAGTATATTATGTAGTTGCTCTCGTATTCCAGTCGTGTATAATTTGATGATGCAAACTGTGGAATTATTATCGAAATATTATCTAATCATCATTATAAAAACTACTTTAAAAAATCATATAATTCTCACCGCACAATCAGTCTACTTAGACATTTCTCTAACTATAATATAATGTCTGTACAATAATCTTGCTCTTTTTAGAAGCACGTGCAAACTGTTAGAAAAGAAATAAGACCCTCGCGGCTAGATGCGATTCATGAGAAGAACGTCAGGTTAAATGAAATGTGACCACAAGACAAATGAAGACGTCCTCAATGAACTTCAGATCGAACCAATATTAGAATATACAGAAATATATAAAGAAAATGGATAAACCATGTCACCAGGATGAATAACAGCAGAATCCGAAAAATGATCCTCAGTTAACAGATCGCCAGGGAAAAGATCAATAGGACGTCCTGCAAAAAAATGGATCGAGTTCGTAATAGACCACATGACCTAATACAGTAATACATGTTTGGAAGAAACAGATATTATGAATATACAATATACGTATATAGAGTGATTCACGAGGATTTATCGTCACTTACGGAGCTTATTTCCGAAGACATTCTGAGCAGAAATTGTCGTATAAACGTGTGTCCTAATCTCAATATTTTCAGTTGAAGTTGTTTGTAAAATACCATTATTCTTTAGTTTCAAGAGTAAAAAATATTACAGGAAAAGAATGAACTATGCATAAGTATCATTTCATTAATTGGCTAGTATTCTGAAGCTAAAAATGTGTTGTGAATTGCTTTGTACAGATTTTGTTTTTCAATTTTTAACTAAAAATGACATTATTCTTACATTTAACGCAAAAATTGTTACAAATCATACGACTTTCGGAACTTGATTCTTTGCAGTTTAATTATGCATCCTAATGTACAGTCTTGAAGAACTGTGATTTGTAACAATTGTTGTGATAAATGTGTAAGAAAATGTAATTTTTTAGTTAAAATCGTAAAAAAAAAATCTGTACGAAGCAACTATGGAATTCACAACACATTTTTACCTTCAGAATATTAGCTAACTAGCCGTACCCATGCGCTCCGTTGCACCTGTTAGAAATAAATATAAAGTAATTACATAATTAAAATAGGGCATTTGATCCTGGGAACATTCGTGTTTTATAGAAGGATAAATCGTTTATTATGTTACTTAATTTAAATTGTATTCAAAACAATTAAAATGCGATCATTTTGATCCAGTCATGAAAATTATTTTAAGGAATACAGGAAACGAATGCCTATCAAGTTTTCTGTGCATAAGAAGCTATTTTAATCTTACCTGTCCTCGATTCACTCAGAAGTTACTGTAATAACATTATGTCCATCTAGAGAAACTACATCTTTCCAATGGTGAATTAATAATTAATTATACAAATCGGTTAATGTAGCTTCCGATATTACTTCATACAAACACAGAAACATTCTCTGTAGGCTACCGTATGTTTCATAGCTTTCGATTGTTGTTGTCCAAGGCCCCTTATAGACGAAGTCATTTGTTTTTTATTTCATTACACCGCCTTAGATGCCGTTATTGTAATTTTGAAACTCACTTATCTCAATAAATATCAGCCCTATCAAAATTTTGCATGGAATAAAACTTATCTGAAATTATTTTTAAAGAAACCTTTGTTATGTAATATTTTTCATGAAAATTAATAATAAGGGAGATATTTCGATTTATTTAATTCAGGCCCCCTTATAACCCCCCTTTTAAATAAAATATTTTGAATGGCATATAGCCTAAAATATAAGTTACAACAAACTTAATTCATATTCCAATTTTCATCGAAATCCGTTCAGCCATTATTGCGTGAAAAGGTAACAAACATCCAGACAGACAAACAGACATACAAACAAAAATTAAAGAAAAAAAGCGATTTTCGGTTTCAGGGCGGTTAATTATATATGTTAGGACCAATTATTTTTGGAAAATCGAAAATTACCAGGAAAACTTCAGCTACAGATTTATTATTAGTATAGATTGTTTTACCCTTAAACTCAAGTATAATGGTATTTTACAAACAACTTCAAATTAGTGCAACTCAGAAAATATTGAGATTAGGATACATGTTTATATGACATTTTTTGCTCAGAATGTCTTCGGAAATAAGCTCCGTAAGTGACAGTAAATCCTTGTGAATCACCCTGTATAGAGTTGCCAAAACAGATCAATTTCAGTCTGGTTACATCAACGACGCGATGTATACATTGTCGTGCGGGTTTTCGGCGTTGGTTTCTAGATCGTTGTTCAACTCTACTGGCTTCATATGGATTACTTTGGTTGGTTTAAATTAATCAGTTTCTCACTAGAATAGCTAGTATTTAATTCATTCATAGCACCCGACATTATTGATTGCTTCTTGTTTGAAACCCGTATATACACCAGTGCGAGGGATTCTTGTACTCTATTATAAGAAAAACCTCCAGGTTTGCGAGTTTCCTTATCTTGTGTGGTGGGGAATAACACGGTGTGATGGAGGTCGCCATTGACCTTGTCAGTGCACATTAAGCAACTGTATTCCAGTATTCCCCACGACCTTGGTTTGTGCTCCTTGTAAGTCACGATTGCACGTCTTCATTCACAATGCAGAAATATGTGTACACTACGTACTTAATAGGAGACTTGTGCGGCGAATAAAAAAGACATGCCGAGATGGATCACTTGGCTGAGCATACGTTTGAAACAATCATTGATTTACTTCACGATAGCGATAGGCATGTGGAGATTATTGAAACCTGGTGGGAATAGTGGAAAGAAACAAATAATGAGAGAATCTGTGCTGTAGTTTTGAACCATTTCCTGTATCTACGCCGCTCTGTAGAGAGGACTTGCCTGGAGGCTATTCTCGCGCACGTGTTTGTATCTCACTACAGGATAATTCTGTCGTAGGTTATTTTTTGTCGAAGTTTTCCCCAAATGAGAGACGAATACCAGACAATCACATGGCGAATCCTCCGACTCATCTCACTGTCATAGACCTCACGTACTTTATATAGGGTCGTTAAATATTAACTAATTAAAACATGAACAATTAAAAGATTATAACAATTATAAATGATCTTTCCCCCCAATAAAAGATGTAGGTCATCCCGTATTATTTACAGATGACACAAGTATAGTAATTACAGCCAATAACTCCAACACATTCCAATCTTCAACATAGGAAATTCTCTTCAAAATATGTGACTGGTTCTCAGTCAATAAATTGATGTTAAATTGTAACAAAACTAACATAATTCAATTTAAATCCTGTCCAAATTAAATCTCGGAAATTTCAAGCGCAATAATTAATAATAGATCCCTATTGGAAACAACAACAACCAAATTTCTTGGCTTAAAAATCGATAATGTGTTAAATTGGAAAAATCATATTAAAGAAATTACCCCGAAACTAAATTCAGCTTGTTTTGCTATTAGATCTATGCAAAAGATAGTAAATATCAATACCTTAAAACAATATACTTTGCATACTTCCACTCGGTAATGAGCTTTGGAATAATATTCTGGGGAAATTCCACAGATAGTAACAGTACTATATTTCTATTACAAAAAAGAGTAATTAGAATAATAGTAGGTGCCAAATCTAGGGAATCGTGTAGGACTATTTTCAAAAAACTACAAATAATACCCATGGCTTGTCAGTATATCTTTTCATTAATAATCTTCCTCGTATGTAATCGTGAAAACTTTGTAACTAATTCAATAGTTCATAGCATAAATACACGTCAAAAAATGACTTTCATGCTCCAAAGTACCTAATTTCTCACGCCTTCTGTAGGTGAAAATTATTCATGACACTCAATAACACTTCATGAAATTAATACTAAAACTTTGTGTTGTACTAGTAGACTATATTGTAAATCTCGTCTGTATATATTTCATCTAGACTGTGACTATAAATTAAGACTTTATAGTAGCATTAAGTTTTTTGATTTGTTCCATATTCTAGCTGTGAAACGATGTATGAATACCATGAAATGTTAATAAATACAATAAAATAAAATAAAATACAATAGCAAGGAGTCAACAGTTCACAGAGATACACATGAGCTATTTCAGATGCTTTGTACTACCTTTATACCATTTTTATTATCGTGACGACCACCGGTGCAGGATACCCATGTATTTCAGTAGGTGACGTAAAATCGACCTACAAATTTTAGTTTATGTAACAAAATTCAATAATTAACGATATCAAATGTTTTCCTAAGATCAATAAATAAATTTGCTGGAATTTTATTTTCATCCACAGCTCGTTCTCTCACTCCTACAGAGAGACTGAACTGGACTCCTGGGCGTGCGGGTTACGGTTTGCCGCGTGCTGCATGGCCTTCGTGCTGGCTATTGTATTTACCGTCTTCATTCCATGTATGTATTTGGGTATATCCCTGATGTCTACGTTGGAACTCTATGTAGTGCGTACGCTAAGAGTTCGCGATCAAGTTCAAGCTCTTGTACTCTTGATTGCGAGTTAATATTGCATCATTCCTGGTGTAAAAGATTTCAGTCCTTAGATACTGAAAAATTGAAAAAATTTACATTACGAAAAAGATAATTTAAATCCGCTTTTGAAGTGGAAAGGTGGAAGTCTAATTCACATAAATTATTTTATAAGGGAAATACTACAGGGACATCATTTTATTTTTACTTCAATTTTAATTGTACCTGAGTTTTTGAATGTACTTCACTCCCACCCCCTCTACTACTAAACTTCCAACCGTTCTCCACACAGAACCGAGGCCGCGTATGCAGTACTGAGTTAGTGAGTATAGTACGTTCCAGAAATATGTTCGCGTTTTCCAGTGACAAAAGAGCTTTCAATATTGAATCATATTTTCGCACAGGTACTGTCATCCGTTTGCCTACGTCGCATCCCGGTTTCCCCCACCTGCTTCTGTTCGCTCCTGTGTAAAGTCTAGTAGTTGGGCTGTCTTAGCTCTTTTCTGAGAACATTAATTTCTGTTAGGAATTGGACGTCTACGTAATATTATACAAGTGTTTAAAATAACTTAAATAAAAGGGCCTCGTTAAGTAATTAACTGTCACGTAATTCTCCCCCCTCTTTCTAAGACCCTGCGTCAAAACCACTTGAACGGACAGTAGATAGCATTTCTGAGTAATTTTATCTTTTCGGATCGGGTAGAAGTGGAGATTAAATTTACAGTAGATAAGGTACTCTTCTATAGAGTAGGTATAGAATTATTTCAACATGAGTTACTCGTACGAAGGACGAAACTGGTCATTGGAATTAGGTACAATAGTCTATAGTGCGATAATATGCACAAAAGACTGAAGCCTGTATCGAAATGAACGGCCACCATTTTCAAAAATGTGTTTAAATATCCATATTATGATTATTTTTCAATTTAACTTCATTCTCTGTAGTGTACTCTAATGTGCTGTAACAGTATAATATACACTGCATAATGAATACGTCCGAATGGATAGCTCAGTACGTGAGTAAAAACACTAAGTGTTAATACTGTACTGTATTTTGATTAAACAAAAACCTAATGAAAATTATCAACTTCAAAATTGCTATATTTCCTAGTTTACATAAATGGATGAACTACTTTTCTTCCCTCCTATACGTAGTAAAGTGATTTTTTTGTACATTACGACAGTATGATCGAACTCCAGTCTTGGAAGGGGGAGCAAGCGGTGTTTCCGGTTCTAGACCTTTAATCCAAAGATACAGACAGGTTGATATTAAAAATGTTAGTAAAAATAAAATGATGTCTCTGTACGTGTTATTTCATACTAAAAATACATTCATCCATCCTCACTTAATGACAAGCTTTACAAAATATTCAACTAACGTGATTAAGGGTAGGTTGGCGAATAATCGGCAGAGCATGTAGACTCAGGCATTTTCTAATATCGAAATCACCAGCGCTACCACCATTTCAATCATGAGAATAAAAAAGATAGAAGCTGCATTTTTGAGGCAAACTTCAATTGTCTCGACTTCTTCCGTTGTTATGCCAACTGGTCGAAGAACACTATCCACTTTTTGGAAGAGACCCATTGCTTATGCAAACTGAAACGAATCAAAACTGATTTTTGTACAGATTAAAAGAATATCTTAGCACTGTAATAGATTTTTAGAGCCTGATAAGATAGTAATATCTCTATAGCCTACTATAAAAAAATTGTTCCGCTGTTAACGCATTTGTGTAGTAAGTGTCTCAAATTGATGGTCACATTAGTTTACAAGTTCAGATGTAGAGATGCTGATTTGTGGCTCCATCCAGGTCGTGATGAAGTTTATGGTGGACACAGCAGACGCCGCAGAGGGATTCTTATGGTGTTCTGTTTCCCTCTATCATTTCACCAACACTTCCACCTTCCGTTTATATCATCTACCATCTGCAATAGTAAAAATAGACTGGGGTGAAGTATTGGAAATAGAACGGGTTTCCGTTGCTGATGAGGAAGGGCTTTGGGCTCCAGGTCCCTGGGGCTTAACAGACTATTCGTCTGCGGATGGGACCTGGTGCCATCGGGGGTGAAGGATGGTCCACCTGTCTGACTTGGACAATCATCCCATAAACTGTATAAGGAGTATAATGGCCTAAAGCACGCCTAAATGCAAGGAAAAACCAAGTCAAGCCTAAAAGCACACAATCGTCTACAAACCTTATGTCATATAGCAGGTATGTCAATTGATGGCCACAGGAGCAAGCGCGCGCTTTAGAGCCCAGGAGAGCCTGAGCGCTTTACAGCGGAAAGGAAAGAGACAGACGAAAGAGGTGGTATATGCCACTTGGTCGAGATATATTCAGGGATGGCCAGCACTGATTCAATAGGTAAGGGAAGAGAACTTATTAAAACTGTATCCATGTTAATTTTTAGATTTGTATGAGAAGTATAAGTGCATTATAAGAATGCAAGTTTTAATTTTAATGCTCATTTTTTAAAAGTTTGATTTTTTTATCCAAAAGAAATATTTTCTCAACTCTTCGTATACAAAAGTGAAATTTTGAGGTATAGGCCTATTTATTTAGTAGCCTTACAGAATGTTTTCGTAAATCTAATATACCGTATATACGTATTACTGAAGACAGTGTATTGAAAATTTTGAAAATATTCGCATGGAAATTGTTTGCAAGGAAATGAATTAACAAAGCAACTACTGTTACATCATAAGCAAAATATACTTGCCCATGTGTTATAAAAATGTCAGCTCTATAGATTCAGCAGATTTCGAGAAAATAATTTAATATTCTGATGGTAGGAAGTTGCTCACAAATATCACCTTAAAAGCATAATGCGATAAGAGTTTTGTTATGTAATATTAGTTACACTTAAAACAGATACAGTACCTAGATAACTTTACTTTGTACTGTAATATTGTTTTGATTAGTTTATTGATTACTTTTGTAAGGCTAAAGATACCATCAATATAAATTCCAACTTATCATTTCATACTCAATCTCTTTCTTTGGAATATCACTTTCTTTATGAATGATGTGTTTCATCCACTTAATACAGTATACTATTATACTACTATGGAATTTAAGTGAATATTCCTTCTTAACTCTCTATTATGTTATTAAGATTTAAAACACAAGTGCATTATTAAGAAATCAGTGTTAGTACTTTTGTTTTACAGACAATATAGATAATATTAAACAGAAAGAAGCCATATAAAAATAACGACATAAAATTTTACGTTCCGTTTGAAGTTTGTGCACCACTGTTTTCTTAATCCAACAGGTTGCTTATTCATATACACAACCCTTCCTCTTTCCATACTTAGCGCTTGCTGCCCGCGCACGACGTCAAGGTCAGAAAAATGTGCTTGCTTTGACATCACTGTCATATAGTAATACATATTAATAAACTTGTCCATACTTAATACTAGTACAGTCGTATTTTATGGGATTGTGTCGGAAAGAATAGGCCTAAACATTTCAACCAGAAGTCAGGTTTCGGAGCTGGCCTCTCATGTGATAACAATATTTTTTGCTTAACTCAGTAGAAAAAAGAAAGAGAACAACTGGAAGATAATTACATATGTTATTTGTGAACCTGAAGAAAGCATATGACAGCATAGTAGTTCAGAAACTTTTCAGTGTGTTGTACAACTCTTCTAAATGCAAGTGGCTGAGTATCAAAAACTAGTTGGAAATGAAATATCTCCAGGATTCTTAAGGGAGCCAGGTAGTGATTAGGGGTCAAAAATCCGAATTTTTATTTTGTGTTTAAAAAAATAGTACAAAACTTGCTCTTTAAAACAATATAAATACTGTGGGAGGTATTTCTGCAGATAAGCCCTTTAAATAGCGTCTTTAAATTTGACGGTGCATGTAATTCATATATCCTTCTTTTTTTTTAATACAGTCTTCCATAAGTTGAGATTTTTCAAACTTCAGTGCATTTTTCTCTGAAACTACTGAATCAATTTACATAAAAAAATTACAGTGTTTTCTGCAGCCTGTGTTCTACTTAGAAGACCTACGAGTTTAAGAATATCACACATAACACGAGAAAAAAATATATGCATTGAAAAAAATTACAAAAAATGTTAAACAGAGTTAAAATTTTTTTCTGTTTCACTTGGTGTGAAATATTTAACTAAATTTTGCTTCAGAATATACAATACACATTACTAGATAACTTAAAAAATACAAGGCATATGAGTGAAGATTGTAGCAAGTAATGTGCACCTGAATAATGATGTACACTTAGCAAAGTGGGAAAATAAGTTATCAGTTAGGGCCTTTCTTTTGAACTTGGAAACGAAACTAACTAGTTGTCTTTTATACTACTGAATTCAGAATGATTTATTTATTGTGTAATATAGCAACTTTTATTCCACTCTGAGTACTAAAACCTAGAAATACTGAACCAAACTTTTGTATCGAAATTTTTTAATCGCACAGACATCATTACCCAATTCCCTTAAGTAAAGGTTTAAGGCAAGGATTTTGCTTGTCCTCAAATATTATTTAATAATTATGTTGAAGCAGCTCTTTTGAAATTGGGAAAGGGAATGTCCAGGATTGGCTGCACCAATAAATGATATGATTATTCTCTCCATTTTGGAGGTTTTAAAGTAAATAGAATTATTGTCTAGGAACAGGATGACTTTGAATATAATATGAACGTAAATTAAAATAGGAATATTGTAAATGGAGCCTAGAAATCAATATAATAAAACACAATATCTGTGTACATACGGAGAGCTTCAAAGAAGGAATCACTTAATCCCACAAAGTAATAAATATTTTAAATTCCATAATCTGGAGTAAACATGTAACTAAAATTAGAAAACTTCAAATATCTAATAAAATATTTAAAAGCATTTTGACTGATGCTTCAAAAGTTAGGCAAATCCCAAATACACCCAAAAAGAAAATTAAAACAATAGAAATAAGCGTTCTAAGAAGATTCTTAGGAATATCTAGGCGTGAGAAAATGAGAAAAGAAATAATAAGAGAGAAAATAGGCGTGCTAAATTTAATAAAAAGAGCATCATAAAAGAAATAGAAACCAAACAGATGAAATGGTACGAACATGTTCAACGAATGAGCGATGATAGGTTGCCTAAAGAGGCATTGAAGTGAAGGAAAAAAATAACACCGAAAAGAAGCTGGCTTGAGAGAATCTTGAACGCTATGGAAAGTAGTCATTTCCAAGAATGGCAATGGGAGATGGGCTTTGGAAATCGGAAGAAGATGCCAATTGTCCTAAACGAACTTATATAAAGAAAGTTGATTGAATCTTTCTAAAAGTTGTATTTACAGATATATATTTTTTTAGATCTGAAATTCTATGGACGCGGAGTAGGACGACTGATATCAGAGTCTCAGAGAGCAGTGCGGAATGAACACGCTAGAGGATACTCCGCACGAAAAAATGTGTCATGTAGACAGAGTGGAGAGATGGAAAATAACTGTAACTGTTCAAGACTTCTTAAAGACATTGCTGTCATTAGCCATTGACATACTTGTGGTACAAAAAATTCAAGTACACAATATTATGTATTTGGAACAGAGTGCTTGAACAGTCTAGTTACAAAGACAGCCATATCCATTTGCCAAAAATTTTCAGTAGAGGCCAAAAACTGTTTCAGTTAGTTTAAGCCAATTTAAGAACTTGAATTTTTTTCTACAGTATGTTGGCGGCTTAGAATATAGTAATACTAGTGGCTTGTGCAGCAATTGCTGCAAACTAAGTCCATAAAAAGTTCAAATAAAAATCGTTCAGATTTATTTTCAATGAAGAATACCAGTCATTTTGATAGATATTTGCTTCCATTATAGTGAAACATACTCCCTCTGAATGTTTCTTTTTTGCCAAATACTTTTCCTTGAACCTATCCGTCTTCAGTTCTTGAGTTTCAATGCGAAATCGCAAGTAACAATGTCAGGACGATCAGTGGGCTTTTCATGTGGGAGTAATGAAGTAGCTATTTCAGGTCATTGCGGATTGTAGGTGAAAGTTAAGAAAATATAAGGTTTGTCATGCTTTGAACAAAAGACTTACATCTTGTTATAGCTGCTGCATGTTTCGTGAACTACCCTGAAATGTAGAGGGCAGAATCACCTTTTCCCACTAAGAGATCTTGCTGAGGTGATCAAGAGACTACAAAATCTTGTAGGCCTCTTATTTTATCAGTAAGTAATACCTTTTGATCTTTTCTTAGGAATTGTGATTTTTGCGCTTCCTCCAGACAATACTGATCTACCAAATACTGCTGGATTAATTTGTGTAACAATGAATGTTATTCCGTATATTTTCTGTAATATAGGCTGTTGTGAGGAATTTATTGCTGAGATGTGGAAAATGAGGCGAATGATATGTCATAGTTGTAGAATCTTATATGCGCCCTAAATAAAACTGTCCATCGTAAATCGTTAGCAGTTCCAGTGTTTGATTTGTTGCTGGTTGCGGGAAATATACTTACTCATCACGGTAGCAAGAAGTGAAATGGCATGCTATTTTCCCTACAACAAAATATGCTTGGCAGCGATCACAAATCTAATCGATTAAACCAAGGAAATATGAAATTAATTTTGATGTAGTTTAAAGACGCAGCTAAAAAAGGAAGCATGACTCAATTACTACCAAGGAAAATTAGAGAATCAAACATATAAATATCTATATCACACTGATATGAAAAGGACCCACACCACTTGAAAAATAACTATAAAACTATTTCTTTTTTAATAACAATATTGGTACCTTACGTAAGTTTTATAGTTTTTTAGTAACATACGTTTATATATAGCCGTTACTCAGTAAATTATAGAAATGAAGATCTAATATAAAATATTCTTTCTCTGCGTCTACTTACATAAAGCCCCAAAAGGTTCACTTTCATATCATCAGTATAGCATTATGTATTGCATTAAATATAATAATATTTCATTTTTAATGGTAGTAATGTCATCAAACATTCTTAAATTTTGTAGTTCTTAATATGCAATACACAGCTGTACTCGGAAAACTACAGACCAGAGAATCAGACCTGTAAATTATTTTTTATACGTTATAAAAAATTGCACAAATGAAGATCGACATATTGGTATTATAATGTGAAAGAATCTGAACCATCTGAACTCTATGTCAGCAATCCTGTAAGTCATGGCCTCCGTGTAATAGTCTGTTGTTTATTGTAGTGTGTCTTTTGTTTTATTTTGAAATGCAACACGGCCGACAAAGAAGCGAAGGAAGCATCAGCCGTGAATGCAATTAATTAGTTCTCAAAACTGACGAAAGATGGATGTTGAAAAAAGGAAAATGATGTAGGAAAATTGACATTTCACTGAAAACTACTATTTTTCCGAAAAACTTTGGGTTCCAAGCTTCAAAGTGAGGGGTCATTTATTAATATATGTTCAGCCGTTTTCCCGTAATTTCCATTACCAGTTCAAATTATATATATATATATATATATATATATAGATGCGTTACAAGAGCGATATGTTGAAGTTTTCATGTTCGAGGAAAAGTTTGAAAAAGCGAAACGTAGTTGAGCTTTTTTAATTTCCGAGAATTGAAAGAAAACATACCGCTCCTGTATCGTACATTATTTTGTGCGAAGATCGTTTATTACATACCTGAAAGAGGAATTTCTATTTAGTTGCAATGAAATCTCCATCTTGGTTTCTGTTCAATGACGGTAAATTTGTAAAACAAAAATATCTATCTTCAACATTTTTGCTTTAAAATGTTTTCTGTGTTTACTATACTCCAGCAGGCCGTGATATACGTCTGTCTTTTTTTCCCCCAGTCTACAAATGCGAACTTAAAACAAACGGTAAGGTTATGTAATGATTTATTTTTCATTTTAATATTTTAACAATATTATTTATATAACATATTGCAGTAATAACATCGGCATCTGGAATCTTGTTGATTTTTTCACGGCTTCCTTAATGTTACTAGCATCACGAATGCAGTAACTTTAGTGGAGTTGTAGAGTTTACTTAATTTTTGCAATTATTTAAAAACAATAATTAACAGTGCAATTTAGGTGAAATTGCAGTGGTAGGCCTAAGTTTCCAATTTATAATTATTACTATGTTAAACGTCTCTAAAAATAATATGTTAAAAGCCTAAAGCAGTAAAATCAATGTGTCACTTAAGCGGTAAGAAGAGGGAAATTGTTATGTGTGTTAGGTTGGGAATACTGAATGTGGAATTTTAGACTTACCGCGGATTGGTTTTGTGCGGAAACCAAGCAAATACGTACGATCTCGCACAAAATAATTTGCTTAATTTAAATATTTCATCTTACATATATATCAGTCGTTTAGAGTTAAAGTGGATCAAGTCACAAATTTTCATAAATTGCGTTTAATTCATTTTTTTGATTATCTGAAGTTGGATGTTTTCCTAGCAGTAATGAATCAAGTCTTAATTCCAAGCATTCGCCGGTAGGTGACACTGTCAGTCACTTTTGGCTCAGATTATTTGTTCACGATGTTCTGAGCCATAGTGGATCAACTCACCAGAGCGTTGCATCAATTAACAACACAATTGTTTATATTTTATAAATCTAGAATTTGAGAATGGAGCAATAAAATTATTGGTAGTGAAATTAGGTAATGCACTAAAGCAAGTTAACTTTAATTTTATTTCCTATTTTATTTTATTTCATTTTATATATTCCTCTTATATTAATATAGGCCTATTAAATTATATAATTTCACTGTAGCTGTAATTTTAATTTTAGTTCCTATTTTATTTTATTTTATTTTGTATATTCTGTTACATGCCTATTAATAATATATCTGAACTGCGACCGAACACGAGCCCTGCTCATTCGGTCCTCAAATTTTGTTAATATAACTGTATCTCCTCTTTTATATTGATTGTATTATTTTATTTCTATTTCTATTGTTGTAATTGTATTCTGTATTCTGGATATTTAAATTTAAATAAATAATAACAATAATGAATAATAAATTTAGTTCTATTATCTCTAAATTACGTCTCATGGACTTGGTCCACTTTAACTCTGAACGCCTCATATAAACATAAAAATGGACTTGGTCAGCTTTGTAACGAAGAATGGGAGGTGGCTGTTTTTGTAACGTAAATGATTAGCACACCCCATCTGTTGAAATAGGGAAACAGAGTAACTTATAAAGTTCAATATCTTTTATCTCTTGAAGAATAAACTGAGAAAAGTACATTATGTCATATATTAGTGCAACCACTTGAAATTAATTTGAAAAAATTCCAACACAATAAATAGAAAACACTCCAGAAATTCACTAACTCTTTGGAAGTAAAGTTATTGCTTTACAACATTGCTGCACAGAACAAAAAGAAATGAATGTTATTAACATACTCTCCCATTTCCCATAACCACCTGCTCAGTCACATGGCCTAATTCAAGCCTCTGATTGGTTCTGCGTGGAGTTGGTCATGCATACGCTTATGAGGTGGCCGTCTTTGTAACGTAGGTTTGTTATTAAAGCGTAATTTAACACATTTATGTTAGGTTTTGACAGAAAATAGTAGAAAATTCGGATTCCACGTACAATTTTTCATAAAAATAACTCTTAACCTTACTTTCGAAAAAAATGGACTTGGCAACTAGATTACTCACTTGGCCCCAAAGAAAGCGGTTACTTATCTCGCCTGCATAGATAAAGTATATACAATAGGAAGGAGAGTTTCTGTATTGATAAGAAACAGATAAGAGCACTGCAATGTAGGTACTTCACAGTAATTTCTAAGTGGAAGTTTTATCATCGGAAATACCTATAGATGTTTCGTTACCTCCTTAGTCTTCATCCTCTTCTATTCCGTTGTCTGATGGATCAGAACTGCACTGTTCTGTTGACAACTCATTCATTAAACTTATCCCAAAATTATCATTGGGATTGTTGGCGTCTGTCCTTGTATGAAGTTGGAAACTCCAGAGTCAATGTTCGTTGTTTCTATTATTCTTACACCACTAGTGCCTCTGCTATGTATTAGTTAATGTTCCTTCTAGCAAATGTGGATAGAGCACTCGCTTTACTTTTTATAAACCTAGACACACTACTACTTCTCATGATTGTGAATGTAGCACTGGACCTTTTAGTCCATTTAGTATAGGAAGCATGTTCAATAGAGCGGAAACTAATTCAGCAGAAAGAATTAAGCACTCAAAACATTTGAACCACATTGTACTAAGAACCCTGTGCTAGAAGGCACGTGTTGGTTCTTATCGGTCTGAGAGCAGACATAAAACTAGTTTTAACAATCCTGAAGGTAACTCATTTCTCCAATGAACTACAGTACTGCGCATTTGTACAGAAAATGAGAGACCTAACAAATACATCTGCATACTATAACGTCGAATTACCATTATTTTACTAGCCGTACCCGTGCGCTCCGCTGCACCTGTTACAAATAAATATAAAGTAATTACATAATTAAAATAGGACGTTTGATCCAGGGAACATTCTTATTTGATAGAAGGATAAATCGTTTAATATGTTACTTAATTTAAATTGTATTTAAATAATTAAAATGCGATCATTTTGGTCCAGAGAGCACTCAGAAGTTACTGTAATAACATTATAGCATTATGTCCATCTAGAGAAACTACACTTTCCAATGATGAAATAATAATTAATTATACAAATCGGTTAATTTAGCTTTCGATATTACTTCATACAAACACAGAAACATTCTCTGTAGGCTATGTTTCATAGCTTTCGATTGTTGTTGTCCAAGGCCCCTTATAGACGTAGTCATTTGTTTTCATTTCATTACACCGCCTTAGATGGCATTGTATTTTAATTTTAAAACTCATTTATCTCATTAAATATCAGTCCTATCAAAATTCTTCAAAGAATAAAACTTATCGGAAATCATTTTTAAATAAACTTTTGTTATGTAACATATTTCACAAAAATCAATAGTAAGCGAGATATTTCGATTTATTTAATTCAGGCCCCCTTATAACCCCACTTTTAAATACCGTATTTTGAATGTCATATAGCCTAAAATCTAAGTTACAGCGAACTTAATTTATATTCCAATTTTCATATAAATCGGTTCATCCATTATCGCGTGAAAAGGTAACAAACATCCAGGCAGACGGACAGACATACAAACAAAATTTTCAAAAAAGCGATTTTCGGTTTCAGGATGGTTAATTATACATGTTAACACCAATTATTTCTGGAAAATCGAAAATTACCAGAAAAATTTTGGCTACAGATTTACTATTAATATAGATGTATTGCCTTTTATGTTTAACGGAGAAAAAATTGAATCTATTTTCAAAATAAATTTTTGGAGGAATATATATTATCAATATATAATAATTTTCATGTTCTCATTGAGAAATCGTTGTGAAATTAGACTTCAATGCATTACATAGGCTACGAGAGAAATTCGAAACTTAACAGATGTCGAATAGTCATGTTTATACGTAATTTGTTATCATCAATAAATTGCTTTAAGTCACAGATTCATAATTAATATTCACTCTTACCATTTTTTTTTGCCAACGCCGCGCATATTGGCTTGTAGCCATTTGCACCTCTGCCTACTTCTTGGCGTTTATGACGAATTCTGTTAGCTGCATATGGTAGGATGACATGAGTATGGAATTAGGCAGGATGGTTTGGAGATGAAGGTAATAATGACGGTGAAATGAACCCGGGGGCGAAAGTTACCGGAACACGTCGTTTGCTCTTAATGCATTGAGGAAAAATCCCGAAGAATCTCAACCAGGCAACTTTTCGCAACCAGGATTCGATCCTGGCTCGCTAGTTTCGCAGTCAGACACGCTTATCTCTACTCCAAAGCGGTGGATTGCTTATACCATTATAATTTAGACTAAACTCCTCTCAGTTTCTTCTTTCTTGCGAGAATAATATGTCGCTTCTACGATTTAATAAAACTTGTTAAAAAAATATTATTTTTAGTTTTTATAACGTTTGGCATTTGTATTCAACTAACATCTATATATAATTTGAATTGGTAATGGAAATTACAGGAAAACGACTGAACGGATTTTAATAAATGACCCCTCATTTTGAAGCTTAGATCCCGAAGCTTTTTCAGAAAAAAGGTAACTTTCAGTGAAGCGTTAGTTTTCCTATATAATTTTCATATTTGCCAAAATCCATCTTTCGTCAGTTTTGAGAACTAATTGCATCATTTCAGAATAAAACAAAACACACACTAGCCTACAATAAACAATAGGCTATTACACGAAGGCCATGACGTGCAGGATTGCTGACATATTTAGAGCTCAAATTCAATTGGTTATTAAAAACTTCAAGGCTTACAAAAATTATTTACAGGTGTGACTCTGTGGTGTTTAATTTTATGAGTACAGCTGTGTATTGGATATTAAAATCTACAAAACTTGAGACGGTTTGATGACATTATTACTATTAGAAATGAAATATTATTATAATTAATGCCATGATGCGACTATTTTTCATTAATTATACATATTAATGCTATATTGATGATATGAAAGTGAAGTATAAGTAGATGTAGGATGAAATTAGATCTTCATTTCTATAATTTACTAAATGGAGGCTATGTAGTATATAACACAAAACTTACGTAAGATAATAATATTGTTATTAAAAATGAAATATTTTTATAGTTATTAATGAAGTGGGGTTGGGTCTTTTTCATATACTTAATGGCGGTGTGGTGTAGATATTTATGTACGTAATTCTTTTCAGTATTTGCTCGAGAGAGCGCAAAAATTACAGTTCCTAAGGAAAAATCAAAAGATATTACTTACTGATAAAATAAGAGACCTAGAAAATTTTGTAGTCTCCCGATCAATTCAGCAAGATCTCTTAGTAGGATGAAATGATTTTATCCTCTATATTTCAAGCTCTCCATGAAGCAGATATACCAAGATGCTATGTTTACTGTTCGAAAGCATAGCAAACCTGACATTTTTTTAACTTTCGCGTACAATTCACAATGATCTGAATTACCTGTTATTTAGTCCCACATGAAAAACCCACTGATCGTTCTGACATTATTACTTGCGTTTTCGCGCAGAAACTCAAAACCTGAACGTGGATAGGTTCAAGAAAAAGTATTTGGCATAAAACAAACATTCAGAGGGAGTATGTTTCATTATTATGGAAGCAAATAACATTCAAAATATCTGGTATTCTTTATTGAAAATAAATCTGAAAAATTTTTATTTGAACGTCTAATTTACTTAGTTTGCTGCATTTGCTGCACAAGCCACTAGTTGTTTCTGATTCAAATGTCGATTTATTTTAATGTGTTGAAGTTTCTTTCAGTGGTTGTAAGAATGTAGGCCTACTGAAATACTAAATTCATGAACATTATTCTGATTGCACTTTTAATATTTTAAGTTAGCGATATAATAATAATAATAATAATAATAATAATAATAATAATAATAATATAATGTATATTGTTGAAGTGACGAACATAAGGACAGCGACGCCCTAAATACAGCCTGACATACATTTCTAGTTCAGTCAGTATTGCCTTAATACGCTTTACCTACTGTGCAGTTGTGGCCGGACTACATTTATGATAACTTTATGCCTGGAGCGAAGATGGCAGCAATGAATGGGACGACGCTACACCATCTATCTGCAAACATTACTACTTGTTCTCTGACGAACTTAATGATCAGAATTATTTGGCATATTCGCAGTGCTGTAATTCCAAGGAAAAATGTGGTAACTTATGTCATTTCTTGCAGTTTTTCACGAGCGACCATTTAAAGTTCGAAAGACAGTATAAAATAATAGTAATCATGTTTCATAACAACGGGTTAGAGAGAAAATAATAGAAATATGCATGCCATCTTTTTCCTGAATAAAGATACTGTCAGGATGTACAATATATGGCAAAATCTCATTTTCGCTAAAAATTGACGTATTACCCTTTGCCTTGGAGCCACAGAATTTATAGTTAATATTTTACGTGTAACAGAAATCTTTTTTTTTTTACTCGTTTTCCTCGATTTCAGAATAGAAAACTGATACGGCGATGAATGTAAATCTAAATAAAGTAATTTGTAGTAATGATCCGTTAGATGCTCCATACTTCGAAGATCTCTTCTATCTCATTTTGTATCTCTTTTTCTCCGCTTTGCGTGTTAGATTCATAATCGGTTCCACAAAACGCTGACAGAGACATCTGAAATCAAAATAGAGACGTACATACAAATTGGTTGCAAAACAAGGGAAATTGGTTGGGCGATATAAGTAAGCCTACTTCGTGGAGTGATAAAAGCCTTGGAAGAAGAAGTGGTTGAAGAAGCAATTTTAGTATATAATTTCTCCTCTGGAAATGTTTGATAGCGTAGTATTTTTGGTAGGAAAGGTTATGGAATGCATATCACTATCCCTTGCTATGAATTTAACTGTTTTAATTGAGCCGTTCAGAGCAAAAGTGGTGTAAGTCAAAATCGGATAATGAGGTTTAAAGTAAAAATTGTGTACAATACAGCGCAAAGTAGCAGTCAATATGTCCTTCGTGCTATCCACTGACTACTAATAGTTTAAATAAAATGAATATTAATTGCTACTTTGCGCTGTATTTTACATAATGTTTACTTTAACCCTCATTACCCATTTTTGACTTATACCACTTCTGCTCTGAACGGCTCAATTATGCAAAGAATAATTTAATAAAATTTTCAAACCTTCTCTTGTCCAAAAATATTTAAGAATCAAAGTCTATAAAACATAGGCTAGACATATTCTCATATTTGGAAGTGAAGCTTGGACCATATGTAAATGTTACGATCACCGAATCACTGCCAATGAAATTAAATTTTTAATAAGAGTGCTACATTTAGAAATGAAGAAAAACATAGATATTTTGAAAGAATTAAAAATTTATCTCAATTTAGAGAAAATTCAAACGACAGAATTGAAAATCTTATGTATTCAGAGTACCACGCCGAATAATAAACTACCGTCCTATGTTTTATGTTTGCGTCATATAGGGACTGGAGCTGCCTATTGATGAAGTTATTAATCAGCATCTATGCCTGGACTGCCGTAGGATCAAGAATTACTACTCATGTTAGTAAGATGGGTATTCGATCATTTTGCCCTCACCGAACGGGAATAAGTCAATACATAGGTTACTTGCTTTATTAACATTACTCGACCGGCCACTGTAAGAAATATTGATCACACAGCGTGCTGTCATAATCAAGTTTCTTGGAGCAAAGTCTACACTACTCTTTGTTTTTAAATTACAAAGCTATGGGTAGCAAGCTCGAACAGCTTTTCATCCAGGACATTTTAACGCTGCGAAAAGGGTCCTGTGGAGTTGGAGAAATCAGTAGACCTATTTAAATTACTTTGAAAGATAAAATAACATTTAATCTTGTTAGTAAATGATAAAATAAAAGTACCGCATTTATTGCGTAAATTTAAATTTAAATACGTTAAATAATAATACTAAAAGGCATATGACTCTGTTAAGAGAGGAGATTTATATGATATTCTTATTGAATTTGGTATTCCCAAGAAACTAGTTCGATTAATTAAAATGTGTCTCAGTGAAACGTACAGCAGAGTCCGTATAGGTCAGTTTCTGTCAGATGCATTTCCAATTCACTGCGAGCTAAAGCAAGGAGATGCACTATCACCTTTACTTTTTAACTTGCCTCTAGAGTATGCCATTAGGAAAGTCCAGGATAACAGAGAAGGTTTGGAATTGAAGGGGTTACATCAGCTGCCTGTATATGCGGATGACGTGAATATGTTAGGAGAAAATCCACAAACGATTAGGGAAAATACGGGAATTTTACTGGAAGCAAGTAAAGAGATAGGTTTGGAAGTAAATCCCGAAAAGACAAAGTATATGATTATGTATCGTGACGAGAATATTATACGAAATGGAAATATAAAAATTGGAAATTTATCTTTTGAAGAGGTGGAGAAGTTCAAATATCTTCTAGCAACAGTAACAAATATAAATGATACTCGGGAGTAAATTAAACACAGAATAATTATGGGAAATGCCTGTTATTATTCGGTTGAGAAGCTTTTATCATCCAGTCTGCTGTCAAAAAATCTGAAAGTTAGAATTTATAAAACAGTTATATTACCGGTTGTTCTGTATGGTTGTGAAACTTGGACTCTACTTTGACAGAGGAACAGAGATTAAGGGTGTTTGAGAATAAGGTGCTTAAGAAAATATTTGGGGCTAAGCGGGATGAAGTTACAGGAGAATAGAGAAAGTTACACAACACAGAACTGCACGCATTGTATTCTTCACCTGACATAATTAGGAACATAAAATCCAGACGTTTGAGATGGGCAGGGCATGTAGCACGTATGGGCGAATCCAGAAATTCATATAGAGTGTTAGTTGGGAAGCCGGCGGGAAAAAGACCTTTGGGGAGGCCGAGACGTAGATGGGAAGATAATATTACAATGGATTTGAGGGAGGTGGGATGTGATGATAGAGACTAGATTAATCTTGCTCAGGATAGGGACCAATGGCGGGCTTATGTGAGGGCGGCAATTAACCTCCGGGTTCCTTAAGAGCGAGTAAGTAAGTAAGTAAGTAAATAATAATACTTTAATAATAATAATAATTTAATAGTAATAATATAATACGTTAGAGAACGATTTCAGATTTCTACTAATTTATTTTAAGAATTATTCACTTTTATTCGAAAAAACATAAAAAGTTAGGACATATTGGCCAACATAGCTCACAATTCGATAACTAGTCCAATCCGTTAGAATGCACAAAAGAGCCCTCATGGCATAAAACTGCTCAAGATTTTATATTCGTGGGCAATTGACACATTTGCTGTGCACACGTCTTTGCCTAATCTTTCGCTTCGGGATGAATTTCAAATGTTCATTTGCCTGATAACTCAATCTGAATCTCTTCTCTAGTTTTCCCCACTGTTTCGGGCACAAAAATAATAGCGAATATTGTACCAAGTAAACATATCACAAAGAAAGACCCGTATGTAATTTCGGATCCCAGAACATGCATCATGATGGGGTAGAACTTGGTGACAACAAAGGCCAGCGCCCAATTGAAACAAACTGCCAACGAACTAACCCAGCCTTTTGCGTCGTTGTTGAGAAGTTCCGGCATCATGAACCACGGAAGAGGGCCGAACCCCACGCAATACGCTATGGTATATATATTAACAGCTATTAGAGGAACCCATCCCATTAGCGAAATCTCTACCCCCTTATCAACGAGATAGAACCGAATTACCAGTGCCAGAAGACTTACACCCATTCCCGCGCCTGATACGATCAACAATATTCTGCGCCCCACCCGATCAACGATGTAATACGGTATGTAGGCTGCGATCACTTGGATCGCACCGACGATGATCGTGCATGTGTACGGGTTCAGGAAGCTCCCAGACACGCTGAACATCTCCACAGTGTACGCTAGCACAGCGTACTCGCCGCACAGCTGGCGAAATATCATCAAGCCGAATATTATGCAAGTTGCCTTAAGCGTTGCCGGTGTCCTAAAGTTCTTGAAGAAGATGCGGACGTTGGAGTACGCAGACTGGTTGGACGGAGCGGAGACTTTAGCTTGGTACCCCTTGACGAAGGACTGCATCTCCCTGAACTCGTCTTCGGTCTCCGCAATGGGGAGATGGACACCTCGCAGCCAGCAGAGGGACTTCCTGGCGTCTTCTACTCTGTCTTTTGTGAGGAGGTAGATGGGCGACTCCGGCATCCAGAAGAAGGTGAGCACGAAGATGACCGGAGTAATAGTGGACGCTATTGACATCCAGAAGTAGGGCAGAACGGCGCCCACGAGATAGACGTAGAATACTCCCACAGCGAACGTGATGGTCATGTAAATCCCAAGGGCTCCTCGATTGCTGACGTCGGCTACTTCTTCAGTGTAGAGTGGCGAGGCTACTGTAACTACGCCGCAAGTGAATCCGAGAATCAACCGGGCCGAATACAGCATCGGAATCTGTAACATAGAACTTAGAATGAGACGGATGTCTTTGTGACAGACTTATTGAATAACCTCTGAGGGCTGTGAAAGATCTATAACATTTCCGCACGTAATTTTACTTACTTACTGGGTTTTAAGGAACCCGGAGGTTCATTGCCCCCCTCACATAAGCCCGCCATTGGTCCCTATCCTGAGCAAGATTGATCCAGTCTCTACCATCATATCCCACTTCCCTCAGATCCATTTTAATATTATCCTCCCATCTACGTCTCGGCCTCCCCAAAGGTCTTTTTCCCTCCGACCTCCCAACTAACACTCTATATGCATTTCTGGATTCGCCCATACGTGCTACATGCCCTGCCCATCTCAAACGTCTGGATTTAATGTTCCTAATTATGTCAGGTGAAGAATGCAATGCATGCAGTTCTGCGTTGTGTAACTTTCTCCATTCTTCTGTAACTTCATCCCTCTTAGCCCAAAATATTTTCCTAAGCACCTTATTCTCTAACACCCTTAATCTCTGTTCCTCTCTCAAAGTGAGAGTCCTAATTTCACAGTCATACAGAACAATCGGTAATATAACTGTTTTATAAATTCTAACTTTCAGATTTTTTGACAGCAGACTGGATGATAAAAGCTTCTGAACCGAATAATAACAGGCGTTTCCCATATTTATTCTGCGTTTAATTTCCTCCCGGCACAGTAATTTTACCAAACAATATTACATCACTCCCCTGCCGGCCATATTATTATTATTAGGCTGTTATTTGTCATGGAGTACGAACTACTTTTCGTGTCCTTCTACTTCCTTTTTTCATTGTCTTATATTCTAAGATAAACAGGCCTCTGTTTCCTGTTCGTCATTCCCGCTATAAAAACACTGGAATCAGTATTCTTTGAAAATGCTATCCTACAGGGCGGGCCTCGTTCACACTTTTGATGTAACTTGAATTCAACTCACGTGATTTCAAGTAACCTGAAGTCAAGTCGCAGTTAAGACATATTCAAGTTATATTGTTTTCAAGTGGGATAAAATGACGTCGATGGAAGTTGTGCAATTAGAAATTTCTGTAGTAGTAAGCCTCCGTGCCAGGGAAATGATAATAGTACATTATGCAACGAGCCTATAATGGTAGTAATTAAGATGCGAGTATGTTTGTTTATGAAACGAGCGCAAGCGAGTTTCATAATTTTCATACGAGCGTCTTAATTGCAATTATAGGCAAGTTTCGTACGACTTTTTATGCTCGATCATATTTCTAACTTGAAATTATTCATAAGTATTCATGTTATGATTATGCAAGTGAGGAGCGGAACTGACATGAATTGTGAGGTGTGTGCAGACGCGAAAGTATTGATTTTTCCGAGGAACGAATGTCATTGACCTTGATATAATCTAGAGAATAACATGAACATTAGTCTTGATATAACCTGGAAATTGATTTAGAATTGAAAAACGAGATGACAAATTGAATTTATTTGAATATTATTTACAATTAACGCTAATTATTATAGTAACAGAACATAACCTTCTGCGACAGTATTGGATTTCCAGCCTCCGTGACTTTTCGCTAATTGTCTTTCGATTGCATATCCGAGAATAATCGATACTTGCGCTTTTATAATGGTACAATGGTGATTTCTCATTGGCTGAACAACTGAATTATAATGAATAGGTGTACTTTAATGAGGTGCATTAAAGGGCTATTACCAGGTGTATAATTACTACATTTCGGCATGGTCGAGCATAAATATATTGAAGAAATGAAAGACGCGTTGTTCAGTATGGGTTAGGAAGAGAAATACACGACCATTGACCAGTACATTATAATAAGTGAAATCTTCAAGTAGATTTAATAATTCTTAATGTGGAATATATTAGAATATAAGCAAGTCTGATTTACTATAATTGAAAATGATTATCTCGAAGCTATTACAGTATATATATATATATATATATATATATATATATATATATATATATATATATATGTGTGTGTGTGTGTGTGTGTATGTGTGTGCGTGCGTGCGTATGTGTGCGTGTGCCAAGCAGTCTAATTGCCATTGTTAGGACTGGTCAAAGGGAAATTTTCGAAAACTTTCTAAGTGCAGTTCGGCCCTGTTCTCCAGAAACTTTAATCTGAAGATGTAATTACGATATACTTACATCTCACCGATGAAGCTTCATCACAATAAAAAAAAAACATCCGTGCATCCTGTAATAGTAAATTAAGGAAATTCGTATGTCCACTATAACCCAAAATAAATTACATAATGCTAAAAGATACTTGCAGAATGATCGGCAAATATGATCATAATCCATCCCAATAACATCGGGATTCCCAAGATGAGTAATATTGCACGCCGTCCTATCCGATTAGCCAGGTAACCTGCAGGGATGGCGCCAACGAGAGAGCCCAGAGGAGACAGGGACCCGATCCAAGATCCTTCTTCGTAAGAGATTCCCGCTATAGTGACATTCTCAGATATGTTGCGCGGCTGCTGCAGGTACGGGATGCCAGCTGCTGTCCACCCCTCCACCGCTCCGACACACACAGAAGACAGAGTAGCTGCGAAGAAAAGGAAGGACACAATTACCATCTGTCATCAAGTCGAGTGTGTTTGGCTTTTGTTTAGTTACGGGAGTCATCCGCTGTTCAACATGTTGTGTAATGCAACTTATTGGCTCTTCGTGCTGGTCTTCTTATGGTCTGTTTTTCTACTCTGTCCATCAGAGACCTTCACGAGATGTTCTGTAATGGCAATGGAGAAGCACTTGTTGGATAAGAGGCATGTGGCCTGAAAATAATAAGTATTGTATAGCATTTTCAGAATGAAAGATAGATTTACAGTCCACAAATCTATGGCCAAGACCCCCGGTCTTTAAATCGCTTCTGAAGCTATTCTAAATGTTGTTTTATTGTTTAACATTTCATCGCTTTCAGCTGAGTTTGAATCTGCGAATTTCGAATCCAATTTTCCGTGCAGAAAATGATATAGGCCTGTTCTCTTTCTTACTTGAAATTCCGTTCTTAGATATACTACTGGACTACGTAGGAGATAATGTCGCACGTTAGTGTTATCATTACCATCGTCGTTACTATCATCATTTTTATCCAACATTATTACCAGAAGAATGAATCTTCATAAATGTGTTTAACTCGAAATCATGGTTATGGATTTTTATTGTTAATGTTATATTCCCTGTTATCTTACGTACGCTCACTATTTTGCTTACCCCACGTTAAGAATCCACTTTTCCTGTCTATTATAGATAAAAAAAAAGTTCAAAATGTTCTCCTTGAGTAAATCCTGCTAGAGGTAAGAAAAACACAATATTAATGGAATAGATTTATAGACGGAAAATAGTACATTAT
This sequence comes from Periplaneta americana, assembly GCF_040183065.1. NCBI lineage: Eukaryota > Metazoa > Arthropoda > Insecta > Blattodea > Blattidae > Periplaneta > Periplaneta americana. Next base: position 175,035,690 of record NC_091127.1, read on the forward strand.
GCAGCGAGCCTATAATGATAGTAATTAAGACGCGAGGATGTTTATGAAACCAGCGCAAGCGAGTTTCATAATTTTCATACGAGCGTCTTAATTACCATTATAGGCAAGTTTCGCACGACTTTTTATGCTCGACCATATTTCTAACTTGAAATTATTCATAAGTAGTCGACCTGGTTGGCGAGTTGGTATAGCGCTGGCCTTCTATGCCCAAGGTTGCGGGTTCGATCCCGGGCCAGGTCGATGGCATTTAAGTGTGCTTAAATGCGACAGGCTCATGTCAGTAGATTTACTGGCATGTAAAAGAACTCCTGCGGGACAAAATTCCGGCACATCCGGCGACGCTGATGTAACCTCTGCAGTTGCGAGCGTCGTTAAATAAAACATAACATTTAACATTTCATAAGTATTCATGTTGTTCTTATGTGACTGGGGAGCGAACTGACCTAGTACAATCTCGTAAATTGTGAGATGTGCGCAGACGCGAAAGTATTGATTTTTTCCGGGCAACGAATGTCGACGACCTTGATATAATCTAGAGAGTAAGATAAACGTTAAACTTGATATAACCTTGAAATTGAATTCGACATTGAAAAACGAGATGACAAATTGAATTTATTTGAATATTATTTACAATTAACGCTAATTATTATAGTAAAAGAACATAACCTTCTGCGACAGTATTGGATTTCCAGCCTCCGTGACGTTTTGCTAGTTGTCTTTCGATTTCATATCCGAGAATAATCGAAAATCTGAACTTTAATGAATAGGTGTACTTTAATGACTGCTACCAGGTGTATAATTACTACATTTCGGCATGGTCGAGCATAAAATATATATACTTATATACAGGAAGGGAAGTAAATATCATAGTGAATATAACGGACAGTCCACCGCTGTGGAGTGACGGTTAGCACGTCTGACAGTGAAACGAGCGGGTCCGGGTTCAAATCCTGGTTGGGGCAAATTACCTGGTTGAGGTTTTTTTCCCAGGTTTTCCCTCGCCATTCGAAGCAGGATTGCTGGCGTTGAACCTCGGATTCATTTCGCCATCACAATTACACTTCCCCTCTTTCGTCATCATCTCCGTTTCTTTCTCAAGTTTCGGCCCGTGGGTATGGGGTCAGTCGCTGTTAGTGGTAGCGCTATGCACCGAGAGCTCATGGTAACTTGTGGGACCAGGGTTGAGGGATCGCGAAATGGTAAAGGGATCATGTAGGCTGTAGGGCATGAACATTATTCAATGGGTCCACCCTAGCGGCCTGCGTGCGAAGACAGTCCCAGTTCGTGTCCTTCTCTAAAGGGGGATAGTAGATAGAATATAAGGCACAGTTAGTCCTTAGCTATTGTACTTTACCTAGACAGGCTGCAAGATGTTGAGGCCATTTCTTTGTTCTTCTCTGAGAGTCTTTTATTGGCTCCATTTGAGATGATTCTAGGTCTACTGTATGCATCACCGACCCCTTCAGGCACTCCTTTAAAGGACGAAAAAGATATTTCATTAAACAACATAAATTATTATTATTTCTATGAAATTTAGATTGTTAAAGCGTGATGGATGTTTCCTGATACTTTACAAAAATGAATCAAAAGAATTGTAATAAAACTCTCCCAGTTAAATAAATTCATTATACGCCTATTAATTAAAATTGTTAGGGATGAAAGAGTCCACTTCTTTGGAGTAATGGTTAGCACGTCTACTTATAGCGATCGACTAGAAAGAATAGAAATACAAGTAAGACCAATCACGTCCGCCTCCTTGGTCTCGAGGTAGCGTGCTGGGCTCCTGATCAAGGTGGCTCGGGTTCGATTCCCGGTCGTGTAGTTAGGAGGATCTAATTCTGATCTCTTCACGGGGACTGGTTGTCTGTCATTGTCCCAATGTGTGTGGTGTCTCGCAGTGGCCCCTGGGTATCCTGATCCAGTCAAGGGGGGAGTCCTGCAGTGTGTGCGTGTGTTCAGTAGAGTTGTGGGTCTAGGCACAATAAGCCTCAGGCTGCAGTGCCGGAATTATACTAGGGGCAGAAGAAATAGGCAGGTATGGCGAACCCCTCATTCACTACCCCGACTCCTATACTACCTCTCACTGAACCTGCTGGGTGTATGGTCCTGTCCCAAATTACTTACTCCTCCATTCACACGTTTTTCACTATAGGAAAACTTGAAAGAAAAAAAAATTATAACGTAATTTCTAGTAATTACAAATACCTGATTTACTGAATATTGTTGTTTTGTTTAGTCAACTGTTCGAACACAGATCTGAAACTCATAAGTGACAACAATAAGGCATCACTCATGAGGTAACTAAGCCAGAAGATAACGGATTATGATGGACAGTTGTTTCCCCCTCCATTGCATACATCGCTGAATAATAACAGATTACACTAATCAGACTTTAGACGATATTATCATTTATAATATTTCGCAAGTTAGCCATTTCACAAATGTAATAATACACTTTTTCAGTTGTTTTCCGGATCTATATGATCATCTGTTATGACAGGCGGATGTATTAATAATAAACCTAATACGGAAAATCAAATGTATTTAGCATTACACACAATTATTTTGTTTTTATGTTTTCAGAATATTTTATTAAAATAATAAATACTAAATATATAGTTATCAACTTCGTGAAGCATGTGGAAATTAAAAATTAAAGTGCAAAAAGATAATATATTTTTACTGTGTGTAGAAAATGTAAACTTTATTATAATATGAACGAATTTCGTAATAAAAATATTTGTGTATTACAAGCACACTTAAGAATGGCTTAGCTTAACAAAACAAATAACACAACAAGTATGACTAAGAAAAATAAAATTGTTCTGCACAAATTGTCTGAATCGATCGTAGGCAAACACCACACGCTTAGCAGTAGCTACGTTGATGATAGGACACTTTTAATGTCCTCACAATCTTTAAGTTCTTTCAAGAAACAGTTAACTTGATAAATAACGTCTTTAGTATGGTTTCTGATATCAGGGCTCGACTGAGACATGATAGCGATTACTTGGATGATTAGTATTTAAAACTACTGTTTATTATTATATGTGAACAATCTTATAACACAGTAGTATCACAGACGAGCACTTGTCACCAACTAACATTCAAACACAGCGAAAGAAAGGTCTCTTTGTTCAGGTCATAAACCGCTAGAGAAAGTGTGGAGTGAGTAGTTTCAACACAAGACCAAAAACCCGCCTATTTCTTCTGCCTTTACTATAGTCAAATAAAAAGGCCAATCTCACAAGAAGCAGAATGAAGTTACTAAACTTGTAAATACGGCATGCGAACAATGTTAATTAGGAGAATTCGTTGTACAGAGACGGAATGCCAAATTCACCTTTATAATAATAAGAAACATCCTTCCATATTAGCCTCTAAATAGCTTTATTCGGTTTGAAATTATCTCTGGTCTTTATTCGACATAATAAGCAGTAGAAAACAATCCATACGTAACTATCAGTTATGCTAGTAATAACTGCAGTGTCCTCCACTTCCTTGTCACTGTTATTGCCATTGTGAAGATAAAGTAAACAGTCACGCCAGCGCTGCGCTTTGCAAGGACGGAACATAATGTTTGGATCACCGATTTCAACGCACGTGATTCAGATGGAAGTTCATGATGTTTAGCAGGGTGTAGCACAGTCAAATTGAAGCCTGGACATAAAAGTGGCAAAGAGAAAAACCCTACAAAACAAGGCTTTCTTAGGCTACTAGTAATGAAATATAATATATTCTGCATATCTATGGGAGAAGCTAGGTTCTAAATAAAATTACATTGGGACTTATCCTCTTTTCATAATCGATTGAGCAAGAGACATAGGTACTTTTTTTTTTTTTTGGCGAAACTAATTTTGAAAGATATTGGCAGAAACAACTTTTTATGTCTAATCTTCAATTACTAACACTCAAAGGTTGCTAAGTTTGTGATTGATTTAAAATTATTGTAGTTTTTGTCTGAGGCTTCTGAAGCTAATCTAATTTATTAACACTCAAAGGTTGCTAAGTTTGTGGTTGATTTAAAAGTATTGTAGTTTTTGTCTGAAGCTTCTGAAGCTAATCTTATTTATTAACACTCAAAGGTTGCTAAGTTTGTGATTGATTTAAAATTATTGTAGTTTTTGTCTGAGGCTTCTGAAGCTTATCTTATTTATTAACACTCAAAGGTTGCTAAGTTTGTGATTGATTTAAAATTACTGTAGTTTTTGTCTGAGGTTTCTGAAGCTAATCTAATTTATTAACACTCAAAGGTTGCTAAGTTTGTGGTTGATTTAAAAGTATTGTAGTTTTTGTCTGAAGCTTCTGAAGCTAATCTTATTTATTAACACTCAAAGGTTGCTAAGTTTGTGATTGATTTAAAATTACTGTAGTTTTTGTCTGAGGTTTCTGAAGCTAATCTAATTTATTAACACTCAAAGGTTGCTAAGTTTGTGGTTGATTTAAAATTATTGTAGTTTTTGTCTGAGGCTTCTGAAGCTAATCTAATTTATTAACACTCAAAGGTTGCTAAGTTTGTGGTTGATTTAAAATTATTGTAGTTTTTGTCTGTGGCTTCTGAAGCTAATCTTATTTATTAACACTCAAAGGTTGCTAAGTTTGTGATTGATTTAAAATTATTGTAGTCTTTGTCTGAGGCTTCTGAAGCTAATCTAATTTATCAACACTCAAAGGTTGCTAAGTTTGTGGTTGATTTAAAATTATTGTAGTTTTTGTCTGAGGCTTCTGAAGCTAATCTAATTTATTAACACTCAAAGGTTGCTAAGTTTGTGATTGATTTAAAATTATTGTAGTTTTTGTCTGAGGCTTCTGAAGCTAATCTTATTTATTAACACTCAAAGGTTCCTAAGTTGCTGATTGATTTAAAATTGTAGCACTTGCCTGACGCCTGTGAAGCTAATCTAATTATTAAAAATCAAAGTTTACGAAGTTGCTGATTTATTTAGAACTATATTAGTTGTCTGACGCTGTGAAGCTAATCTAATTATTAAAAATCAAAGGTTACTAAGTTGTTGATTGATTTAAAACTATATTAGTTGTCTGACGCTGTGAAGCTAATCTAATTATTAAAAATCAAAGGTTACTAAGTTGCTGATTGATTTAAAACTATATTAGTTGTCTGACGCTGTGAAGCTAATCTAATTATTAAAAATCAAAGGTTACTAAGTTGCTGATTGATTTAAAACTATATTAGTTGTCTGACGCTGTGAAGCTAAACTAATTATTAAAAATCAAAGGTTACTAAGTTGCTGATTGATTTAAAACTATATTAGTTGTCTGACGCTGTGAAGCTAATCTAATTATTAAAAATCAAAGGTTACTAAGTTGCTGATTGATTTAAAACTGTATTAGTTGTCTGACGCTGTGAAGCTAATCTAATTATTAAAAATCAAAGGTTGCTAAGTTTTAGATTGATTTAAAACTATAGTAGCTCTCTGACGCCTGTGAAGCTAATGTACTCCCGATAGTTCCCTCATTATCGTCGGATTGTTGATCAACGGATAGAAATTTTAAAATTCATATACTTAGTACCTTTTTCTTTCTCTTTACTTCAAATCACTCCACATTGCATTTGGTGTTGGTTTTATATTTATAGCATATTCCTTCTTTCTTTAAATAAGAGAAGAAGGAAACTGGTACTCATTTCTATAAAACGGCGCCTTATACGAGCACGTTATCTCAACACTGTTCTTATTCTTTGCGCTCTCTAAGTCGTCTCCCCTTAGGCGTCGCGGTTTGGAGGTTCGAGTGTTCCGATCTCGCCTCGGGCATGGATAGATGTTCCTTGTTAATGTTCAGTCCTGTATGTGTCTTTGTTGGTGAAGACCCCTACTGTCTGCTAACCCCAGGCTGGGGGAGACCAACAATGTGTCGGAATCTAATGTGTGTCTCCCCTCCCCTACAGGCATTAGTATGTAAGATCCACAAATAGAGTTTAAACGACCAGTAAAAAATGATAGTGACTATTGGAACATTCCCTCTCTCTCGAGAGAAAGAAGGACCTGCTTTGTATAAGGTAGCAACTATTTTCGAGCTACCCCTAAAAATAAATGCGTTGTGTCACTAAAGTTGTCTACAGCTGCTGTGACTACTTACGATTAATCAGAAAAAATTTGCTACTTGTTCCCTCTTATCTACACTAATAATAAATCTGTAGCCGAAATGTTTCTGGTAATTTTCGATTTTCCAAAAATAATTGGACCTAACATATACAATTAACCACCCTGAAACCGAAAATCACTTTTTTGAAATTTTTGTTTGTATGTCTGTCTGTCTGGACGTTTGTTACCTTTTTACGCGATAAAGGCTGAACCGATTTATATGAAAATTGGAATATAAATTAAGTTCGTTGTAACTTAGAATTTAGGCTATATGGCATTCAAAATATTTTATTTAAAAGGGGGGTTATAAGGGAGCTTGAATTAAATAAATCGAAATATCGCCCTTATTATTGAGGTTCATGAAAAATGTTACATAACAAAAGATTCTTTAAAAATAATTTCCGATAAGTTTTATTCTATGCAAAATTTTGATAGGACTGATATTTAATGAGATAAATGAGTTTTAAAATTACAATAACAACGCCATCTTAAGGGGCTGAAATAAAATAAAAACAAATGACTTCGTCTATAAGGGGTCTTGGACAACAACAAATGAAAACTATTAAACATAGCCTACAGAGAATGTTTCTGAGTTTATATGAAGTAATATCGAAAGCTAATTAACCATTTGTATAATTAATTATTATTTCACCACTGGAAAGTATAGTTTCTCTAGATGGACATAATGCTATAATCTTATTACAGTAACTTCTGAGTGAATTGAGGACAGGTAAGATTAAAATAGCGCATTAATTATTTAAATTAAGTAACACATTAAACGATTTATCCTTCTATCAAACACGAATGTTCCCTGGATCAAATGTCCTATTTAATTATGTAATTACTTTATATTTCTTTCTAACGGGTGCAGCGGAGCGCACTGGTACGGCTAGTGAACGAATAAAGCTGAAACATTATCGTTCATAATAAGGCACTGCGTTATAAAAAGACAATAACTGTTTCTCAGTTGTTTTGAATGTTCGTTAAAAGTTTCCATAAATAAATTAAATATAGGTACTTATAAACGTAGAATAGCACATTAAAATAAATGTGAAAGGTAGAAACAGGACTGGTCTCGAACTCAGGGTCTTTCCGTTAATAAACTAAGTTTAATCTTTGAATAGTATTAGGCCTACGCACATAAACTAAACAGGCGGTAGACAGCAGTCTTTTTCAAATAAAAATTGTGGATTATGTTATCTCGCTTTATGCATTTTAAACGTCATTTCTACTACATCTACTTCCTTCAATGGATAAAGACAGCAACATGACTGTCTCTAATGTGATCATTAAACGAAAAGACCAAAATATAGTTTCTGCTTATAATTATCTAAATTACGAGTATGTTTAATAAATTATCCGCTTTATTGCTTCACTGCTGAGGTAGTGGTACGTCGTAAATAACAAATAGCATTTAACCACACAAAAGTAGAATACTTTTTTTTTTTTACATTTTCTATTATCATTATTACTTTCTTCAAAGTACTGTAAAACCAAAGACTTTTATAACTGACAAATTTCTTAAGTAATAACTAGGCACCTGCTTTTCCTGGTATTACACAAGTTGGAAGACTGATCTGTTATGTACGAGTATTATTCATTTATTATATAACATAATACACATCTACGTCACAGTAATGCTAACGTGTCCACATATATCTTTTCATATCTTCACAAAAAAATAGGTCGATTCTCTGTTAGACCTATAACTTAAGAAAAAGATTATCAAACTAGAAATTTAAAAAATCAGACTTCGATTACTTAGAACAATGTTGAGGAACTTACGTGCTCTTTATTTATTTATTTATTTATTTATTATTGAACATAACAGGCATAGCCCAATTACAATGTTCAAGACTGACAAAGTAATTTATAAAACATAAAAAGCAGGGGAGTAAAAAAAAACCCAAATAGAAAGAAAGATAAGATCATAATGGAGACAAATACTACTTATCAATATATTGAATGCTAGAGAACAATAAATTGTTTGTATGCATCTGAAGTTTGACTAGTGTAATATGTAGCTAGTCGTCGATGTATGCAAAGGAGAGGGAAAGGAACTGGTCTCCTACCGTATTATCCCCTGACCTAGTTGCTTCATAAGTAGTGCCTTCTTGGTATCACTTGTGAGGTTCAGACCTATCTTAGGTCAGTTGACTATAAATATCTAAAAAATAAGTACTGGTAACAGATAGTACAATTATGAAGGGAAACAAAACAGTAATAATTTCGAAACATTTGCAGTAAGTTATAATAGTTTACTGCATTGCACTGTACATAGTAAGAAGATGCTTGATAAGTTTCTTTTTGAATATTGGTAAATTCTGACAGACTCTGATGTCACTGGGTAGGGTATTCCACAAGTGCGATAGCGAGATTGTGTATGATGATGAATAAGATGATATCTTATGTGTTGATATGGCTAGCATGCTCGTATTTTTGAGCCCGTGTGTAGAGACTGTAATATGATGATAGTTAACTGAAGCGGGTGGCAAGGTAGATAGGTGCAGAAGTGTGAAGGACTTGGAAAAGGACAACAAGGGAATTAAAATTGCTATGTTTATTAAGACGTAGCCAGTTTAGAGTTTGGAAGTATGGGGTATGTGATCAACGTGACGGACATCGCAGACGAAGCGAACGCAAGAATTATGAATACGTAATCTTTGTGACTGGTTGACATTGAGGTTAATCAGTAAAAAATTACAATAATCGAAGTGGGGCATTACTAATGTTTCCACTAATATTTTTTGTGATAGTTGGAGAAATTTTCGAATGCTGTTTAAGAAATGTAGCATGAAAACAATTTTTAATAATGAGTTACATGGTGGTTTCAGTTTAAATGCTTATCGAAGTAAACTCCAAGATTTTTAGCATGGGAAGCAAAATGGATTGTTGTGTCATTTAATTTGACTGGAAGAGCAGGGGTAATAGACGTTGATGTCCTACTAGGATTGCTTGTGATTTTCCTGCATTGAGAGTCAATCCGAACTTTCCGGTCCATGCAGATATAGACTCAAGGTCCTCGTTAAGATTGTGTATTGCGTCATTGAGTGGGTTAAGGGTTCTATGGATATATATTTGTAAATTGTCTGCTTAAAGGTGATGTTTTCAGTGTTGTAAAGTCGAGAGGATGTCATTTAAGTGAATAGTATTTGTGCTAGGACAGATCCCTGTGGGACCCCAGAGTCAACGATACTCCAGGAGGAAGTTTGACTTTCATTGGAAACACACTGCTGACGTTCGCTAAGGTAAGAGCAGAACAAGGAACTGCGCTTTCTCATAATTGGAGTGATCCTAATTTTCTCGTCAGCAAGTCGATATTTACAGTGTCAAACGCTTTGCTAAAGTCCAATAGTGTCAGTATTGTCATTTTATGTACGTCTATATCTTTTCGGATGTCTTTCATTACTTCCAACAGTATAGTCGCTGTACCGTGTCGAGGCCGAAAACCTATCTGATATGTGTCCAGGAGTTCATATCTCTGTGAGTTGCCTGTGTAATATTCTCTATATCGCCTTCGACAAGGCAGTTATAATGTTAATAGTCGATAGTCGTTGATGGTCGTAGGCGTTTCAATTTTGGGTGTAAGAGTCAGAAAGGCATATTTACAAGCTTTAGGAAAAATGGATGTCGTCAGCGAGACTTTGAAAATGTGTCAGTGCTGGTAAGATTACGTCAATACGTTCGTTTATTATTGTGGTAGTAATGTCGTCTGAACCTGTTGCTTTGGATTTGATGGGTTTGAGAGCTTTCATGACGTCAATAGATATAACGTATGAAAAGTGTAATTGAATATGCAATTTCGAAAAGACACTTCTGGAATTATTTGACTTATCGGCTTTTTCACTGATATGTACTCTAATTACGTCTACACATCTTTTTGTGCGAAAAGGGCGCGTAACTTGCATGCACCACTGTTAGAAAAGAAAGCTGCCCAATAATAACTGTGAAAAAGGCACATCTCTATGTCTTCAATAATATACAGGGTGTTTCCGAGGTGGTGTTACAAACTTTCAGGGATGATGGCGAAGGGCACATGTATCAATTTGAGATAAGGAACCCTGGCCCGGAAATGACCGAGTCGAAAGTTACAAGCAAAAATAGTTGTGTGGAAATTAAATAATTTTATTCCTATGTAGGGCCTACACCTTATTTATGTGTATTTATCTATACATCTTACACATATTGTATTCATCTTACGTTTACGTTGTCTACTTACAGCAGCGGTGATCAAAACTCGAGCTGCAGTGATTACATGCGAAGAATTCCGTGATTGTTCTTGTTTTCATTCTATATAGTTCGCGTTACAACAGCTTATGACGTCATATTTTCGGTCTTTTTATTTCGCACCGACCTGACGGTCGTCGATCAGTCAGACAAGCTAGCTGTTGTAACGATCCCCACGGTAGGTTTTCACCTGACAACTAAGAGAGATCCACTCTTCGAAACGCTGTACTATAATTTTGAAAATTAGCAAAGGAAAAAGTGCAAACAGCTCAACCATTGAACAATTCACTGTGTGCTCTCCCTTCTTCTCCCCTTCGTTCACATCAGTGTAAATTTGACTGACTATTTTGTTTATATCACGTCACTACATTTTCGGCGAATGAAGTGTAATGAAATTTTGAATTCCAAACAATCACAGTCCTACATCGCGATAATTTCTGCAGCTCGATTTATCACTATCAATTTATCGCACGGTCGTTCTTTTCTTTAGTCAATGTCGCCAACTGTTTCCATGTAAATCGATGAGCATAATCCATTGTACTAAATAAAGTGCGAAATCCTACTTCCACATCTACAACTTCATCTTCTAATTCCATGTCCATTGTACAGTATCTAAAGAAACTGACACTCCTTCATAACAATTGTTCATATTTTTATGCTCGACCATGCCGAAATGTAATAATTATACACCTGGTAGCAGACCTTTAATGTATGTCATTAAAGTACACCTACTTATTAAAGGTCAGGTCTTTCAGCCAATGACGACTCAGGTTACAACTGTTCAGCCAATGACAGGTCAGCTTTCTACCGTTATAAAACCGCAAGTATCGATTATTCTCGGATATGCAATCGAAAGAGAATTAGCGAAAAGTCACGGAGGCTGGAAATCCAATACTGTCGCAGAAGGTTATGTTCTGTTACTATAATAATTAGAGTTAATTGTAAATAATATTAAAATAAATTCAATTTGTCATCTCGTTTTTCAATGTCTAATTTAATTTAAATGTTATCTCTGTAGGTTCTCATGGCCTAGCAAGGTCAATGTGCACATCTGTTCCTCGGAAAAAATCAATACTTTCGCGTCTGCGCACATCTCACAACATACTGGACATTGGTCAAGGTCAGATACAATAAAATTAATAATATCAAGTTAGAAATATGGTCGAGCATAAAAAGTCGTATGAAACTCGCCTATAATGGTAATTAAGAAGCTCGTATGAAAATTATGAAACTCGCTTGCGCTCGTTTCATAAATATCCATACTCATTTCTTAATTGCCTTCATTATAGGCTCGTTGCATAATGTACTATTATGGTAATGAATTAATCACGTTATTTGTAATTATACTATAAATGTTTAAATTAAATTATGATTTCAGTAGATAATGAAAACGTATTTCTGTTATAATAACAAGACAAAAGCGCAGTACATGTAATTAACATTTTAAACCTATATTTCGCTTTTCTCAATTGGCATTACTGAATAACATTCAATTTCTTCAGTGCAGTAATCGTTATTCATCTATTTCGACTTTACAATATCTGAACAGGTTAAGTATTCATAAATATACAATTACTAACATTTTGTGAGCGAATTTTAGGGATATATTATTTACATTTTTATTTTATTCACGAAATAGTCCTAATAAATCTCAGACTTCTTGTGACATTACTATAGATAAATTTGTCAAAATTTTATATAAATCCTTTTGTTTGATAAGATTTTAAAATGAACAGAATGATTTACCCGTATAGGTTATGGTGATCCTTATTTGGTTGTATATGTTCGACCCGTTAGGAAGTATAATTAAATATCCACAAGTATCAATGCTTTCAATTTATGTGAGCATCACATAAGGCTATCAGGTTCAAAACTCGCCTGATCCAAAATTAAAAAAAATGAGTTACATATGCGATGTTGTACTTCTTGCAGCTCTCTATCTACTGATGTAATCATTTTGTGCAAATCTTGTCTAATTCCTCTTCCATAGAGCTCAGAAAACTACTATCAAATACAAAACTGTCCATATCCATAACGATTTTACCTGTTTTCTGTCAAATCACTTTACCTGGATAAGGCGAGTTTTGCATTTGAAAGCCTCATATTGTGGCGAGAGGCGCTAAGACAACACAACGACAAGGAACTTACAGACTATGTCCTGATGACACACGCACAAATGTCAAGTTTAATTTAGAGATTTGAATCCAGCCCCACACTGTTTACAGCTATAAAAATCTACAGGGACATCATTTCATTTTTACCAACATTTTTAATATTAACCTGGCTATACCTTTGGATCAGCGATTAAGAACCGGAAACACCGTTTGCTCCCCCTTCCAGGACTGGAGTTCGATGATACTGGCGTAATACACAAACAAGTCACTTTACTAGGTATAGGAGGGCAGAAAAGTAGTTCATCCATTTATGTAAACTAGGAAATGTCTCGATTTTGAGTTTGATAATTTTCATTAAGGTTTTGTTTAATCAAAATACAGTACTGTATTAACAATGAGTGTTTTTACTGACGAACTTAGCTTTCCATGCGGACGTATTCATTATGCAGTGTATATTATACTGTCTACAGCACATTAGCGTAGGCGTACACTATAGAGAATGAAGTTAAATTGAAAAATAATCATAATAAGGACATTTAAACACATTTTTGAAAATGGTGGCCGCTCATTTCGATACAGGCTTCAGTTCTAATATCCATATTATCGCACTGTATACTATTATACGTAATTCCAATTACCAGGTTCGTACTTCGTATCAGTAACTCATGTTGAAATAATTCTGCACCTACTCAATAAAAGAGACCTTACGTACTGTAAATTCAATCTTCACTTCTGCCCGGTCCGAAAAGATAAAATTACTCAGGCATGCTATCTACTGTCCGTCCAAGTGGTTACGTCGCAGCGTCGTAGAAAGGGAGGAAATCACGTGACAGTTAATTACTTAACGAAGCCCTTTTATTTAAGATATTTTAAACAATTGTATGGGTATAATATTACGTAGACGTCCAATTCCTAACAGAAATTAATGTTCTCAGCAAAGAGCTAAGACAGCCCAGCCACTAGAATTTACAGAGAGGCGAATAGAAGCAGGTGGGGGAAACCGGGATGCGACGTAGGCAAATGGAAAATGATGCAATATTGGAAGCTCTTTCGTCACTGGAAAACGCGAACATATTTTTGGAACGTACTGTTTACTATGACCGTAAGGCTACTATGACTGTATTTGCGGTCTTGGACCTGTGTGGAGGGGTGGGAGTGAAGTACATTGAAAAACTCAGGTACAATAAAAATTGAAGTAAAAATAAAATGATGTCCCTGTACCACTGGAACCACTGTGGAGATTATACAGTATTTGTGTTTTATGCTGTTTAACTTTATTGTGGTAGCCTACCTTATGACTAGGCTTCGAGACTTCGGACCCAATAGAGCAGTTCAGTAGGATATCAGCATAACGGAATATTGAGTATAGTGGTAAAGCGTACGGTGGGTGGGGGTACTGTAGAATGAATGACAACAAATACGCAAAGAAAAGCGCTCTGGATTTGAACGGTTCTGACGAATAATTTGGTTTTCATACAAACCTATTTTCAAACTGTGTCTGAAACTATTACACGGTTAGAAAAGTCATAGCAAGAGATGCTGGAAGCCCTCAAATTAGTTGAGGAAATGGCCCAGAGAATTAATGAGACACCAAGTACACCGGGTACTGAACGTGTAAAACAGAAGTGGAAATCAATTTTATGTAAAAATAACGGATATGGAACATTGTGTAATATAAATAGCAAATTAGTGGACATAGAGTCACCCCAGAATGAATGACTGTCTCTTAGAGACTGCAATGATGTTAGGTTTTTCCGTTTTGCTCCTATCACGTCATGCGACGGAGAGCGCAGCTTTTCACAATACAAACTTTGTTTGGTAGACAACTGAAAAAGATTTATGTTTGAGACACTGAGAATGTATCTTGTAGTAGGTACATTGCAATTCGGTACTGTAACTGCACTTCCTAAAGACGTGCAATAGGATAAATGAAGAAATTAAAATTGCTACATGTTTATTTCCACCATTGACACTGTGTATAATTAAACATAAATGCTTATAAAAACAGGAGAAAAAATGCTTTTCACATTCTTTTGACATTGTCATTGTGTAATGTATATTTAATTTCAGAATGTACACATGTATGTGTTTCCCCATACTACCGTACTCTATTCTAAATAGCAACGTTGTTACCTCAACACATCTCTATTTACCTGCAGCGAGTCAACAACCTATAGTGCATGCACAGTAAACTTATTGTATCGGGTCCAAAGTCTCGAAGCCTGCTTATGACATTCACCCTCGAAGTAGTAGTATGAATATAATTAACGAAAAGAGTCCTTATTTACAGAATCCAATATCTGAAATAATGTCGCTCATAAAGTCACGCTACAAAATAACATTTGCTTGTCGAAAAAGAAAAGTATGTTTTTCCTGCAATGCATTCTGGGATAGACTTACAGTGTACGGCAACACTAAATCCGGTCCATGAAATTGTAAATTCTATAATGTACAAGGACATCATTTTATTTTTACTTCAATTTTTATTGTACCTCATTTTTTGAATGTACTTCACTCCCAACCCTTCTACTAATGAAGTTCCAACTGTCCTCCACACAGAACTAAGGCCGCATATAGTAAGCAGTACTGAGTTAGTGAGTATAGTACGTTCAAAAAATATGTTCGTGTTTTCCAGTGACGAAAGAGCTTTCAATATTGAATCATATTTTCGCACAGGTACCGTCCGTTTGCCTACGTCGCATCCCGATTTCCCCCACCTGCTTCTGCTCGCCCCTCTGTAAAAGCTGGGCTGTCTTAGCTCTTTTCTGAAAACATTAATTTCTGTTAGGAATTGGACGTTTACGTAATATTATACAACCGTTTAAAATACTTGAATAAAAGGACCTCATTAAGTAATTAACTGTCACCTGATTTTCCCCCCTTTCTAAGATCCTGCGGCAGGACCACTTGGACGGACAGTAGATAGCATGTCTGAGTAATTTTATCTTTTCGGATCGGGCAGAAGTGAAGATTGAATTTAAAGTACGTAAGGTACTCTTTTATAGAGTAGGTACAGAATTATTTCAATATGAGTTACTAGTACGAAGGACGAAACTGGCAATTATTGGAATTAGATGCAATAGTCTATAGTGCGATAATATGCAGAAAAGAACTGAAGCCTGTATCGAAATGAACGGCCACCATTTTAAAAAATGTGTTTAAATATTCATATTATTATTATTTTTCAATTTAACTTCTTTCTCTATATTGTACGCTAATGTGCTGTAGACAGTATAATATACACTGCATAATGAATACTTTCGCATAGATAACTCAATTTGTGAGTAAAAACACTTAATGTTAATATAGTATTGTATTTTGATTAAACAAAAACCTAATGAAAATTATCAAACTCAAAATCGCGATATTTCCTAGTTTACGCAAATGGATCAACTCCTTTTGTTCCCTCCTATACCTAGTAGAGTGATTTGTTTGTGTTTTACGCCAGTATCATCGAAATACAGTCGTGGAAGGGGGTAACAAACTGTGTTTCCGGTTCGCTATAGGTATAGCCAGGTTAATATTAAAAATGTTAGTAAAAATAAAA
This sequence comes from Periplaneta americana, assembly GCF_040183065.1. NCBI lineage: Eukaryota > Metazoa > Arthropoda > Insecta > Blattodea > Blattidae > Periplaneta > Periplaneta americana. The sequence continues at coordinate 175,051,679 of NC_091127.1, forward strand.
TTATGTCCCTGTATATGAATTAGAACATTCTGAATGAAAAACTATATATATATATTTGGTATTTTTTATCTTGTAGCAAAAGGCACTGAAATAGGACTTACCTGTGTACGTACGTGTGTATCGTTCACTGAACTTGCATGCCGCAGTGTTCTCATAATAATCAGTACTGCGGCGGATCTTGACCTAGCGGTAGAAGTTCTTACCTCAACGAAATTCCTTGATGTGTGTTTGAGAGAGGTCGTAGTAGCGGACACAAAATGGAAATTATCCGTTGAGTTTGCATATCGCGCTGAGAGAACAACGCAGTCAATACATAAAGATAAAAAAAGTACTGAAGTGGAATCTTGGCTTATACATCGGTGGCTAAGAAGTGATACCTCGCATCTGTAAATTTGCAGGGGAGTAAAAAAGTTTAGACAGTCATTTTTTTCTCAAGTTAGACAAACGTTATACAGAGTTAGTTAAAAGTCCCGCACCACCTATATAACTTTTGAAGCATACGATTCAGTGACATGGAACTTGGTATGTGAGGATAACCATATACTATGAACTTAATAATGGTATTACCGAGTTTTTTCCACTTCCGGTTTAACCAGAAGTAACTCCAACTCTCTTATTTTAAATTGAATACCCAATATATTATTCTTTTTTTGAATAGTACTCATTAAGAGCTTTTCAAAAATTACCCACACTTGATACTTCTGTACAAATTCAGTGTTGCTAAGTCAACAAAACAGAAAAGTGTATCGAATATTAAAATAATAAAATACTCCTTCCTTAACAAAAACAAAACAAAGCTAGCTCACCTTCTAAATTATGTGTTCAAATTGGTAGCCCTCAGCTGCTTTACAATGTGTCAATCGATCATAGAAACCATTTAAGGAATGATTTAACCAGGCTTTAGGAATATCTTGCACCACTTCCAATTTTATTTAGCAATAATATTTTTATCGTATGTACTCTTTTACTTTATTTTATGTAATCTCTAAGGTGTCTACTTTTGTATTGTTTGTATTCAGTTTATGTATTACATGTATATTATTCAAACTTGGTTGAGTGGAAGAGAAGGCCGTATGTATGGCCAGGAAAAATGAAACTACTACTACTACTACTACTACTACTACTACTGCTACCGCTACTGCTACTGCTTCTGGTGCTATATTTATGGTATCATTACAGTATGAAACAGCATGAAAGCATTGGTATTTATACTGCAAAATTAAGTATCAAAAGTGTGTAAATTAATGCATAAATATTATCTTCTTTTAATGTGAGAATAAACACTTGATGAAGTTAAAGATCACGTTCATAAACAAAGATTCTGGATGATAAAGAAATACTCTGTTAATTTCTCAACCCTGCTCTCGGAAAGCACATAAAAATTACCCAGAGAAAATTATGTGACAAATTTATTTTCCGTGTTTTCATTTCATAGAGATACTTCATATCATGTCCTTAAATTTCATTTCAGTGGATTATTATTTTAAAACAAAAATACCACTGGAACCTAGAACATTTCAGGAAGGACAACCGTAATTTATACACTAGATTTTCAAAAAATTGAGTTTGCATTTCTAATAATGCAGACCTAATCTAGATAATATCGATTCTATATGTACTGACTTTCACGTCAATTATTATTAGAAGTGCTACGTGTTGCTTCGCATTAAAATACATTAAGTTACAGGTGTCTCTCAATTAAACCGACAAAGTTTGGGATCCGATAGATACAATTTAAAAAACAAATGGACTACGACATTTCGTTTCAGTACAAGGTTTTGTCATTAATTGGGCGTTCTTACAGCACGAGATTTAGGTTACTAAAAATTTAATTAATGAATTTCTTAAAAAAAAGCACTAATGTTAGGCCTATAGGTATTTATTTCTATACAGAAAACATAAACAAAACGAAAAATTACTCATACATCTTGATTACACAACTTTTAACACTGTATCACTTCAGAATATGTATGGTAAGACTTTCCTGTGTTAAATTTCAACGTACCTCGTTTACATGTTTCGACCTATTTATGAAATATAGAGACACACAAAAACACACCCCAACGAAATTCTCAACACACAACTCAACTTCAAAACACACACACTCTTTGACTCTACACTATATCACAGGAACACACCCTCACAGGGAACAGAGCAAGTGGCGCCAAGACCAACAACGACCAGTTCTGAAGATGACCCATAAATAGGTCGAAACATGTAAACGAAGTACGTTGAAATTTAACACAGGAAAGTCTTACCATACATATTCCGAAAAATTACTGCCATATTAGGAGTCTCAACCCAATATACTACAGCCCATATTTTGCTCCTTTACAAAAAGGATTTTGAACATGATAATCTATCTAATCCCAAATTTTGTCCGTGTAATTTAGAGACAACAGAATTATGTGGTCATGCATACTCTCTTAACGATATGCTAGAGTGATAATTTTTGTATGTTAAGTGGTTGAATTTACTTTGGAGAGTCAACGCTGTGCATGTAGTCTCAGGCTCTTTCCAATGATAAGATCACCAGCGATGCCACCATTCCAATCAGTAGAACAAAAAAGATAGGAGCAGCATTCTTGAGGCTAACTTCAATTGTCTCAACTTCGTCCGTTACCATTCCATCTGGTCGAAGAACGTTATTCACTTTTTGAAGGAGACCATTGCGTAGCATTATATTCAAACTGAAATGAAACAATACTAGTTTTTCATACTGAGTAAGTCTTACGCTTAGTACGCACTTGAATACAATCTTTCTGAACTATTGTAATTTTTTATATCCTGTCGGTACAAAATTTGTATTTTTTTTTTTTTTTTTCAAAAAATTGTTTCACGTTTACGGAATAGCTTAGCAGCAGTGTCTAAGGTGGGCGCAAACGGAACCTCTGATCACCTCTGCCACAAACTGCGGTCCGTATTTTGTATGCAGTTTTAAAAGACACGGCGCAGACATGGACGGGCTACATGCTACGATAGAGGATATCTCGCTGCTTGTGGCTGGGTTAGACCACCGTTTATCCCGTGCAAACACTGCCACTTGAGTTCGCCACGCCATTCCTAGCTCACATAATACAGGGACATCATTTTTTACTAACATTTTTAATATTAACCTGGCTATATCTTTGGATTAAAGGTCTAGAACCGCAAACACCGCTTGCTCCCCCTTCCAAGACTGGAGTTCGATGATACTGGCGTAAAATACAAATCACTTTACTAGGTAGCCTATAGGAGGGAAGAAAAGTAGTTCATCCATTTATGTAAACTAGGAAATATCGCGATTTTGAGTTTGATAATTTTCATTAGGTTTTTGTTTAATCAAAATACATTACTGTACTAACACTTAGTGTTTTTACTCACGAATTGAACTATCCATTCGGACGTATTAATTATGCAGTGTACTGTTACAGCACATTAGCGTACAATATAGAGAATGAAGTTAAATTGAAAAATAATCATAATGTGGATATTTAAACACATTTTTGAAAATGGTGGCCGTTCATTTCGATACAGGCTTCAGTTCTTTTGTGCATATTATCGCACTATTGACTATTGTACCTAATTCCAATTACCGGTTTCGTCCTTCGTACTAGTAACTCATTTTGAAATAATTCTGTACCTACTCTATAAAAGAGTACCTTACGTACTGTAAATTTAATCTTCACTTCTGCCCGATCCGAAAAGATAAAATTACTCAGACATGCTATCTACTGTCCGTTCAAGTGGTTTTGTCGCAGGGTCGTAGAAAGGAGGGGGGAATCACGTGACAGTTAATTACTTAACGAGGCCCTTTTATATAAGTTATTTTAAACAGTTGTATAATATTACGTAGACGTCCAATTCCTAACAGAAATTAATGTTTTCAGAAAAAAGCTAAGACAGTCCAGCCACTAGACTTTACAGAGGGGCGAACAAAAGCAGGTGGGGGAAACCGGGATGCGACGTAGGCAAAAGGACGACAGTACCTGTGCGAAAATATGATTCAATATTGAAAGCTCTTTCGTCACTGGAAAACGTGAACATATTTCTGGAAGGTACTGTACTCACTAACTCAGTACTGTACAGGCCTACACGGTCTTGGTTCTGTGTGGAGAACGGTTGGATGTTTACTAGTACAGGGGGTGGGAGTGAAGTACATTAAAAAACTCAGGTACAATAAAAATTGAAGTAAAATTAAAATGATGTCCCTGTAATTTATTGAATGTTGTCAAACTCATTCAAAAATAGATACTTTAAAAATTATCTTCGTAACTCTTTAGCTTCTGGAAAAGCATAGCAAAATGGCCGTGTTCGCTGCGAGTTCTCAATATTGGATGTACTATACCTATCCAAGAACGCCGATGTTCTTATAATCGTTTACATCGGCGTTGTAGTATTAGTATTGTGACTATTGCTTCCATTTTTCTACTGACGAGCGGTTGGAGAAAAAGTCTGCATAAAGTGGAGAACATGATTGTATTTCGCCATCGTTGGCGGTTACTTGTGGCTCCGTTTGCACCCGGCCTAAACACCATAGTCACATAAGGAGTCATTTCTTATCTGTTCAAATGAGAGCATCTGTTCAGAACTGCGATCTAGACGGACGTGACAGTGCTAAAAGTATACATAAATATAATTGTATAATGGAAAGCGGAATCCATAGAAAGCCTCTCCGAGATTTGTTCTGTTACATTTGCAGAGTCACTTGCATAACCTACAGCACAAGCGCAGAAACGAAATGAGGACACGTTATGCACCAGACGTTTCCTGTCAGTCGAGATGTGGACGCCACAGCACAAAGTGCAGTGCGTGCTCTGGTTTGCAGACTTTAATCAGTTACACATGTTCAGCGGCGTGCATAAGTAAGTCCATTTAGGAGTGAGAGATAGGAAAGTTGATTTCAAAAGCAAGGAAATATCCTAAAAACGTGTGACCGAGGAGACTGTATATCAGGTGCGTCAGTCATATGCTAGAAACCTACGCAAGTCAATTAGACTGACTAGTACGGAATTGCAAGTTTCTCATTCAACAGTCTGCGACATTCTTCACAAGCGTCTTCGTTTGCGTGCTTACAATCTCCAAATCCTTGATCAACTTAAACCAGGCGATTGTCATAAAAGAGCTGATTTCGGTGCTGCGATGTTTCGACATATGGATGAAAATCAGCACGCACAGCACTTTACGCTGTGGAGTCCATATCTCGGCTGATAAGGAAACGACTGATATACAGTAGGCCGACTAAGTTATACTCACAATGCAATCCATTTATGCAATTTATATGGATATGGCCCACTTTTAATTTCAAAATAAATGACGTTTTCTTGACAGTGTACGAGTATTTTTTTATCTTAATTATTTCATAACGTGAGGGACTTGGACCAAATAACGCTATCTGTTGAGTACCTGACTCAGCAGGCAATCAACAGATGAGGTGAGTTTCAAAACTCTGAAAATGGACTTGGCCCACTATGGCTCTCAGTCCTTCATATCTCCTCCAGAAAGGAATAAAATAATTCATTCATAAGGAAGAGAGATAATGTTATCATGCCAAAGGATTATAACACAAACCGCTTTCTTCCCGATATATTAGAGCAGGCGTCTCAAGGCCAACGCATAAAAGTTGTCACAGGGAGCAAGTGTAGATAACGTAGTCAGATGAAGAGATAAGCGCAATACCCGAAGATAGCCGATCGCTGATTCATGTTACAAGCATTAGCGAGCTAAGTTGTAACCGTCGCGGGAGAAATGCCACAAAGCTGCACTTTTGAGTTGTACTGGCACAATAGACGGTTGTTTTCGGAAGGAATAAAATTTCTTAAGTAGTTTGCAGTAATAATAATAATAATAATAATAATAATAATAATAATAATAATAATAATAATACATTTATTTTCTAATTATATACTATCAATGAGTAAAAAGAAGACATCTGAAGCATGAAGAACCATACATGTTACGTAATTATTTAAGCACAAGGAACCATTATCTCCTGGCCTAGTTGACTCATAAGTGGTGCCTTGTTGGCATCACTTGTGAGGTTCAGACCTATCTTCGAACAGTTGACCAAACAATAACAATATTTCATTTCTAGTAGGCCTAAAGGTTTTTGGTATCGCTCTGTTTTTAAGTTTATACCATATTTAATAAAATAAAATTACAATTAAACTTGTTGGTTGTTAAAGTAACTATTTTTACGTTACACTAATATTAATTTATTAATTACAATAATGGTTAAGTAATATATTTCGTAATATTTTCAGTAATTAAAAATAACCTAAACATCTCAGAAATTCACAAGCAATTATTTTAAATTAGAACTATTCAAATATTAAATCTGGTCTGAAATTCTTTTCTCAAGTCCTTCAGTACTTCATTATATTTGTTACACTGGTCTTGATTCAAATCAGGTAACAATTTTAGATTAATAAAGTGGTAACAGTTACCCACTGAAACTTGCGTCTCCCACAATTTCGCTTTCCCTATGAAAGCTTTTATTTCTTCATACATTTGCGGTAATAAGAACATTCTTTCCTCGGAGATGGACACAATGACGGACTGTTACATCGTAGCGGTTGCAGATGTCTATTCAAACGTCGCGGTCAATGACGTCATCCGGAGATACACGAACTGCTCCTGCATCTTGTTCCACTCTTACATTGAAAAAGAGAAAGAGGAGGAAGTGCTCTGAGAAGGCCCTATTGAGACGTCTGTATTAGAGTATTAGACAGCTTCATGATACACATTGAAAAAAAAAAAAGCATTGAAGAACGTGGCAGGCATAGCAGTAATTCCCCCTTATCTTCCGCACGGTGCCAGAAGATGAACTCAACATCGCCTATTTCTGAGTCCCGTATAATATGGCATTCAAGCTTCACGTATGGAATACGTAACTACCGGAACTTGCCTGTATGAGAGTAAGTTATAGGTTTTTAGAAAAAGGAATAAACAATAATTAATGATAGACCTATATACGGATTTCCTTCGCAGAATCGTTCTAATTTCTAGGATTGATAGAGTCCGGAACGAGGATATGAGGAGAGTGTTGAGGAGGATAAAGAACCGAATTCTGTATACTGCTGAATCTACCGAACGACAGAACACGCAGCTCACAACCGTAGATAGGGCCTAGTCATGCAAAATACTTACGACAGTCTTATCTTGTTGATTGGAGATGTTCCTGTGATCTACGAAGCACTTAATTTCTTTTTTTATAAGCTTAATCATAATTCTTGAATAAAATTTGGAATAAAGAAGACCGTTTTCTAGTATAATTCAGAATTTCTGTATAAAGAAATCCAGAGAAAATTGTGAATACATTACTGCTTTACTATAATATTTTAATAATTATAATGATGAAATGTGTTTTACTTACTGATGCCTGATAACAAAATGGTAGGGATTCTTCTTTGTCAATGCTATTGCCATCGACGATCTGGTACAGCACCCGGGTATCATTATAGTCTTGCATTCTGGTAACAGTTTCAAGTAATGCACGGTTGTCTCTACGGGTCCTAGAAATGCGTATTTCATGCTACACATTCGACGGATACCCTCCTCATAGCTGTCAACAATGTTATGAACATCAGGCAATAGGTGCTTCGTATACAGTCTGTGAAGCATGGTGTTGTTGGCATCCTGGAAAAAAAATGTATAATTAGTGCTTGTATGTAATTGGCCTAAATCATGCTTGATTTCTCCAGGGTTGGACTAGGGGCGGATCCTTACACTTAGATTTGTTTTAACCCATTGTGCGATGATTGTCCAGTCCGACAGGTAGCATGAGTGGTTTTCATGAATCCGATGCTGGCGGATGGGACGTCCTACCTCGGAAATCCAAACTACTGCCAAGACATTACGTCAGTCTATTTTTTCTATTGGAGATAATAGGCGAAATGAGGGAAAAGTGGAGTGTGTTGGTAGAATTACAGAGTGCAAGAGGATTAAAAAACTCTGCAACGCCTGCTTTGTCCTCCATTAATTTCACCACGACCTGGCCTGGAATCGAATCTGGGTCGCCTTGATAGAAAAATGACACGGTAGTGTTGAGCCACAGACGCGGAATTGGCCTGTATCTATCGAAACTATTGAAGATGTGTCAGTTTAAAATTTCGCATCAACCTCATTCCGAGTTCATATTTTGTCAGAAATTCATACTAGGTATCTCGATTTATAGCCCAAAAATAATTTCTGCAGTTTGGAAGATCATAGCTGCTTCCTTCAAGTGTTGAAGTAATAGAACAAAATTTAACCACAGTGATGATTTTCAAAGATTTCTCCACTTCAATTTATTACCTCCATTGAACATTTTAAAATATAATGTAATGTATAAACAGCAGTATGGTATTCATCACTATTTCTTAGATCTCTGTTCTCCTTTTCCTCTCTCTCCGTTTCCTTCATATTTCCTCTGTGAATAATAATAATGATAATAATAGTAATAATAATAATAATAGTAATAATAATAGTAATAATAACAGTAATAGTAATAATAATAGTAATAATAATATTAATAGTAATAATAATAGTAATAATAATATTAATAATAGTAATAATAATAATAATAATAATAGTAATAGTAATAATAATAGTAATAATAATAGTAATAATAATAGTAATAATAATAATAGTAATAGTAATGATAATAATAATTTATTTATTTAGAATATTAACGTGCAAGACAACAGCACAAGGCCAATTACTGTTTAGCACAATACAGAATAGAACAAAACAACAAATGATGATGAGAATGAATGATAGAAAATAGGAATGAGATGAAAATACAAACAATATAATAGTCTACATAAATCATTGACCAAATGCAACAAAGTTAGATAGCACAAATAATTATTAAAATTAGTTCAGTGAGATAATTAAAAATAATGGCAATTAAATATAATGAACGACATAATGAATAGATATAAAAAACAGTGCATAAATAATTATTAAAATTACAGTCAAATACAAACAAACAATAATGACAAATTGAATAGATAATTACAAAAATACATGATGCAGAAAAGCTAAAAACAACACAAACAAATGAAGTTAAAATGAATATGCATAATATAAGGGATAATAATAGTAATAGTAATAATAATAATAGTAATAGTAATAATAATAATGATAGTAATAATAATAATAATAGTAACAATAATAATAATATTAATAGTAATAATAATAATAATGAATAATATTAACTTCAATTAATCGCCTGTAATTACCAAGATAGAGTTGTTATCGTCTTATAATGAAAAAAAAAATGATATCAATAAAACAATAGAATGAAAGGAGGTAACGAAAGTAGCGATAAAAATAAATATAACAAATAGGTGGAATATAAACTGAGAAGGTGGCGAATGTAAGAAAGAAAGAAAGAAAGAAATAAAATAGAAGAAAATAAAGAAAGTGAATGAAAGTAAGATAGGAAACGAATGGAATAATAGGGAGTACAGGAACAAAGAAATAAAAAGAAACGGAAGAAAACGAAGGTAAAGAAAAATAGAAAGAAAGAGAGCAAAGGATCAAAGAAGTGAGAGATATGATGGAGGAAACGAGAAATAAAGAATGCAAAAAAAAGGAAAGACAAAAAGTGGAACGAAAGGGACAGTGGGAAAATAGCGAAAGAGAGGTTCAGAGAAGGCTGTGAAATTTACAGAGCAAAAGGGAAACAGAGAAAGACAGGGACAAGGAGAAAGCGGAACATACACAAATGGATGGATGGTCGGACGGATCGAAAGACAGACAGATTGGTGGGTAAGTGAATTGATTTATTGATTGTCAATGGCACAGCAGGAATAGGGCATGAGAAAGGAAAACAAGTAATATAATTTAACCAAGCAATCAGACCAAATCTCACTTGTAACTCATGTAATGAGAAATAAATCTAATCACTATCAAACTCTGAGACACGAACTGTAGTGATTGTCAGCGGATATATAAATCTGTGCAAATACTTTAACTGTTAGCATAATCGAAAATAACTTGTTGATTACACACCTTGAAATTGCTGAACTCTGCCGTGTGGTTTCGCACACCAACTTTGTATGACCCATCTTGCAGAAGTCCCTGGAATGAGTCGAATGGAAGTTCTGCAGTTTGAAAAGTGAGGGACGATATGAGGGCCGCGGAATATGCGGCGAGCACCGTGATGGCCGTGACGTAGCCGGTGGTCTGTAGCAGGCGACACGACCACCATCGCCACTCAACCTCAATGCCTGCGCAACACAATTTTATATAGCTGCTGGCTGTGGTCGTAAATCATTTTGAAACATGTATGTCAAAGAACACTGGAATAATAACGTAATTGTCGCACCAAATAATACAGGGCATATTAAAAGTCCGGTAACACATTCAATATTTTATTACACAAAAACTACTAATGATAACACTTTCAAACGCACGTCAGTTAAAGTCAAACTCTCAAAGTTCGTTTTACACCTTACAGAGATTCAATGTGTGAACCACGAGTGACTCGGCAGATGTCCAAACGATAATCAAACTCTTCCCATACCCTTTTCAACATATCCTCTGTGACCGTGGCGGCAGCTTCTCGAATTCTGGTTTTTAGTCCCTCTAAATCACTTGGCAAAGGCGGTACAAACACACGGTCCTTTAGTTACCCCCATAGAAAAAAGGCACATGCAGTCATATCGGGTGACCTTGGTGGCCATGTCATGAAAAATCTGTCCCTTACTCCATCACGTCCTATCCAACATTCACCTTTGCTGCCTGTTGTTGTAGCTGGCAAGAAAACTCGTAGCAGACGACGATGACTTATTCAGCCGCTTACTTTTCAGCGACGAAGCGACATTCCATACGAGTGAGAAAATTAACAAGCACAACTGTCGTGTTTGGGGTACACAGAAACCTCACAGAATCATTGAACATGAGCTTGATTCACCAAAGGTGAATGTTTTCTGCGCGTTGTCACAACGAAAATTGTACGGACCTTTCTTCTTCATTGAGGCTACTGTGACTGGACATTCATATCTGGACATGTTGGAGCAATGGTTGGTGCCTCAACTTAAACAAGATCTCGATGACGATTTCATCTTTCAGCAAGATGGGGCTCCGCCACATTTCCACAATGCAGTTCGTGCTTACCTGAATACGCAGATGTCTGATCGTTGGATAGGACGGACAGATTCTCGGGTTCTCAGCCAGGTGAGTTGGAGATTAGCTTCCAAGCTTTCGACGGCTAGCTCTGCCATCTTCTTCAGGGACGAAGTGATGTGGGACCACATCTAGCCGTCTAGTAGTACTTTTGCATATATACCGGCTGGCTAGACGTGGTCCCACATCACTTCGTCCATGAAGAAGATGGCAGAGCTAGCCGTCGAAAGCTTGGAAGCTAATCTCCAACTCACCTGGCTGAGAACCCGAGAAGAGTTATTCTACATCAAACGCCGGGAAAGCCTCAAGTCATACAGGACGGACAGATGTTTCATGACATGGCCACCAAGGTCACCCGATATTACTGCATGTGACTTTTTTCTATGGGGGTATCTAAAGGACCGTGTGTTTGTACCGCCTTTGTCACGTGATTTAGAGGAACTAAAGACCAGAATTCGAGAAGCTGCCGCCACGGTCACAGGGGATATGTTGAAAAGGGAATGGGAAGAGTTTGATTATCGTTTGGACATCTGCCGAGTCACTCGTGGTTCACACATTGAATCTCTGTAAGGTGTAAAACGAACTTTGAGAGTTTGACTTTAACTGACGTGTGTTTGAAAGTGCTATCATTAGTAGTTTTTGTGTAATAAAATATTGAAAGTGTTACTGGACTTTTGATATGCCCTGTATATTGTCGCACCAAATACTCTGAGGAAGCAGATTTTGTTGTGAACGATACTTACCTTGTAGACAATACGTGCTCACAATTGTGAAGACCGCTTCGCCGAAAGATGGACAGGTTCTCACTTTGTCCCCGAATTTATGTCCGATGTGGCGGAAGACGAAGAGAGTTGCCGAAAAAGTTACAGCTGAGCCAATCACCATGACCCAGAGACTTGCAGTCAGCGGGGCTAGAAAATTGTCCATCCTGATGTTGGAGTCAGGATGGCGAATAAAAACGCAGTATCTTCACAAAAATAGAGACGAGAATGAATAAGAAAAGGATCGTTAGAATGAAGAGGCGCAAATGGCAACTTTTTGATGTCAATAACGAAAACTTTTGAGTACCGGTACCCATTCTATAGTTTGGTTTCGTTATATTTTGTATTTTGCACTATTAAATTCTCCTCGAAACTAATTATCAATATTGGGATCCCAAATGTTTGTCTCTCCTTGTGAGTTCTACTCCAGAAGACAATCCACTAATTGTTGTTTGATTTCATTGCCTTGACTACCGTCGACTAGTCACATGCCTTGAACTTTATTTTAGTTTTATGTTTCCTTATGGATACTACCAAGGAGAGGACACGCTCTGTATATCACAGAATTAAATAAGATTTTAAAGTACAAGACGTACTGTTTAAAGTCATACCTGGTATGGGTGGCCAATGACCCCTCGTTTTTGAAATATTGGCTATTGTTTGTGACATACTTCCGTTAGGTGTCTAATAGGAAAACGTTAGACTGTGTAACGGCGTAGCTCATATGGTTGGATGCTGAGTTGTCATCCAGGCAACTTGAGTTCGAATCCTAATGCCTTCTCATTTTTTAAAGCTTGATATTATTATTATTATTATTATTATTATTATTATTATTATTATTATTATTAGTATTAGTATTAGTATTATTATTATTAATTTTTTATTTTTTTTATTCACTTTCAGTTGTCAGCTCCTATATTCAAAGCCATGTTGAAATATGCGTGGTATGCATCAAAATTAATAAACGAATGAGAAGTGTTTGTGAATGTGAAGGATATCTGTTTCGCAGCAGAGGTGCGGAAAAATGTGACTGTGGACAACCTTTTTTCATTTGCTGTGCATAGTGCAGGAAATATGTATGTTTTGTGTGTTTTTATGACATCATAATGAATCGGGACACAATGAAATGGAACAGCTGCTACAGAAATAGAACAGACACCAGTGACACATCTTACCTGCCTACATGGGCAATATTTCATTGTTTATCCTTTACAATACAATGTTAGTTAATTATAATTTGTTTAAAACATGATGAAGCGTTCAATACATTGAGAAATATGATATATATAAATAGATTACTGTGATCACGATATTAATCATTGTTAAAAGAAAAAAATATATAGGACCAGTTAAGGTTCGAACTTAAGTTGTCTGGATAACAACTCAGCACCCAACCATATGGGCTACGCTGTTACACAGTCTAATGCTTCCCTGTTAGGCACCTAACGGAAGTATGTCACAAACAATAGCCAATATTTTCAAAACGAGGGGTCATTGGCCACCCATACCAGGTATGACTTTAAACGGTACGTCTTGTACTTTCATCTCACACAATCTTATTCCATTCGGTGATAAACAGAGCGTGTCCTCTCCTTGTACAGGCCAGTTACTTTATGGTGACAGCTCTGGCCTGGCGACGCAGTGGTTTGGGCGAGTTCACTGTTTGTTCGAAGGGGTGTTCATTTTAGTCTTCCCCTGGCTGCGTTACCGGTTACATCTCGGGAGCGTTAGTGTGGGCGTACAGTCGCGCTAAGGACGTACTACACCACCACTGTCTTTGTATATTGCAATTTAGTGTGTTTGTTACGTACATTTCATTTAGTTACTTAAATAGTTGTAGTGCTTCTGTTTTGTATTGTTTAGAATGTAGTATTTATTGTCTAGATTCACTGCTATTTTCTGTTTGTAAAAATTCTGCCTGTTAGAAGCAAACTGAAAGGTTTGGTATTGCATTCGCAGTCGCGAGAAGTCGTGAGCAACGTGTAGCGCTTTATGAAGATAGCGTCGGAAGAAAAAACGTAATAAATGTTGGAAAACTTGTAGCAGAGTTTACCGCTGTGTCTGAGAGCTGTGTTAGCCAAATAATAAGGGAGAGTAAAGACATTGATAATCGGCGCCAAAATCAACTGTCATGAGACGAACCAAAGCACGAGTTCTATATTTCACAGAAATAGCGCCCCACACTTAAAAAAAAATATATTATTGAAATTGAAAGACTATCGGCTTTCAGGGAGGTATCCCGACTTTAAGGAAAGTTATTTTGAAATTAGGATTTCATTGGAAAAAAAAATAATCGCCAAATTGTGATGGAGCATCACAGCATTAGGGCCAAAAGTTTGCAGTATTTGAGGAAAATAAAGAAGTACAGAGAAGAAGGCCGCTCCATCTTTTACATGGAAGATGATGATGATGATGATGATGATGATGATGATGATGATGATGATGATGATGGGAAAGGTAACAGTGAAGCACTGATGAACATTACCGGTATTTCCGCATGAGTATATTTCATTGTTAATTAGTGATTAACTGTTAAATATAATGATTCGATTGCTGCTCATTGTATTTCCACATTGGTTTATATCTTTAGTGTTTATTATTGTTCCGAACTCCTGCTCTTTGTATTTCTATTAGTTTACTACTTTAGTGTTTATTAGTGACTATTGTTCCGAACTGCTGCTCATTGTATTTCCATGTTAGTGTATTTCTTTAGTGTTTATTAGTGACTATTGTTCCGGAGTATGAAGTGAACACAGTGACAGGAGCTCAAAATTATGCAGACGCCGCTATGTGCGGGAGCGCAACGTGAGACTTTATTTCTAATATGACTGTATTTCCCTCCCTCCATTCATAAGACGCTCCCTCCGTCTCGGATCGGTCTCCCTCCCACAGCCGAACCTTCTCCTCTCTCGCATCGACGAGCTGTCACCATAAAGTAACTGGGCTGTAAGTAAATACATTTTCGCGAGAACTTTGACTCACCTAGTATTAAACAAAGGTGGTGCGAAGCGCAGGACATTGGTTCTGGCTGACGTCATGGTAAATGTGGCTATCGCAATCTTTGTCTCCTCGCGCTCCAGCATGCCTGTCATCCCGGTCCAGGATCCGTTTTCCAGAGCCATGCCGTACACCGCTTCTCGCACCACGGTCACATTTGTACTGGTAAATTAAAACGTAACCAAATGTCAAGCAAGAGAAATTCAAACTAACCATTCAGTATTACAACAAGTTATGGTCTACTATAAAATTCTTGTAAATATAAATAGAAAATTAAAGAGATAGTATATAGTTATGTACAATATGCCTATGCTGTCTGGGTTATAACAAAAAGTAGACTAGGAGGAAGGTAAAAAAAAATAAGTTGAAACGGAAATTTGATTTCTAACTAACAATGAGGAATACATGCCTACTACTAGATACTGAAATAAATTAAGATAAGAGTATAATTATGTTTAGAATTAGACATGTTTAAATTATGAGACATAATAACGGAAATGAAACTGATCAGGAAGAGAAGAAGGAATTGGCTGAGTCACTGTCTACTGAAGGATGTACTGGAGAGAATAGTGAACGGGAGAAGAGTTCGAGGTTAGAAGAAGATATCAAATAATAGACGACATTAAGATATATGGATCATATGCGGAGACTAAGAGGAAGGCAGAAAATAGGAAAGATTGGAGAATGCTGGGTTTGCAGTGGAAGACATGCACTTGGGCAGAACACTATGAGTGAATGAATAACGTAAAACAGAAAGAAATGAAGAACAAAATGAATGACGACTGTATATAGTAAATGATAATCTATTACATATTTGTTAAAAGAAGAGATATCGGAAGGCCAGCGAAAAATAATCCGCGGGTGCTTGTGTAAAGGGGGTTAAGTCAGATTGCAAGGTTTGTAAACTTCTCTCCTTTGGTACTGAACAAAACCCCTTTGTCACAAAATATAAAGCACTGTAACTGCAATATAGATAGAAGAACGACTTAAGGGGAGAGGATGGTATTTTTTAAAACTTTTTTCCTATTTGGTGTAAAATATTAATTTTTTGTATGTAGAGAGCTCATGGCTATAGCAACTCATCCAAATATAAATATTTTGAAAAAAATGTTTGGGAGCCAGATTTGAAAACAAAAATCTACCCAATGCAGGATTTTACTAAACTCGATATATCTAAGCAATTTTTAAAGATAAATTCAAACAGTTTGTTACAATTTATTTGTAAAAGCATGTTCTACAAACTGTCTATAACAGAATTTTGATATTAATCCCTACATTTGTAAAATAAACAATTAAAATTTAATTATATTTTTTTTATTTTCTTTCTTGCAAACAGACAGACTTATTTTTAAAATGAAATCAATTACGAAAATTCTGTTACAGAGAAAAGTTTCCTAGTAGTCTAGACAATGTGTATTCTAAATTTCATACATATATATTTAATACTTCAAAAATTATATCGATTTTTGTCTGGCAATGTAGCAAAAAAATAAAGTTCCAGAAACAGCAATCAAAGGGAGTGTGATTTAATAATCCAGAGCGCAGGAACTTTAAAAATGGCGTCTCAACATCCAATAAGAGCACAGATATCCACAAAAGTTATACAATGTACGTATTCCACACACATCACAGAGTATTTTAAAGAAAAATTTGGTTTTGAAAAAAAAAATGAAGTTCCGGAAACAACAAACAAAGGGCGGTGTGATTTAAAAATCCAGAGAGCAGGAAGTTTAAAAATGGCGTTTCAACATCCGATAAGGGCACAAATACCCACAAAATATCATACAATATATTCCACACATATCACAGAGTATTTTAAGGAAAAAATCTTATTTTTCGAAAATTTACTCATTTTTCACCAAAAAATACCATCCTCTTCCCTTAACCCCTTTAACACAAGAGAAAAGTAATTGTGGATAGTTTAAATCTGTACTTATTCCAGTTTAGCCAAATCATACTTAACCCCCTTTACACGAGCACCCGATCGTCCTCGCACATATTCAGGAATGCCAGGATGTTTTCACACATTGTTGAAGAGGGTAAAAAATGGTCGTCTCTCAAGCCTTGACAAGAACGGATAGGCCACCCAGTGAATCAGGGAAAGATTAAGCACATAAAATGTTTTTAAATAAACTCTGCATAAGTAAGAACCATCCTGCAATATTTTCTGTAGCTGGCAATATTCATAATGATAGTGAAAGTGATGGCTGTGATTGAAGACAATGGAATGTACTTCATGTTTGAACATTTAAGATGTATTTTGCTCATGTTTGCTGTAATAACTGGTAGACTTAATTTATAATCAATACTAGTGGCTTGTGCAGCAAATGCTGCTGCAAACTAAGTTCGTTAGACGTTCAAATAAAAAATTTTCAGATTTATTTTCAATGAAGAATACTTATCTTTTTGATAGTTATTTGCTTCCATAATAATGAAACATGCTCCCTCTGAATGGATTTTTTAGGCCAAATACTTTTTCTTGAACCTATCCAACTTCAGGTTTTGAGTTTCAACGCGAAAACGCAAGTATCAATGTCAGGACGATAGCAGTAGCTATTTCAGGTCATTGTGGATTGTAGGCAAAAGTTAAAAAAGGTTTGCTAAGCTTTCGAACAATAGCATTTTCGTGTAGAACTTGAAATGTAGAGCGTAAAATCATTTTATCCTACTAAGAGATCTTGCTGAGATGATCTGGAGACTACAAAATTTTCTAGGCCTCTTATTTTATCAGTAAGTAATACCTTTTGATCTTTCCTTAGGAACTGCAATTTTCGCGCTCTCTCGAGCCAATACTGAAGACAATGACACATATCAATATCTACACTACACCGCCATTAGGAACTGTAATTTTTGCGCTCTCTCGAGCCAATACTGAAGACAATGACACATATCAATATCTACACTACACCGCCATTAAGTATATGAAAAAGACCCAACCCCACTGGGCTAATAAGTATAAAAATATTTGATTTTTAATAACAATATTATTATCTTACTTAAGTTTTGTAGTTATATATAGCAGCCACTCAGTAAATTATAGAAATGAAGATCTAAATTAAGATATTCTCTATATTTACTTACATAACCACAAAACGTTTCACTTTCATGTCATCAATATAGCATCAATACTATGTACAATTAATAAAAAAATAGATGCATCATGATATTAACTATAATAATATTTAATTTCTAATGGTAATAATGTCATCAAACTACCTCAAGTTTCGTAGATTTGAATATCCAATACACAGCTGTACTCAGAAAATTATACACTGCAGAATCAGTTTTTAATAACAAATTGAATTGAGCTCTAAATATGTCGGCAATCTGCAGGTCATGGCCTTCGTGTAATAGCCTATTGTTTATTGTAGGGTGTGTTTTGTTCTGAAATTCAATCAAGTCGGCCGTTATTGAATAAAATTAGTTCTCAAAACTGACAACAGAGGGATTTTGGAAAATAGAAAAATTATGTAGGAAAATTGACATTTCACTGAAAACTACTACTTTTCCGAAAAACTTTAGGTTCCAAGCTTCAAAATGAGGGGCCATTTATTAAAATCCGTTCAGCCGTTTTCCCGTAATTTCCATTACCAGTTCAAATTATATATATATAGATAATATATATTTGAAATGTAGGTGTTCATTGTTGTGTTCATACCATTTAAATGTTCATAAATGTCACTCAAAACATATGTCAATAAATAATTAGCTCAAAAACGTCGTAACTTCAGGTTACAGTACATGAGGTAATTATCACCACTTCCAATGACACAATATTTTTAAAACACAGTGTCACGATATGTGTGCAGGTAATGAATGAAACTACATTATATTGATAATCATATCTGAATATAGTTATAAGAAAATAAAGATATTGATTTCTGAGGTTTTGTATTTCATGGATTTACTCGTACGTCACTTTGGAAACAAGCTCTTCAATTTCGTCCGATTATAAAGATAGTGGGAAGCAGCAATCTGATATTACGTGAAGTTAGCGCGTGTCTCGATCTCGCTCCAGATACTCCCGAAGGCTCCAGCGACTCTCATGGTGTGGCGTTCCTTTGCGGCACTAAAGAAAGGAGGGAGCTGTAAAAGAAAGTATTAGATTCGTGTGAATGAGTATTCTCAGTGAGGATATCAAAATTATAAAGAATAAGCGATATTTTCATTTGAAATCTATGTAATATATTGTGATTCTTTTCATCTCCTTAAAACGGGCGCACACACAATCAGACGGGGCGTTTTGCTTTATAGTATCTCACAGCGCCTAGTGACAGCTTGACGCTTTCTGCTCGCGACAACTGATTTACTGGCTATGGCGCCTAGGCTAGAAAATGACGTCAATGAATGAGGACTGCCTATATCAGAAATTATGTAGTTATTATTTTCTAAGGACGCCTAATACGCCTAAAAATCTATATGATTGAAAGCATCTTATAAGTAAATACTATTACTCGACCAAGGCGAGTGGAGCCGCGGCGTAATGTGAACTATCGCGATGCGGTATTACGAACGCAGGAGCAGTAACGCTACGGCTCCGGACTGCAGGACTCCACTGGCCTTAGTCGAGTAATACAGGGACATCATTTTATTTTTACTTCAATTTTTATTGTACCTGAGTTTTTGAATGTACTTCACTCCCACCCCTTCTACTAAGGAAGTTCCAACTCCACACAGAACCAAGACCGCAGATAGTAAACAGTACTGAGTTAGTGAGTATAGTACGTTCCAGAAATATGTTCGCGTTTTCCAGTGACGAAAGAGCTTTCAATATTGAATCATATTTTCGCACAGGTACTGTCCGTTTGCCTACGTCGCATCCCGATTTCCCCCACCTGCTTCTGCTCGCCCCTCTGTAATAGCTGGGCTGTCTTAGCTCTTTTCTGAAAACATTAATTTCTCTTAGGAATTGGACGTTTACGTAATATTATACAGCTGTTTAAATTTAACTTAAATAAAAGGGCCTCGTTAAGTAATTAACTGTCACGTGATTTCCTCCCTTTCTACAATCCTGCGGCATAACCACTTGGACGGACAGTAGATAGCATGTCTGAGTAATTTTATATTTTCGGGTCGGGCAGAAGTGAAGATTGAATTTACAGTACGTAGAGTAGGTACAGAATTATTTCAACATGAGTTACTAGTACGAAGGACGAAACTGGCAATTGGAATTAGATGCAATAGTCTATAGTGCGATAATATGCACAAAAGAACTGAAGCCTGTATCGAAATGAACGGCCACCATTTTCAAAATTGTGTTTAAATATTCATATTATGATTATTTTTCAATTTAACTTCTTTCTCTATATTGTACGCTAATGTGCTGTAGACAGTATAATATACACTGCATAATGAATACGTTCGCATGGATAACTCACTTCGTGAGTAAAAACACTTATTCTTAATACAGTACTGTACTTAGATTAAACAAAAACCTAATGAAAATTATCAAACTCAAAATCGCGATATTTCCTAGTTTACATAAATGGATGAACTACCTTTCTTCCTCCTATACCTAGTAAAGTGATTTGTGTTTTACGCCAATATCATCGAACTTCAGTCTTGGAGGGGGGAGCAAGCGGTGTTTCCGGTTCTCTAAAGGTATAGACAGGTTAATATTAAAAATGTTAGCAAAAATAAAATGATGTCCCTGTACTAATGTAGTGCACAATCGTCATTTTGTATGTATATGACTACCTCATAAGCCACAATAATGAATAATAATATATTAAATCAATAATGAGTGATGTTTAGAGGAGAATAGTAGACCTACTACAAATTATTATTATAATTATTATAATTATTATTATTATTATTATTATTATTATTATTATTATTATTATTATTATTCACCTGATGCTTTCATCTCATTTGCAGTTTCCTCCCACGTTTTAGAAACCACATTATTGTCGTGATATTGATTCAAAGTGGGATTATACAGAACGTATCTTTCCTGTACTAAAGCAACTAATTTACGCTAAACTTCAGAATATCACGGAAGTGCTTATGTACAAAGACTTCCCTAATTTATTCGCATTGAGCTCCATTCTGAATAATGTACACTACACAACAATAAATCCTCTGATTGAGGTTCTGGCTACATCTATTATCAGGCAGTACTTATGTGTCAGAGGAAGAACAATTGTTTGTATCCATCTGAAGTGTGATTAGTGTAATGTGTAGCTAGTCGGCGATGTATGCAATGGAGGGGGAAGGGAACTGGCCACCCTGTCCCATTATCTCCTAGCCTAGTTGCCTCATAAGTGGTGCCTTCTTGGTATCACTTGTGAGGTTCAGACCTATCTTCGGACAGTTGACTAAATAACAACACAACAATAGTATCTGTAGATTGTGGAAGCGTGCAATCGTGGACGCGGCTACTCACGCATGCGCAGTACACTGCAGGTATCAGACGATCTGCTCGCGATCAAGTTCAAGCAGTCATCCAATGTTGTCTCCTCGTGTCTGCTCGCGACTGTTCTCGTCGCGTCTGATTCTGTGTGCATCCCATCACAAGATATCAATGGCGACAGGTACCACCGGACAAAATGTTGCTTCGCGCCGCGTCTGATTCTGTGTGCATCAGGCCTAAGGGCTTTTACGGCATTCGGCCGAATTTGGGACGCATCAGGAAGCTACTCTACAATAAACGACGATTTACGGCTCTTTTCACTTACGTTAATTGAGATCGCGTTGATCAAACTTCCTTCCAGTGAATGTCTCCTTTGCACAAGTCGTTGTGCTGTGATCTTCGTACCGCCGGTTCGACTCCAGGTACCGAAGTGAACAGCTTTGAGAGGAAGATCAGATGCGACTCGATAAACCTCTGTCAGCTGCACTTCATCTCCGCTGCTCTGAGCTACCAAGAATTCACAGTCGAACGGTATGTTAATGTCTCTGAAGAAGTCGATTATGGGCTCAGATTCCAGAAACAGCAGCCAGTGCGTCACTGAGTCGCAGAAGAAATTCTGTTCGGGATGTGTTAGGTGTAAGTTAATAATTTTACAGTCACAAAAATATCCAAAGACAATTATTTGTAATTTCAGGAAAAATATAACTTATTCGTATTTGTTGAAACAGACATAGATGTCTTGTTTTATTAAATAAAATTTATTTCGTGCAAATTTCATTAGGCATTATTATGACGTGAGCCGAGAAAAAGGCGGGTGACTTGTGGCCCACTGCTAGTTCTCCGGCACTTCTACAATACATAACAGTACTAACAAAATATGTTCAATAATTTGAACTTACCATGCTCACAGTCGATGCTGAAAATGACTCCCATTTGCCGCCACACACAACTGACATCTACTGATGAATGAACAACACTCTGAAGTTCCACATGATTGATAGCCTCTGTTTCTTCTCGTATATAGTCTGCTAATTGTTTTGGCAGAAGGCACAGATCTGTTTGGAAACTTTATTCGAAATTTACGTCTTGTTTTCGCACACGACCTTCTGCCTTTTATGTACAGTAGTGGCAAAAAAACCGGACCGACCCTTATAGCTGATTTCAGAGTCATGTTCACAGTGACAGCACGATAGACTGGTAACTAAGACTTTCGTGGTTCGAATCCTGCCTGGGAAGGAAACTTTTTTTGTTCCTTATTCAAATTTATTCCCAATACTTTTCGATTGTAGCGATATTTTATTACTTAATTAACTTATTATTCCCAGAACATGAATTTTACCAGCTTATTTTCTAATTGCTTTCGAAATGGGCTACGTCAGCAGTCGAAACTACAACAATTTCAATAGATAACTCGCTATCTTGTGAATGCGGGCGTGGCATGCGCAGTGGCTCATTTCGAGGACTTTAATTATTCCGTCGGTCCGGTTTTTTTTGCCACTACTGTATTTATTGTACATATACACACGTTCACACAATGAGAATTTGTTGGTAGGCATTACCTAAATACACAATAAAGATTAAACTTCATACACTAACTTTCTACACTTGAAGAATCAAGACTTTTGTAACACGACTTGTGACTACAGCGAATGCCATATGGCGACTGAGGATCTACGCCACACCTCTAACAGGCCGCGCATCGCAGACCGTGCAGGTAGCGGCCGCCAGTTACCCGCCGTTTTCTCGCCTCACGTCATAAAAATGTCTCTGTGCGTTGTTTCGTATGATAGTATTCAGTGATAAAATGATTTCGTACTAAATTTGCCAAAATTATTACAGATGATCATAGGAAAGTGACGAAACGTACTTTTTACCCTGATCCTTGTGTTAAGTTCAAATTTATTTCAATTTTGTTATTTATTTATTCATTTAAACTTTCTTCAAAATTATTTTTAATGTGGAACGTTTAAATCGCCATCTGTTCGGAACCCGCCGACTTCGCTCTCATAAACTGACAGCCACGAAACAAAAAAGGAGAACGTACGCAACACGAAATATTATAATATACCGTACAGAGAAGTAGGGTGCAATTGTGGAGTCAATGCTATACGAAGTATTGAAAGTTGTATGGTTACAAGAGAGAGCCAGAGAAATTTTTTAGAATAGGATTTCACCTCCGGTACCGCCGCGATATATGAGCCGTTCAGAGCAGAAGTGGTGTAAGTCAAAAATGGGTAATGAGGGTTAAAGTAAACATTCTGTAAAATACAGCGCAAGAAAGCAATTAATATTCAGTTTATTTAAACTATTAGTAGTCAGTGGATAGCAAGAAGGGCATATTAATTGCTACTTTGATTTCACCTCCGGTACCGCCGCGATATATGAGCCGTTCAGAGTAGAAGTGGTGTAAGTCAAAAATGGGTAATGAGGGTTAAAGTAAACATTCTCTAAAATACAGCGCAAAAAGCAATTAATATTCAGTTTATTTAAACTATTAGTAGTCAGTGGATAGCAAGAAGGGCATATTAATTGCTACTTTGATTTCACCTCCGGTACCGCCGCGATATATGAGCCGTTCAGAGTAGAAGTGGTGTAAGTCAAAAATGGGTAATGAGGGTTAAAGTAAACATTCTCTAAAATACAGCGCAAAAAAGCAATTAATAGTCAGTTTATTTAAACTATTAGTAGTCAGTGGATAGCAAGAAGGGCATATTAATTGCTACTTTGATTTCACCTCCGGTACCGCCGCGATATATGAGCCGTTCAGAGTAGAAGTGGTGTAAGTCAAAAATGGGTAATGAGGGTTAAAGTAAACATTCTCTAAAATACAGCGCAAAAAAGCAATTAATAGTCAGTTTATTTAAACTATTAGTAGTCAGTGAATAGCAAGAAGGGCATATTAATTGCTACTTTGATTTCACCTCCGGTACCGCCGCGATATATGAGCCGTTCAGAGTAGAAGTGGTGTAAGTAAAAAATGGGTAATGAGGGTTAAAGTAAACATTCTCTAAAATACAGCGCAAAAAAGCAATTAATAGTCAGTTTATTTAAACTATTAGTTGTCAGTGGATAGCAAGAAGGGCATATTAATTGCTACTTTGATTTCACCTCCGGTACCGCCGCGATATATGAGCCGTTCAGAGCAGAAGTGGTGTAAGTCAAAAATGGGTAATGAGGGTTAAAGTAAACATTCTCTAAAATACAGCGCAAAAAAGCAATTAATATTCAGTTTATTTAAACTATTAGTAGTCAGTGGATAGCAAGAAGGGCATATTAATTGCTACTTTGCGCTGTATTTTACAGAATTTTTACTTTAAACCTCATTACTCAATTTTGACTTACACTACTTTTGCTCTGAACCGCTCATATCACTATAGAATAAGAAGTTAGGCAAATCATAAGACATGCCTGCATGTTGTAATGCCTGTACCACAAGTAAACTTTACCAGGAGACTGTAATAACTCGTTGAAATTCCGGAAGATTACGTTCCGATTTTAGCGCAAGTCTTTAAAATGATAGAAGGCTTAGGCTATGAATTTGAGAAGAGACAGCAATCTATTGGGCTGTTGGTATCACTCATTGCATTTGACATAAGTAGACCGCGGAAGTGCGGGCCCTATACGGTGATTACAGTTGACTATGCAGACGGGTATAGAGTATGACGTAAGTCTCTCTCGCCTTTCGCCGTACTGTTCCGTGCATCAAACCCGAAACATTCAGAGTGTCTTTGGCTGTCATACTGAAGATTTTTTTTGTGTGAAATGACACATATTACAATGCCTAAAACAACTCGTTCACGAAGTGAAATACTAAATAATTTAGTGGAACAATTCGGATGCGATATACTTAGGCTATTATAGAAGGAGAAAGTGCTGTATGTGTCATGTGTAATTCAGATTATTACGAACTAAGAAGTACTATTTTGAAAGATACTGTAATAGTAAAGCACACAATGAAAATATTGAACGTAATTCAAACAAGAACCAATCGAGTTCAAATAGTCGGTCACAATTCAATTTATAGACTTATGTGACATGTTGGTACACACAAACTTTGCATTCAGAACTTTAGACAATCCCCACTTTAGATCATTTCTGGAAAAATACACAAATCAACATATTCCACGAGAAGCAACAATACGTAAAGAATATTTACCAATTTCATATCAGAATACGACTGCCAAAATTCGAGAAAGCTTAAACGATCAGAAAATATATGGGTTTCAGTTGATGAGTCTACAGACGTCAGTGGTAGATATGTGGCAAATGTGTGGTCGGTATAGCCTACTTTCCGAGAACTGTGTAGGGAAAAAATTTGTGCTAACTTCAGAGAAACTGGAAAAGGTAAACCATGCAACTATTGTCCAAGTTTTTTATAAGGCTGTGCGCCTTTTATGGCCGGAAAGAATTAAATAGAATAATGTACTTTTTGTCACTGATGCAGCTCCATATATTATTAAGGCAGCAAAACAACTTAAAGAGCGGTATTCCAACATGGTGCATTTAACTTGTCTGGCGCACGGACTGCAAAATTCCGTCGACATCGCATCAATTACATAAGTACGAAATGTATGATTATTGTATGTATGCAATTCATATACTCAAGACTGTACTTCTGAAGCACGCACAGTGAGTTGCTTACCTGAGAGTTCAGTACACTCGCCACGGAACGCTCCAGTCATACTCAACTTGACGGTAAAGGGCCCGCACTCCCGCGGTTTAGACATGTTATAAAATGTATATTGAGGAAATATGTGTTATTTATATGTTATCATTAAATTTCACAATTAATTTGTCGTTGAAGTTATTTCACAAAGTTTAGTATCACAATTTGCTACTTTATAATAGACAGTTAAATTTAATTTAAACAGGAAACAAAAAGCCGATCTACACGCTAGTAAAAGTACAATAAGCTTCGCTCTATTTAATTTCCTACAAGTTATGATGCGTGCAATTGTACACTTTCTTATGATATAAACCTAATATAAAAGTGTTCGATATAACAAACGTAATAATATAACGTATTTTGTACTAACCTTTCGTAAATATACTTTGGCATGTTGGTAGTGTGGTAGAATGACAATTAATGGATTCCTACACACTTGAGACTCCATACTTGTTCCATTCAGAACTTCGAGGTGCAGATCTAGAATCGGCTTTCCAAGTTTACTTACTTCTCTTGCTAGCTGAATAAGAAAATGTTTATTGTGAAGATCTGTAAATGTGTAGATAAAAATAGAATCAAATATTGCATATAAAATAAATACATTTCTGTGGAAGAAAGAGCGTCTAAATCTATTATATTCTTCGGAGTAAGAAACATTGAGATAATAAAATGAGTGTACTGTACAGATGGAAATTTACATATCACACGTTGAATTTATGAATGTGCAATGCGCGTCAATACAAAAAGATACAATTAAATTAAGGTGAAAATGTAAAATAAATTATACTGTATAATGTCTTCAGTCATTCATAGTTTCCTGCCAAGGGCAGGTCTTTCACTGCAAACCCAGTATGGTTCAATCTTCCCTATTTTCCGCCTTCCTATTGGTCTCCGCATAAAATCCATATATTATCTTAATGTCGTATATCATCTGATATCTTCTTCTACCCTGAACTTTTTTCCCGTTCATCATTCTCTTCAGTAGGCAGTTTCTTCTCAGACAGTGACCCAGCCAATTTATTTTTCTCTTCTCTTCCAGTTTCAGGATTATTCTTTCTTCACGCACACTTCCTAGCACAGCTTCATTTCTTATTCTGTCTGTCCATTTCACATGCTCCATTCTTCTCCATATCCACATTTCAAATGCTACCAATTTTTTCCCTTCACTTCGTCCATGTTTCTGCACCATATAGTGCCACACTCCACACAAACACCTCACTCCAGAGGTCCGGAGAAGATGCTTCTTTGTCTATTAAAACTGCCTTTGTCATTGCTATCCTCCTTTTTGAATTCCTGATAGCAGCTCTTGTTCCTACGTACTTATATTACACTCCACGTATTTGAAGCTGTCCACTACGTCGATGTGTAATGTTTGCTTTTATTTTATTTTATAAATCATTTCGCGACCTCTCTCAGCTCTATACACGACCCACAGTTTGAAAACCGCTGCATTAATCCTTCAGCTGTCTGTCGCTGTTTATTTCATTGGAAGACGTCGTGTAGTTTAGAAATTAGGCCTACAGGCGTGACAAAGCTGGCCTGAAATGGTTTGATCGATTTTCTGAGATGACACCGTAGTATTGGACCGAACTTGACGTATTCATGTCAAAAAGTAATAATAAAAATCATAATATGTGTTTGCCAAAGACACAGACGTAATTCAGTACAGTAGCTGCAAGCCATGTTGCGCCGCCGCTGACCGAATCGTCAGGGATCCGTCTCAGCTAGCTGTTTGTAGTTCTTTACCAATATTCTGTCGCTCTGAACGATAATAAATGTTACGGTGTGACTTAACAATTACAGGTCAGGATATCTCGACATCGATCGATATCCTTTGAATTACAGGGTTAATAACATGCTTCATGGCACTTGAGTCGACACGAAAATGTTGCGTAGTAATTTAAAATATTCTACAAAAGATTTATCTTTCTCTCTTCCCTCTCTCCTGCTCTCAGCTCGCCTCCTCATCTCTTTTCTCTTACTTCCACCTTCTCTCCTCACTCCTGCTAGGTTTCCAATCCTTTTCTTTGGTTATCTTTCCTATTTTGTCCTCCTAATAATGTCATAGTCTGGATTCGAACTTACGAACGTGGTTCTGCACAACACTAGAACAGCAGTTTATAGATCTGATGTGTTTATTTTAACCTCTATCGCAGCCGTGGCAAGAACGTGACTCGCGAGACATTGTGGCTCGCAGTAATAGCTGTGCATTTCACTTACTTCTAACCTCCGCCAACCCCCACCCTCTCACTCACTCCGTTCCATTTGTATTTGTCTCTGACCTGCGAGTGGCATATGTCTCTCTCGAAACCATGTACGAAAATTCCAAGCAGGATGGGAGGACGCATTTTTTTGCTGTCAATATGATGAGAATATTAAATGCATGATTTGTTCACAAGTATTACGAGGAAACGGTTGTATAACATAAAACGGCATTATACTACATGCTACTGATGAAACATTAAAAGGTTAAGTATTGTTATCATCATCATCATCGTCATCATCATCATCATCATCTCTGTACGTCGATCCTTTTTCAGCAGATGTACGAATAATGCGGTTAGCTCTTCAATTTGAACTCACTGATTTACTATGTGATGTGCAATGAAAGCTAGATTTAAGGACTTGACAAATGTTGAACTTTCAAATCTTTGCCAAAAAATAAATATCCGAAGCTTCGTTCTTTCGCTTGCTCTGTTGAAGCCATGTTCGCTACAACTTACGTTTGTGAACAATTATTTTCAACAATTAAAATAGTAAAAACCAAATTCAGATCACGATTGACAGACAAATACCTTCGTGATCAACAACGACTGGCAGTAAGTGACATAATTCCTGATTTTGAAACTTTGTCGCAGAGACATTCTGAAGACAGTTAATTTTAGGTTGTGATATCGTTCATTTATTGTTCATTTCTTTCTTCGTTACACGTACTAAACATTAGTTTGTAGCCTTGTACTGTATAAAATTATATTTAAGTGCTTGATGTAAGGAAAACGAAAATCCGTTAATAAGTCAGACAGTTGCTTCACTTCCCCTTCGGGTGTGCGCCTCCCTCAATAGGTACTATGCACGTTGCAGGTTACACAGTGGCTCGGCGCACGATTACATTTTCGCCACCGCATATTTCAGTACTTTATAACTAAAATATGAAACATATGGATCATGATTATCTATGTGTAAAATTAAATTAACCCCAAAAATTTTCACATCTCATAATTTTATAGTGAAGTTCTCATATCTCATAAAATCTTTTATATTTGTTTCATATTTGTACGCCTTTTCCTACTCCATTAATATTTATGTAACTCCCACTGAACCGGACTCTCCTTACATTGTAAGGAGGCAATAGAGATGTTTTTCAGGCAATACTTTAAATAGCCAAGCTACCCATTTCACCAACACTCCAGGATTCCCAAGGTAAAGGGAAATCTCAAAATCTCCTTTGGAGTAATTGAACTCGTAGCGTCACTGTATTCGAGAAGTCAAAAGAAAATAAGTAGTAGTTCATATGTCACTTTTGGTCACTCTTTCGGATCCAATAAGTCTTTTCAATATTGTCATAGTACGTGTAAATTGTTTTGAATGGTTTTCAATAATCAATTTTTTTTGTTTACTTCATTTCTCTTGTTTTTGCAACATAATAGGTTTTTCATCGTAGAAAATAATATTAACTGACAACGTATAATATTTAAAAAAAATAGAAACTTATTGTGTCCTATTAAAACTAGTTTTGAGTCCAGCCAGTGTAAACACATTTTTAGTTTTCTTCAGTGTAAAAATTTAAGTTATCTAGTTCTTTCATGATTCTGTCAATTCTGATAATGTTTTAGGACCGTTTTAAAAAATTGAATTGAAGCTGGTAGAGATGGTTCATTTTCAACATGGTTATGCATGTTGTACCATAACTATGTCATCATTGTTCACAGAAATTGTAGTTGTTTAAATTATTGAAGGGATGAAAATGAGATACTCCAAAGCCTCACTTTTAACAAAAATGTTTTTATTTCTTACACATGTGTGGAAGCTACTATTAAAATATTATATATATTACTCAACAAATGACATAAGTACAACGCCGAAGAAATTGTGACACCGCACCTAATAGCATTGGACTCTAAACCTTTGACACGCTTTCCTGTAAAATTTTGCTATGTGACTTAGAGCTATATCATTCTCACCCTTTCTATTCATACCATTATCTACATTGGAACTTATCTGGTACGCAGTCTTCTTCCCATTACGAAGAATAATTTTTGGAACGAAATTTTAGTTCCCAGAAGATCATTGCATTCTAACACCCTATTAGAAGCCCGCCATTACTTGGTGGCGGTGGTATAAACATTTCTGCTACAAATTACTTCTCCCTTTAAAAACAACCTTCATTGTAATGTCCATTTGTTTTCATTAAAAGTGCATATCGTTTATCAGGCGACAAGTAGTAGAAACTCCTCATCATCACGTAAGTCTTGTCTTCTTCTTCTTCTTCTTCTTCTTCTTCTTCTTCTTCTTCTTCTTCTTCGTATTGTAGGATTAAATCCTGTCTTTTCCAACGTTGCCTATTCTGATAATGGTGACCAGCTTTCTTTCCATCGTTTAGGAGGTCGTCCCAAAGGTTTTGGGATGTATAATTTTCCTACCATCGCGATTTTTGGAAGTCGTTCATCTGTCATTCTTGAAACGTGATCTCTCCATCCTTTTCTTCTTCCTTTGATCCATTTTGTCACGTCTTGTATTCTACATTTACTTCTAATTTCCTCATTTGTCTATCATGTATTGTGGGTAAGTCTTGTATTATGGGTAAGTCTTGTATTATATATAAAACATTTTCTAGCAGAAACACATAGTACGAATAAATCCCTTACAATACTTGATCCGTTTTCACAGTCAAACTCGGCCAAAGGTGACTTCCGCAACTGTGAATACCTTCCAACAGGAGAAACTGTAGGCCTAAAATTAGTTTCATAGTGATACAAAACTGCTAGGCACGTAATTTGTTAATTTTAACCTATTCAACATGTTCAATTTTAACCATATATTTTATTCTGTGAACAATTTGTATAGGCATATATTGTTAATTGAATTTCTACCAATATGTATTACTGTGTGTTATAATCAGGCTTCGGCCTAAGGACACAGAGTAACCAATATGAGGTTTAGAGTACACGGAGTATAAATGACGTCATGACCCGTGTGCAACAGCACAGATGGGTCCGTAATGTGCATTACCGTTGTGTGTAGGCCTATTGCTGCTTGGCTGCGGTACGTGTAACAGGCTTCGGCGTAGGGACACCTGATTGAAGGTTACAACTCACGTTCATACTTTAATGGTAGACATTTATTGTCTACACTAGGAATGTACTGTATATACTGCAACTGTACAGGGTGAAATATATTTTGTGCTGTACTATGACGGACTGTTTACATGTTGAGACACTAAGTAACTGAGCGCTTCATCTCCCAATCCACTCGACCAACACAACACTATCGTCCGTGCGTTCTGAACTTCGTGAGTTTCTGTGCCCAGGACCGAAGCCTGGTTATAATAATGTGTTACATCGTTGATCTGAAGATGGAAAATATGCCGAAAACGTTGATCATTGATCTCTTATATATGTACTATAGTATTTAATGAATATTTTTACTTTGATAAGCACATAAACGGCTCTTACATAAAATAATTAATAAATTAAAATATTTGATTTTATTTTGAAAATGCAAAATAAAGTCTCTTACTTTGATATGATGTCTCGTCGAACTGCAGAAAATAAACACACTGTGAACGGAAGTGATTTAACAGGGCGATTATAGTCCCAGTAACTTCAAACTCAGGTGTAGGCGGTATAGATAGTGAAGTGCTGAAGAACTGCATGAATAAGAAAACTACGACACCACGTTGCAAATGTTTCATTGCAATAGAGGTAATTCCAGAAGTTTAATTCCGATAGATTGATAAGTGCGTCTAGTAGTACCGAATGCTATTTAACTGACGCAACTAAGTATGTAAATGCAGGCTTACTACTTGAAGTACGACTATATAGGTACTTAGATATGGTTAGAGCAGAGAAATTGATTCCCATATTAAGCTTAACTACTGTCACTTGATGTTAAAATAAATGATCACTTGCTTTTATCCGAATCGTTGTGTGGGAACCAACATGTGACTAATTGTTTGTAGTAAAGCGGAGAAAGTTCGAGATGGCTATGCTTTGTTACTTGTTAAACATACTCTTCTTGTTCAAAAGGCTATAATAACAATAATAATAAAAATAAATTATACTACTCTGAAGACTAGAAATGATCAGTTTTCATAGACATATTTTTATGGAAATAACGATTTAAGCTGCCTTATAATATGCTTTATTTGAATACATAAAAGTGATAAGGATAATGATCAAAATTACAGAAAATAGTATAATTCAATGCCAACTTCAGTACTCTGTTGACTTTTAGCTCGATGATATATTACACGTTTTATTTGTTTATGAATTTATTATCTGAAATTATTACCTTACTTGAGAAAAATCAATAATTATTTAATTTTAAAATTTATGAAAACGAACTTCACTCATTTTAATTTACATCATTTATATTATTATGTTGTGCACTTCGGCACAAGCTGTGGCGTTTTCAGATACGAACTCGGGGTTTGGTTCTTAGCAGGTGTGTGTAAATTTGTATTGTTTTTGTTTTGTTTCAGTCAGTGGTCTTACGTCTTACCTAATCCTATACTCAGAGAAATTTGCTCCTTGCTGATGTCGTAATAGTAGTTAAAATTCTCACATTAGTGAAATGGGGAGGCATTGGATACATTTAATGGAAACTTTCGGACTTCAGTATCTTGTCTCTTAACCAGCTTTGCTTTTGAGTGAAGTTACTCTACTCTAAACATTTGGTATTAAAATTGGTTTGCTTTTCTTATCTCATTGAATAGAACAATGTTCTGGAGAGTGATAACAGTTCCTTTATAATAGTTACTTACTTCCAGTTCACTTAAAATTTAAGGGGTTATACTCTTATCACTACGTAATAATAAGAATAAAAATAATAGTAAAGCGCACACATGACGTATGAGGGTTGTATCACTAATTCCGTATCTCTCTATTATCTGAGCTTTCAGTTCTTAAACTACACAGTAACAACACTAAACCAAAATAACATAAACTATAGTAATGAAAAGCATAAAGCATACGATAACAATTTCAATCATGACATGAAATACATACTCGTACGTGCAATATATTTATATCTCTATTCTCTTTAATTGTAAATGTTGGGAAGGAAGAACAGTTGATAGGCCGTGACAACTTTGACACGTGTATAAAAATTTGTGGTTACATAAGTCATCGACTTATACTCTGAGCCTTCTTGAATGTACATTCTTAAAATACTTTTGTATCATATTAATGTAGGTTTTTTATGCGGTCTCCTGATAAAGTCTTCGACTGAAGAAAATATATTACATTGAAATCTGTATGTACAGCTTTGATTTTCCGTATTAATTGTTGGTTGGAACAGAATCATAGTATAAATTAATTAATTATTTTCCATTGCAGTCTTGATTTTCTTTTGAGTTTCCAAGTTAGACAATAAAATTGTTGCCAAGTACGGATAGTTTGGTAAAATTTTATAGCAATAAATTTAAGGGACCAAGAAGAAATTCCCTTATGAACAGGTTTCCGTTTATTGCAGATTCCGCTGTAGACATTTTCATTTTCTGATAAACAATTGTGTGCTTAATACTGACTATTTATACCGACGACTTTACAATGCGATAGTCATATGTTTGCTATTCTGCGTATATTATGTATTTGAGCGTATTCCGAATCTCACCGGTGAGCAATCAGATGGCATCACGGTGTTCCGAATTCCACCGATGACGTCATTGATGCTCCACCGGTGTCGCACCGGTGCCATCAACTTGCAGACGAATAACATCGTGCACTGTTGTGTGATGGCGGTGTGTTCTGCTTTAGTTCTGCTGTATTGTTTGTAATGAGCACAACGTAAAAACAATATGTTAATGGCTTATGAGCGAACATGTCAAC
Source organism: Periplaneta americana (assembly GCF_040183065.1). Classification (NCBI taxonomy): domain Eukaryota; kingdom Metazoa; phylum Arthropoda; class Insecta; order Blattodea; family Blattidae; genus Periplaneta; species Periplaneta americana. The sequence continues at coordinate 175,085,597 of NC_091127.1, forward strand.
GGACCCGTTATTACTACCGGTTCAAGAAATAAATTGTTTATGCTATCTTTTTTTTTGAACGAGATGGGAGTACGAAAATTTCGCAAAATTTTGCTAGCTTAGCACAGACAACAACTTGTACAGTCGCCATGACAGACATCGATCCTTCCAGCAGTTTTGTTCCTTATTTCGCTGCAACGTGACGTCATTGATGCCACCGGACCGGTGAGGTTCGGAATACGCTCTTTGTCTTTGGCCATGGCACAGTGAATGACCGCAAGGCAGTTTTTTCACCACCTTCCACTTGTTACTCGTCCGACGTACGGGCATCGACGTGTATCTCTGAAATTCCGTCAGGTGTCGACCGCTTGATGCAGTCAGTCTCTTTATCGGCCTTCGCGCTAGGAGCCAGGCCACTCTCCAAGGCGTCCACAGCTCTCTTGGCGTCAATCCTATCCAGCTCGGCCTTCGACAGGTGGTACACGATTCCTGCGCCGAACGAGTCGCCCACTATGTTGATTGAAGTGCGGATGCGGTCACTGTAAAATGAAGAGTCATGTCAAACATCTTTCTCTTCCTGTAGAAAGAATATGGGTCATATACTGCGTGTTCAGTTCAAAGTGTGTCATGGCTCGCTGTATTTCGTCATGTGGGTAGTTGATGAGCAGGCTTCGAGACTTTGGACCCGATACAATAAGTTTACTGTGCATGCACTATAGGTTGTTGACTCGCTGCAGGTAGATAGAGATGTGTTGAGGTAACAACGTTGCTATTTACAGTAGAGTACGGTAGTATGGGGAAACACACATATGTACATTCTGAAAGTAAATATACCTTACACTATGAAATTGTCAAAAGAATGTGAAAAGTATTTATTCTCCTGTCTTTTATAAACATTTGTGTTTAATTATACACAGTGATAATGGTGGAAATAAGCATGTAGCAATTTTACTTTTTTCATTTATCCTATTGATCGTCTTTAGGAAGTGCAGTTACAGTACCGAATTGCAATGTACCTACTACAAGATACATTCTCAGTGTCTCAAACGTAAATCTTTTTCGGTTATCTGCCAAAGTTTGTACTGTAGAAAGCTGCGCTCTACGTCGCATGACGTGATAGGAGCAAAACGAAAAAACTTAACATCATTGCAGTCTCTAAGAGACAGTCCTTTATTCTCGGGTGACTCTATGTCCACTAATTTGCTGTTTATGTTACACAATGTTCCATATCCATTAATTTTGCATAACATTGATTTCCACTTCTGTTTTACACGTTCAGTAACCGGTGTACTTGGTGTCTCATTAATTCTCTGCATCATTTTCTAAATTAATTTGAGGGCTTCCGGCATCTCTTGCTCTGACTTTTCTAACCGTGTAATAGTTTCAGACACAGTTTGTATGAAAACCAAATTATTCGTCAGAACCTTCAAATCCAGAGCGTTTTCTTTTGCGTATTTGTTGTCATTCATTATACATTACCCCCACCCATTGTACGCTTTACCACTATACTCAGTGCGCAGTTATGCGGATTTCCCACTGATCTGCTCTATCGGGTCCGAAGTCTCGAAGCCTGCTGATGAGCCTAGAGAATTCAATCTTACTACACTTCCGCAGAGGCGTATTACCTATGTGCCAGAGAAGTTGCCTGGCAAGTACGGCATTCATTCGGAAGATTACTTACCGATAGAGCCCGGACGAGAAGTTATGGCACCAGCGCGAGGGACGCATTTTAGTTCGTTTGCTTGGACTCGCCCTCACACTCAACTGGAGGGGTGTTGAGTTAGTTGGTTACTAGCATTCCATGTTCAGATCGTTCTGCTACTACCGCTATTGCTAATACTGAAAACATTGTCCTTCTGAGCGCCCTCATTATGGCATTGTCTAAGATGTGAAATCATAGAGTAGTTAATAGTCAAGGACATGAAATAGCATACAATGTATGGAAATTCAGTCAGAAGAGGTTGTAAATGCAATACCAATTCCATTGAAAAGCGTGTGTACATAGTACTGGCTGCCAGTGGTATTTCAAAGGAAACCTTGACAAGAATTAGGAAAGAAGGGAAAAATATTGAGGCAGGAACAGCAGATTCTTTCTCCAGTTCGGAAAAATCACAGCCGAAGATGAAGAAGATTGTTGCAGCTTTAGACAGTTTTGATGAGGAAGTCATAAGAAGTTTCATCTATAATTTCTACGCTATGCATAAGCCGACTCTGTAATTGCTTCTTCCAAGAATGGATATCAGTGTATGATTATGTGAGGAAAGTAGAGAACAATTATATTGAAAGTGAGCACATGATAGACAGTATTTTGGAGAACATTTCCATAAACTTAGGGACATCTCATTCCAGCACAGATCAGTCGTCTGATTCGGACGGAGAATAAAAATATAAAGCTGGAATAGCGGCGTAATTCCATTAAGTACCTTCGGACTCTTGAGTAGGAAAGTGGTGGTACTAAGGTAAGACGAATGTTTTTAGAAAGAGATGAAACGGATATGCCTGCCGCTCTGAGCTTGAGAACCGTAACCCAAACAACCCCACTCCTCTACCCTGCTGGCCGGCAATTTAAAACTTCGCGCAGGATGGTGCCATAACATCTCGTCTCAGCTCTACATACCGTAACGCCGGTAGTGGCAGGAATGTGAACTGTTTGGAAACACGTACTGAGGTGAGTTTTTTTTCTTACTGTCGGGATATGGGGAGAGGGTTAAGACGATTACTTACGTATTTGTTGACATTAACTTCGACGGTCAACATGGACACGGAACATTTGATTTGTGTTGAGGAATGTTGCCGTACGCAACCGATGATAACAAATACCCTGGGTACAACTTGCCCGCGCAAAACACAGTTCGAAGGAGGTTATGGTAGCACACAGACCGTACAGACCGCCATCTGTTGCTACGACGTTCAAGTTATACCGTACACGTTCTCAAGTTCAGATTGCACGCCTTGATTAATAGGCAAGTTCTGTGACATAAAAGCTGAAACTCGCTTCAAATCGCTGACTCACAACAGTGGCGTCATGACACACTTTGAAATAAACACCCAGTAGTCGTTTTAGACGTGGGAACTAATAGTTACTATTGAAGGGACATGAGGGTTCAACTTTTTATATACCGTACTGATAGTGTGACTAAGATATAATATTTAGAATGTTCCACTTCTTCGTTAGATTTTAAAATGTTTTTCTGTTTTTTTTACGGAGGAGGGACCCGAAGGCATACAGTGTATGCTTAATGTGCTTATCACTCCTTTTCTGGTAATATTTGCAGCCGAAAGGTCGCGCTCTTGTACAAATGCAGTACGCTGCGCCATGAACATAACCCGGGCTATTCTATGGATGATGATGATGATGATGACGATGATTATGATGATATGTGAATTACGATGGTGAAATGGGACCGAGGTCGAACGCCGAAAATTACCTAGCAAAACCCAGGAAAAATCCCAACCAGGTAACTTCTCCAATCAGGATTTGAACCCGGTCCCGCTCCTTTTACGGTCAGACATGCTAAATGTTACACCAGAGGAGTGGACTAACATTGTTAATATCATTTGATTGACTGACGGCTAACCATAGACAAAGTTATACATACTACAAGCAAATAAATAGATAATGATGCGGCTTACAAGATGATAACTGTATAAAAATATGGACGATGATAATTATAAAGAAACCGACAGAAAACAAAGTTAGTCAAGACATGATTGAGCTCTTCACTAAGCGTGAAGTTTTAATTTTAAGTCCAATCTACTGAAATATCGCTTAACGAGATAGCTAATGAATTTAATGTTGTTGTCTTCGTTCGAGAAGGAACTAATTGAGTAGCTTAATATCGAAGACGGACATCTGACCTCAATCGAAATTTAGATAGCTGTGGTTTTTTATACAATTTTTCATGCTTTTTCCAGTTATAGTGAAACCATATGCAAATTTTAATACTATATTTATAAAATAAATTGTTTTAAATATTACAAAGAACACTGTGAATTAAAAAATTGCCTCTAGATCAAAACTATGGAGATGACAGATGTCGTCTTTGATATTAAGCTACTCAATTGATATTTAAACTGTCCTGTGAAATGACTGATATGTTTAAGACTTGAATTTGAGGTCCGACGTTAGCAACATCTCTGTTGTCCCACATGTGAGTCAAACCTGAACAGTAATTGCATATTTTACTCTACACAGTAATCGATACAAGAGCTGCAGTTACTCCCACTCTTGACCTGTATGATGAGTGTTCTTTTTTTTTTCTTTTTATTAATTTGGGATTTAAATAATTAACTCTTTCATAGTATTTCTTAAATATTCGTCTTGTCTTAATTAATTAACATTTCATATTATATCAATTCTTATACGGATCCCACTATGTCTAGTGGACAATATGAAGTAAAAATAAAAATGAGGTGGTTCAGTGTTGTTTGCGATATTATAAATGATGCCAGTGTAAGAAGTTACAAGAGTGGCACAAGCATTAACATCGTAACTTCAGAGTTATTACTACTTGGAAAGAGAGGCGTAGTATGATATTTTACTTTCTCAAACCGAAATAAATGAGTTGATCACCACGCCACTTAATAAGTAGGCTACGTAATAGAAGAAAAGAAAGCCAGTTCACAGCAAGGAAGGAAATGAAAAGGAAAAAAACATGGAAAGAACAATGGACCAGAAGAACCACACACATCGATAGATAGATAGTACAGTAACATATAGCATCGGGAGAAAACGTCGACTTCTCTGTAAGAGCACAACACACGGCAATAAAAAGAAAACAGATGGCATAAGGATAATATCAGAGCTAAAGAAAATTCAGAGCTGCAAATCAAACGAATTTTCTGTTTAAGGAAGTCTTTCCAAGAACTTTTATCGTCGTTGGAATTCTATCTCTCTCCACAGGATTGGAACTCGCAATCCCGGAGCTAATGACAGGCATGGTAATTGCTAAACTATACAGGACGATTCAGATTACATAAATAAATCACGTTGCTGTGTTCACGATTATTATGATAATTCTCACTTACAGCATCCAATCGACGGCGAAAAGCAGGGAGATGTCAGAAGCTGGCAAGCCCAGAGCGGAGAAGATGACTAGCATGGTGATCAGAGCGGCGCTGGGGATGGCCGCCGCCCCTATACTGGTTAATGTCGCCGTCAAACTGAAAGCATAAAAAGAAATGCCTCTGTATTGTCAACACAAATTATTAAACTGTCATGAGTGAAATAAAGGTCACAGTGCCAACGAAATGAGTCTATTTGCTCTTAATAGCTTGAAGGAGAACTCCGGAGAAACCTCAACCAGGCATGCCAAACTCAGTTGAACGCGAAGATATGACGTCAACCTCACTCCAAAATTTCAGATACGATTGACGTCCATGCATCGCTCTCAATCAAAAACTTGCTTCAGTGGCGGGTAGTACATAAACTCGTGTTGTAAAAACAATCACCACTCTAAACATAAGATAGGATACGATTGATAAGTCCACACACAAACTACTGAACATTAATCTATTTAGAGATTAACTAATCGCAGACACCTCATGTTTTCCACTAATGTATCAATATTCGGCTGGATTGTGTTATTACATAGATGCAGAACAAAGTCAAGATGACCATCATTGAACCTCCAGCGTACAGCTGATTTAGCCTACACTGATTCTTTACAAAAATACTGTTCACAATAATATGTCGACAAACACTGCAATTATACAAACTGCATCATTTTTCATGATAAGATACATTTCTGTTGCTAATAACTAGTATATAAATCTCGACCACTTTTCCTTAAAGTCTTTATAATACTACTGGCAACAAATCGTTTCACCATTTTGTCATTATGAAATTAAAAAATCCCAAATAAAAGCAAGATTCCATAAAACAAGCAACACAACGACAGTTTTACATAATTACGTACAAGTTTGTTTTTCTCATAATCTTTAAAACGGGCAGCATTGAAATGACGTCTTATATTATAATTCCGTATATAACGAAATTGAACGGAACAAAGCCAACCTTTATCATCTCCTTCAACAACAAAATAGCCATATTCCCATTCGTCACTGGAGCTGTGTCTTGGTACTGTAGACAGTGTTATTTTCAAATGTTCTGTAAACTACTCGCCACTGAAGGAGGTGGAGGAAGTAGGGATGGTAATGTTTGCGCTTTAGGGAGCACATGTTTGGCATCCGTGACCTCAACCATGTAACTTGCCTCAACCAAGATTTGAACCTGATCTCGCTCGTTTCATGGTCAGTTATGCTAACATTAAATTATTTTTGTGAATAATAATAATAATAATAATAATAATAATAATAATAATAAATTATTATTATTGTTAGTATAAAGTTGTGTGCTTACCTAACTGTGATTAGCTGGCCGATTCCAAGCTGAATACCATTCATCTGCGCAACAAATATGGAGGCGACGGCCTCATACAGGGCGGTACCGTCCATGTTTATCGTAGCTCCCACAGCCACCACAAATCGGGTGACACGAGAATCGATCTTGTTGTTCTCTTCAAGGCACCGAAATGTGACTGGTAAGGTGGCAGCACTGTATACAATAACACTTTCGTTAGTCAGTTTACCCTCGCTAGGATCTAGTTGTTGTCCTTCTTGAGAAATCTTACTGTAAATTAAATGAACTCATGTGTATAAGTATTGACTGTGAGATTCAACGTTATTTCAAGTTTACATGTAAGATTCCGATGTTTCATGTTGGTACGTTATGTTATAATTCATAATAAAATTGATCTTTGTACTTCACTAAAACAGATAGGTCTATATAGCGTCAATACCATTGTAATTTTCTTTGCATTTCGTTGTTAATAGAAACATAAATTGTATTAGCTTTTTGTTAATGACGCTTATGTGCAGTTTATACGGATATCTCCCAGAGTTAATCTTGCTTAGGATATGGACCAATGGCGGGCTTAAGTGAGGGCGGCAATGAAATTCCTGCTTTTCTAAAAGTGATTTATAAGTATCTCTCAGGGTCTTGACACTAGATGAACATAGAAGTTTTCATCCAAGGCATCGTGTCTTGAGAAATGTTCTGTGGTACACTAGTGATTTTTGAGTTGCACCTTGCTGTATCGCAATTATTAATTTATTTGGTTAATACATTGGAATTCACGGACTACTTTGGTACGTAATCACGGCATAAAAGTTAGTAACCAAAGATGACCATAATAACAATCTTACATGAACTTGAGGGGATATTTTAAATGAATCGACATAATTAATAATTTTCTAATAGCATAACAGCTTGTAGATATAGGCCTAATCTGTACGGCAAACAAACTATGAAAGATATATCGTAAAAAATAAGAGATGTGGAAAGGTTTGAACATAAACGAAGTATTAAGTTTGGGAGAAGTCGTTTTGAAACAACAACTGAAGGGTAAACTTAGAAAATATGATTACCTGGAGGCAGTTGCCAGTCCCATGATCCAGGCTTGCAAGATTCCTCGGAAGAAGGCAGCGGGGTTCTTGCGTGTGAACAGGTAGAAGATAGCGGGCAGCGTGATGAGGGCATGAACCAGCAGCCCCAGGATCACGGTGATCATGTACAGGCCCAGCTGCTGGGCGGTGGCCGCCAGGTTCTCGATGCTCATGATCTTCCCCGCGATCAGACACAGGATTCCGAAGGGAGAGTACCTTAAATACACGTGGGTTCATGTCTGTAAACTTCTTCTGGAATAGAAGCCATTTTACGTAACGTTTCACAGCAACTTCGTCGCCAAATTTTATTAAACATCAAAACTTAAAGTGCACTGAAAGTAGTAGGCCTAACAGGAGGTGCTTCGGGAAAGTGAAGCTTTTAATAGAAAAAGAAGCATCTTATGCGGACCTTTGCACAGAGTGTGGCAGCATCAAGACGAAGTCAAGAGAACCGACTAGAAGTATTTGAAATGTGGATATGGAGAAGAATAGAGCGTGTGAAATAGACAGACAGATAAAGAAATTAGAGTTGGTGAAGAAAGAATAGGCCTAATACTGAAGCTGATCAGGAAGAGAAAAATAAATTGGCTCGGTCACTGGCTGAGGAGAAACTGCTTACTGAAGGATGCTCTGGAAGGATTGGCCATGATTGTAAAAGAGATATCTAACCATATGAGGAATTATACTGTAATATATTTATGTAAAATATTGTACAGGGACATCATTTTATTTTTACTAACATTTTTAATATTAACTTGCCTATACCTCTGGATCAACGCCGATTGCTGCCCCCTTCCACGACTGGAGTTCGATGATACTGGCGTAATATACAAACAAATCACGTTACTAGGTATAGGAGGGAAGAAAAGTAGTTCATCCATTTACATAAACTAGGAAATATTGCGCTTTTGAGTTTGATCATTTTCATTAGGTTTTTGTTTAATCAAAATACAGTACGTGTTAACAATGAGTGTTTTTACTCACGAACTGAGCTGTCCATGCGGACGTATTCATTATGCAGTGTATATTATACTGTTTACAGCATATTAGCGTACAATATAGAGAATGAAGTTAAATTGAAAAATAATCATAATATGGATATTTAAACACATTTTTGAAAATGGTGGCCGTTCATTTCGATACAGACTTCAGTTGTAATGTGCATATTATCGCACTATAGACTATTGTACGTAATTCCAATTACCAGTTTCGTTCTTCGTACTAGTAACTCATGTTGAAATAATTCTGTATCTACTCTATAAAAGAGTACCTTACGTACTGCAAATTCAATCTTCACTTCTGCTCGATCCGAAAAGATAAAATTACTCAGACATACTATCTACTGTCTGTCCAAGTGGTTATGTCGTAGGGTCGTAGAAAGGGAGGAAATCACGTGACACTTAATTACTTAACGAGGCCCTTTTATTTAAGTTATTTTAAACAGTTGTATAATATTACATAGACGTCCAGTTCCTAACAGAAATTAATGTTCTCAGAAAAGAGCTAAGACAGCCCAGCCACTAGCTGGCGAATAAAAGCTGGTGGGGGGGGGGAACCGAGATACGACGTAGGCAAACGGACGACAGTATCTGTGCGAAAATGATTCAATATTGAAAGCTCTTTCGTCACTGGAAAACGCGAACATATTTTTGGAACGTACTGTTTACTATGACCGTAAGGCTACTATGGATATATATATATATATATATATATATATAAGGTCTTGGATCTGTGTGGAGGACGGTTGAACTTCATTAGTAGAAGGGGTGGGAGTGAAGTACATTAAAAAACTCAGGTACAATAAAAATTAAAGTAAAAATAAAATGATGTCCCTGTACTTGGAGCTTCCGACTTTTTATACAGTGTACTAAATATTAAGATGTGCAGTTTAAATGTTACCGTGCGTGAAAATCACAGCTGATAAATTAATATAAACGTATAGAGAGGTGGTTGCCAAACGCCACGAAATTATGTCGTAATACGAAATACAGTCCGAACATCGTTATCACAGAGAGAGAAAGAGAGAGGTGAAGTGGGAAATTTTTATTGTTTGTACAGTAATTAAATATTCAACTTACTGGCAAGGATGTAGTAATTTTTATGACAAGAAAAATGTACGATGTCATTTAACATTTTACAAGAAATTGGGCACCTAATATTTTCTTCATCAGGTCGAAAGAAAAACTGTTTCTCCCATTTTTTTTGCATATTTGGTTCCTGTTTTGAAAGACACATTTCGAAACACAGTCTCCACCACACTTACTGTCTGCTGCTGATATAGTCATTCAGAATCTCGTGAAACCTATCTACGCATCAGGGGAAGAAGAAAGTAGACTGAGAAGCTTTCCTCTCTCGCTACGCTTCTCCTTGTAGCAAGCGAACTCACTCAGCCTCACCATAAAGTTCTTACTATATACTACGGCGCACACAAGCATTTGTTTACAAGAGATGACCAGTGACCTTTACTTGTAACGAAATGAAGGGGGTAAGAAGAGGGTGGGAGTTAAGATTTGAGTGGAGGCAGGGGCATGTGTCGCGACACAGCTTTTGACGATCACTGGATAAAGAAATTTCCTTTGACAATAGCGAATTGTATTACTTATATTAAACAATATACAAATTAAGAAATAGAATGAAATTAGATACCTACTGCCTTAAAAATAAAATACAGAAATGACGACAAGAATCTGATCACGTGACAATGAAAATTTACAGATGGTCGTACATTATATACAGGATATTATGTGTTCACGAATTTTGAGCATATAATGAATGAAAACGTCCTCCACCATTCTCCTCCTTTGATATTAGATTTCCCGAGAAATAATTGTTTTACATTATAAATTTTGATACCGTTATCTTCTAAAGACATTTAGAAACGCACATATAAACGTCTTTACGTCAGTGATCAGTTTCAACAAATAAGTTTGTATAATGTTTCTGTAACGTTTACGGTTTAAGAACATTTTAACACTTTACTTTGATTATAAATCACATTAGGAAATGGATGTTTAGTAACGCTGTTACCAGATGCATGCTTCAACCTATTACCGCGGGACATAAGGGCATTCATCCGTGAGAAAAGGCTGATGTTGACATTAACTACATAACCTCCCTCACTGCTGCGGTGAAGGGATGTTTCTGTGCGTTGGCAAAATGTTAGTGTATTTTGGTTAGTATAGATGCACAGTATACACTTACTTAGATAAGTAAGTAAACATATTATATCATGCATGAGTTTCATCCGTAACAATGTATAAGAAATTTCACTCGGAAGATGGCTTACCACATGATTATACCCACGAATTTCATCACGATGTTATTAAGCGCGACGAAGAAGTCGACTATAATTTTGGCTTTCGCGCCCATCTGTCCAGCCAGAAGTCCAAATGTCATACAGAACAAAATCATTCCTGAAATATTATAACCAATTAGTAACATCAATGTAGTAATGCTTAAGCCTAATAATTCAGTTTACTTTTGTTTTAAACGTTAAACATTGTCTTTAAATTTGTTCATTCTTCGGAAATATTCAGTTACGAAAATGCAATGTCCAATTAATTATTAAATACTAAAATTGTTTGTATTAATGCCTAAATGTAGAGTAAGGTAATTGTAGAGTCCCTTCAAATTTTAGAACGTTATAACTATATCATTATTTGATGTAAACAATAACATCGCTGTGTTGAAACAATGGGGTTTTCAATTTATTAATTTCTGCGTTTCTATATGAATACATTAATGATTTCATTATTACCGCTACGGGAATTTTGAAACTTTATGGCATCATTCTACCATTAAATTAACATTAGGGTGCAGCTGGTGAAGTGCCATTATTAAAACAATCGGAGTTTGTCTGAAGTTCTGAGGAAACTTGAAAGACTTAACAATTTAAGTACAAAAATATGATTTTTTTTTAATTTCTTCTGGCAGAAATTCAATTTAAAACCTCTGATTGAACAAAGTGTTCTGGACAAACGAAGTACACTTATTTCTTAATGGTAGAGATAACACATGTAACTTGCTTCATGATTTAAATGTTACTGAATGGTGTGACTTCATTTCGTAATTCATCACTGGTCCATATTTCTTCGAAGAAGACAAAGTAACGACATAAACGACTACAAGAGGCGGGAGCGCTACTACAGTAGTCTATGCTACAAAACTTCGTAATCCACACAATGAGAAATCACGACCTAGAAAACACACGAGTAATATTCATGCAAGACACCGCAATGTTCCAGGACTATCGTTTCTGAAAAACAGTTAATTACACGAATTTTTGGTGATCGTGTCATCAGTAGGCACTTTCCAACAATATGGCCGCTACGATCTCCAGACCTCAATCCGGCCGACTTTTGGTCGTGGGGTTACCTTAAAGATCGAATTTTTGTGGCACAGTCAACAATCCTGTAGTAACTGAAAGATGCTATCTCTCAAGAATCGGGAATAAGTATTCCATGACATTTTCAACATAGTGTCGCAGAAAGAATGGTGTTTTTTTGAACAAGAGAACGGCTGACATATTCTCAGCGTTTTGTGGAAAACCGAACACAAATACGAGTATCAGCTCAACACAGTGATGTATTGGTTTTCTCTGTCTCAAATATTATACTGTTTATAACGCTTTAAAAGTCTAAAGTGAAGTGACACTATATTTTAAATTGAAGTAGGACTTCGTTGCAGTTTATAAATAAAATTAATGGCGTTTTGAAAAGAATTTGCTCACCCATGACGTTGATGCCATCTCTGTAGACAAGTTCTGGCTTGAGAATGAAGTCAGGTGAATCGTAGGAAGAATTGAGTTCGTGAGATACTATCACTTTGTTCACCTCCACCTGATAAGAATAATGGTAGAGATCTTGTTGGTTAAGTTATTTAATGATCCATAAATTAAAAGGAAAATAAGAGATGACGCCATTGTAACTTTTAACACGACTAGAAAAGTAACAAATTGAGAGTTAAAGTTATTTTTAACACCTTTGAGTTTCTATTTGATGTTATTACTTGGAATTCGCAAGTGTGATGAACTTGCCAAGAAGCAATCATCAATGTACCGTACTTAAAAATAGCTGCTAAAATTACGATTTTCTTCCTTTAATAAATACTTCGAGAATAATTTACAATATTATAAATCTTAAGAAACGTACAATAGTAGGCTAATATGCGTTACAAGAGCGGTATGTTGACGTTTTCATGTTCGAGGAAAAGATTGAAAAAGCGAAACGTAGTTGAGCTTTTTTAATTTCCGAGAACATGAAAACAAACATACCGCTCGTGTATCGTACATTATTTTGTGCGAAGATCGTTTATTACATACAAGAAAGAGGAATTTCTAATTAGTTGCAATGAAATCTCCATCTTGCTTTCTGTTCAATGACGGCAACTTTGGAAAACAAATATAACTATCTTCGACATTGTTCCTATAAAATGTTTTCTGTGTTTACTATACTCCAGCAGGCCGTGATATACGTCTGTCTTTTTTTTCCACCCAGTCTATGATGAGTCTGGAATCTTGTTGATTTTTTCACGGCTTCCTTAATGTTACTTTGCATTGCAAATGCAGTAACTTTTGTGGTGTTGTAGAGTTTACTTAATTTTTGCAAATATTTAAAAACAATAATTAACAGTGCAATTTAGGTGAAATTGCAGTGGTAAGTTTCCAATTTATAATTATTACTATATTGAACGTCTTTAAAAATAATATGTTAAAAGCCTAAAGCAGTAAAATGAATATGACGCTTAAGCGGTAAGAATAGGGAAATTGTTATGTGTGTTATGTTGGGAATACTGAATGTGGTATTTCACACTTACTGCGTATTGGTTTTGTGCGGAAAGCAAGCAAATACGCACGATCTCGCACAAAATATATATCACAGTTGTATGAACACTATTAAAATAAAATAATTATTAAAATTAATAAAATTCAGACATGTTTCGGAGACTGCCTCTCCCGCGTTGTAGCGTGGCTTAAAGGAGACTCTTTAAGCCACGCTACAAAGCGGTCGATCACCTGAACCAGCCGTCGTGGTAAAGTCACTTAGGGTGGAGAGGCAGTCTCCGAAACAAGTCTGAATTTTATTAATTTTAATAATTTTTTTTTTATTTTAATAGTGTTCATACAACTGTGATATATATTTTGTACGTTTCTTATCTGATCCATGAACACTGTTTAATTGACCTTATATGTGTGATTTGAAAATTATAAATCTTATTAATATTTTCTGTCGACACTCCAGAGATTATACTAAACATATTACTATTTTTTGGACTAATAATTTGCAGAGCGTAACAACAGCGTTAAATTTAACTATAATTATTTATTTACTGTGCCACCTTTGCTTATCTTAAAAGTTAATAATTTACATTAACGTTTTCGATACATTTGTATCATCTTCAGATGTAGAGTGTTAAATAAACATTTATGATGAAAACCTTGCCTTATGGTATGGAACTTATTATGATTTTCGGATCTTGCTAAAGTGAATTGCTCTAACTTAACCTAATTTGGTCTATAATACACATGTTACATTAAGTTAAAATCATTTGCAGTCCATATAGTACAATTTAAAAGATTGAAAATTATTTAAAAGTGATATAAAACCATAAATATAATCAGAGGAATATAAAACGTTATAGGACACTTTAAAACACTGTAAGCACTTGTTGGCTGTGTTTGCCAGTTTTTAACATCGTTAGATGGGGCTGCTTCTGTTGATCTTGATTTTAACAACGAACTAAAACGGAGTACTGTTTATATCACTAACATGTCTATAATTATTAACAATGTGTATTATTAAAGCATTTCATTCGATTTTGGTCAATAGATTGATGTTAAAATCATAGATATATGTTGCTATGTGTCGATGGTTTGACGTTATTGGTACAAGATGGAGGTTGTCGAGTCCAAGAGTTTAATACAGCCTTGCGTGTCTGTAACAATATGCGTAAATATTAATAAATTGAATTGAAAATTGGCTGGTGTTATTTTAATTGAATTTTAGTTGAAACTACTTCTGATAGAAACTACTGCTTGAGAATAACTTACGATTTGACGTGTGTAGAACTGCTCCTACTCTGATCATATTTATAGTTCTATATCACTTTTAAACAATTTTAAATCTTTTAAATTGTACTACATGGACTGTAAATGATTTTAACTTAATGTAACATGTGTATTATAGACCAAATTAGGTTAAGTTAGAGCAATTCACTTTAGCAAGATCCGAAAATCATAATAAGTTTCGTACCATAAGGCAAGGTTTTCATCATAAATATTTATTTAACACTCTACATCTGAAGATGATACATATGTATCGAAAACGTTAATGTAAATTATTAACTTTAAGATAAGCAAAGGTGGCACAGTAAATAAATAATTATAGTCAAATATTAATAGCTTATCGGCATATCACAATATGAAATTGAACAGCGTTAAAGATAATTTCATATTTTGAAGCACAAGTTCACAGCATTTCATATATTATCTATCTGGTTGACATGCTGTCTGTCCATATGTACACCCTTTAACACGGAAAATGGTCGGTCTCCTGTGGCGTGAATTTTTCTGAATGCCTTTCGGTTTAATGCGAGATTCACATTGGGAAATATTAAGCATTGAGGTCCGAGGATGAAATCAAATCGTATATCATGGAAAGACATATTCCCTACGAAGTCTTTATAGCTTAGCGATAGAGCTCTTTCTTCTCGTTACAAAGATCGGGCGTCGAATCCCCCTATGTAAAACGCACGCGTGTAAACACGGCGCACACGATGATACCCAAGCTATCCCGAGGTGGGACTGTCTGAACAGCGACCAATTTCCGTGTCAAAGTGTATACATCTCTCCGTTCATCTATCTGTCTTCTGTCTATGCTATATTTGTCTGCTTTTCTATTTATCTGTCTCTATGACTATCCGTCTTACCATTCTAATTTCTCTGTGTTTCTTTCCTTTGAATTCTTTGTTATCTCTAGCGCGATTTACTGTAAGCCCCGATTTTTTTAAAATAATTTTTACGCCCAAACGAGACGAATAATATGAAACTCAATATGGTATGGAGTCATAAAAATATTGGGCCTCCTCCTGAGAAAAACTGGAACAAAAATCCATATCCTTTTTGGAATTCGTGCTATCAACCATGACTTACACGAAATGTTGAAACAAGAGCGCCCAAAATATTGCATTGATCGCTCTGACTAGTGTTCTCTTAGGCTATTAGATATTAAAATATAATACCAGCGATGACCATAAATGATATAAAATAAATGAATTAGAATTATTAACTTACATTTTTTGAACATTTGCAGTTATTTCATCACTATTCTCGTACTTTACACTGAATGAATGCATCCCTTCTCTTATTTCTTTGCACACAAGTTGAGAGCTATGATTATAAATCAACATTAAAATTCGGAATCGTCTGATCGTACAGTCAGCGAGGTTGAAAAGAAACTCTACGAAAGGGAAAGCAACACTATCACGTTTGAGGTAGGGGAATATGGGGCAGGACGGGGTATAGCCTCTATCTTCCCAACAAGTAGTGCAATCTACCGAATTTTTTTTTTACAACTTCGTCAACTCATGTAAATATATCATAACACAACACTTAACTGCCATTTCTTGCATCTGTTGTATGTTATTCGGTTGCTGCATCATATTGTATCATTCATTTGCAACTTTAAAGTGTTCTCTTGTCACACGTAAGTAGAAATGAGATTTATTTAGATAATCTATTTTAATGTCATATTACAGAGTGCTTACCTGGCTTTTAATTCCGAAACTTTCATAAATTTCGTGCGTTATTTTTCCTGCTAATACCTCATAACTTAGAAATTGTGACTGTGGGGCAAAACGGGGTGGAGCATAACAGGGCAGTACCCCGTCCTGCCCCACGCCATATTTAATTAAATTTCACCTCCTGTAATGGGTTGTTCGTTCTGTTGTTTGTCAGAAGAAGGTTGGATTAAATGCGTATCATGTCTGAAATGGGCTCACAATTGTTGCGCAGGAGTAGACAGTGAAGGCGAGGATGCCACGCACATTTGCGTATTTTGCGAATGACGTTTTCTCAAGTAAACTTGTAAAATGTTGTAGTATTCACACTTTCAGTATATAATTTTTGTCACTTTGGAATTTAATTATTACAAAAAATAGATACCCGATTTTGCCCCATACGTGGGGCAGAACGGGGCAAAACACACATTTCGAAAAACTAATTTATTTTAAGGTTATAATGACCGGATTTCACTCGAAGTGCATATTTTTTACTTGCTTACAGTGTAATAAAAGCATATATGTCATAAAACCCATACATTTACATTATTTGATACCAAATAAAAGCATTCAAACATTAACTACCCCGTCCTGCCCCATGTTCCCCTATATTAAAGGATTTTTCTAGAAGATATGGGAGCGTTAATTTTTGTATTCAATTTGCACACACAATATGTTGACATGGCTGGTAATGTATTGTCCTAATAATCACCTTTTTATAAGTTGTCTGCACTTGTTGTAGGCATGCTTGTATCAAGTTGTCTGGAAACAGATTCCTGTTTTGGAGAAAAATAAATTCACAAATTAATATATTTCAAAATAAACTTCAATAAAATAAAGCCTAATTAACAACTAATAAATACGTATTAAATAATTATAAATACGAGGAAGGAAAAGAGGTGAATTATTGAGAGTACCATGCCCTATCAAATAAATTATGTCATTACTTTAAATTTATTAATCTTTCAGTGAGAATTTGTCTGAATATGAATATTTCTTTACTTGGTTTCACTTTCTTATAGTCTGAGGTTTGAGAATATAGTATAGTATACTATACTTCATGCATGATTATGATATAAGATGTATGTGCAGTGTATGTGCAATATAGTATAATATACCTGCCCAAACTATAACCTGCAGAATTTTTTCAGCATTTTCTTCATGTCAGTAACTTTTGAAGTGTATAATTATATTGAACTTTAAAAATAAAACAACAAATGTCTCAGGACTCAGGAGAATAAAATAAGGAGAAAAAAATCCGTGTTGATATTCCGCGTACATTCTAAAGCTTGATATTCAGAAGGTTAAGATAATTACACACTATTGGACAGTTTAAGTTCTCATCACGCTTGTGATTATGTTATAATTTTGACTTTCGTGAGTTCGTGTTATAGCCTGATTTGTGACACGCATTGCTACTGAAAGATGTTTTCTTTACAAGACATCTGCGCCGTTATGTTTCAGTCCGAATTCGTAGCTGTCAACGATGATAAGAAGTTTCATATTTTCCTCAATAATGCAGAACACACCATTTTCAAGGCTGTGAAAACTGTGAGAGTTTAAACATAAGTCAATTACTAGCTAGTGGGCGTATGTTATGATATCTTTTGTTACTTCGTTTTGTTTCATAAATCTTGCTAATTGGTGTGTACTTCATGTTTAAACGATACCTAACAAGCAGTGGAAAGTATAACAAAGTATAACGAAATAACCGTGGCGCAATCTATACTGTTTTCGCTGTAAGAAAAATCCTAATGTAAACATAAGCACATGGCTGTCATAACCTTGACTGGCTCACAGTCGAAACACTCACATGACGCAGGAAAATATAGTCCGTATTTGGAAACTATCAACTTATATTATTAGAAAATAAAAAATTGAATTGTAGTTGTTAAATACAATGAAACATATAACTTCAATCATATGTAAAACATTATGTAAAAGAAAAGCTACTTTTATATTTTGTTATGTACTATGAACGCGGATGAATACCAACAGTAATACCGAGGTAGTCTGTTCTTGTAACAAGCTGGAGTCATTTGAGCTCGTAGTTATTCACATAAGCACGTGGTACTGAAGTATGGCTTCTGCATCCTCGGTGTGTGTGGTTATTAAACATAAGAGTGGAAATCCTCTCAAAAGCGGAGAAAAACAAATAGTCTTAAATGTATATAATAAGTTAAGTGAGTTTTAATTACAGAATTATAAATTAAATGTTTCCCAAGGATATGAATGCATAGTAGTGAGGTTAGGCCTACTTGACGAGTAACGGGAAATGTTTAACATGAAACAGAATGTACAACGGTAGGCCGCCAAACAGCGGCCAATGAAGCCTCACTTCAGTCAAGTGATATTGTTTATATAAGGATTTTTCTTACAGCGAAAAGATTATACATCGTTAAATAAATTAGAGACGACCCTGCACGGTTTGCATACATCCTTTTCAGGAGTGTTCCTAAATGCCCCGACATCTCACAAATGGTAGTGTCCCTGGTCATGGGATCATCATGACGTTGTGCTATGACAGAGATCATAGGATAACGGACAATCACCAGTCCAGAGAACGCAAGATAAATTTCTTCCATTGCTGACGCCGAGAATAGAACTTAGGATCGCTTGGTTAGGAAGCGCGCTCTCTATCCACATAGCTACAGTGGCGGACTCATATATTGATAATGATCCATAAACTTAAACATTTTTAGGAAAAAGTGTGTAACCTTATTATATCCAACATGGCGTGCAGTGTAGACACTTTGATATCTGTTGACTTTCCTGTGACATGTGCCTTGAGGTTCGGATCACCTGGGTGGATGACAACCACCATAACGATGCCTACGATGGAGGCCAGGACGGTAGTGATGACGTAGTAGAGCAGGGCGTGCGTACCCATTCGACCGGATGACCGGACGTCCAACTGCGCCATTCCTGCGATCAAAGCATCACACGTGGAAGAAGACGAAACACACTCAAATTGATAAGATAGACATTCAGGAATTAAGGATTTGAGATCAAGAACGCAGCTTCAAAACCTGCAAAATATATTGCGATGATCTCAGCTTTAGAGATATTAATGTTCTGATGCTTCGAACGTCTTGTTGTACTTTACTGCAAATATTGTTGTCAGCTATCGTGGATTATTGAGTTCTATATTACAAAAATGAGATCCCATATAAAACAACATCCCAAGTTTAGAAAACTAAACTTTACAGGAGAAGGCTTATTTGAATTATTAATTTCTGGGTTGTATTTTATTAACAAAGTTTTAGTTTATAATTTTACACAATCAAACTGCACATACGAGTAGTATCAAGTTTTAATATCCTATGTGTGTGGTTGTTGGGTACGAAACATCTGATTCTTGAAATACTAGGGCATTCGATAAGTAATGGCAACAATGATGTAAATCATGCTCCTAGCAGAGATCATTAAAATCTTGTAGTATATAAGACAGCATATATTTTTCATAAATATGCAATATTGAAATTCTCGAAGTAATATTTTGTAAATACAGTGACAGTTTCTGATTTGTAGCACATAATACAGCCCTAACAATGTTCAGTAGGTGCTCCATATAAATCGAAGTTGCAAGAGAAAAAACTGCAACTCGGTGCTTTAGGGTATTAAAAGAAGCTTTATGGGAGAGAAATCATACCACAATGAACTATTGCAAGATGGATGGAAGCGAGGCATTCACTTTCAATCAAGAGGTGACAGCCAAAGAGCTTTAGATCAATAAGTGATAGAGACATCCAGAAATGATGCTGCAGATGGAGTCTTCATCTCTCAAGGATTTGGTAACTTATTGTTGATATGTTAGGGAACTATATTTGAAATATGTGATGTCAAAATAACCTAAATAAATTTAGTGTGAAACAGTAGCTATGATGCCATTACTTCTCTAATGCCCTGGTGTATGATGTAACCAATCAATATTTGAAAAACACACACACACACAGTATTTTGTACACTACCGCAACTCATGAAGCTGGAATATTTTCAATGGTTGGATATTGTATTCTGACATAACACCTAAAAAAAAGTATGTGTAGAGAACGTATGGGAGGGTCTGTATTTTGTATGATCTGAAGTCAAATTTTATCGATTGTTTAACCTCTCCTGTTAGAGGTCTTACATCAAGCCTTCAAGGAAGGGGACAACACACTAGACACTAACACATTTGTGGGTCTCCCCTAGCCTGGAGTCAGGAGCCTCCACTGAGACACACGCAGGACAGAACAGTAACATCCATTGAACCATGCCTGAGGAGGGACTCGAACCCACAAACTTCTGACCTCGTCACTTAGTGAGAGCGCTCCTTAGACCGTGTGATTACCCGATGAACTTAAGTAAGAAAAGCCGACGCGTAACAGCCCATGAATGACCATAGCCAATCAGCTGGTCTCACGTCCACATCCCTCAGCAGAGGTGGATGATCATCCAACCACAACACAGGTATCGTGTGGTTAGCACGAAGATACCACAGTCGTTGTAGCTGGCTCGCGGAAACGGATTTCACTATCCATCGTAGCTCTCCAAATTCATCACGATGATGTGTGAGCAACGGTCCCATACTGACCGAAATTTCATGAGAGAAATCCTTCTCTATAAGGACTCGAACTAGAGCACTTTCTTTATCTCGAGTCCTAGGCATGATGCCTTAGATTACGACTTTACGGGGCGGGACGATGAGCTTAAGTACCTATGTGAACATATTAAGAGTGGATGCTTACCTGATATGAGTGATGAGATGATGAGCGGTATGATAAACATCTTGAGCATTCTCATGAGAATCTCTCCAGGGAAGGAGACAAGCATGATGGATTCGCCCGAGAAGCTGGCAAGGCGCCCCAGGAACCCAACCAGCAATCCCACCAGCACTCCACAGATGGTGAGCGTGAGCAGAAGGTTGGTTCGCACCCACAGCAACACCTGCAAGACCCAGAAACGTTCCACGTTTATAACGAGCGAATGTCGCTGTATTCTTCAAAAGTGAGGCAGTCGTTTCATTGCCTAATTATCTTTGTTGAAGAACAACGAGAAAAGGTTCAGAAAAGAATTAACCAAATTTCTACATACTCATACCTTCTACACAATTGATGAATTGTTTATGCTTGTGAATTGAATTATTCTACTTAAATGACATGTACAATTTTATATAGCTCAACTAAAATATGTTTTTATATTGACTTAATCTGTTTACTATGTATTGTATTTTTTGTTTAGCATAACTGATGAATTGTATGTACTGTAAATTGAATAGTATACTGTATAGGTCAACTGATGAATTGTTTAAGCTTATAAATTGAATTAATCTACTTCATATGAATTGTATAGCTTAACGAAAATAAGTTTGTAAATTGAACTAATTTGATTGTATATGTTTGTATAGTTTGGCTGATGAATTGTATATGTTCTTAAAATGATTACTAGTCTGTGTAGCTCTACTGATGAATTGTATATAGACCTACTGTAAATTGAATGGTAATATGTATAGCTCAACTGGTGAATTGTTTATGATTATAAATTGAATTAATCTACTTGATATTAATTGCACAAATTTGTATAGCTTAATGAAAGTATGCTACTTTGTATTGTATATATTTGTATAGTTTTGGCCGATGAATTGTATATGCTTTAAATTGAATAGTAATCTATATAGCTCTACTGATAAATTGTTTGTGTTTCTAATTTGAAGTAGTTTGCATGATATGTATTATCAATTTCTGTATATCACAACTGGTTGAATTGTTTATGCCTTAAATTTAATTAAATTGTTTTGTATTATAATATAGCTCAACTTATGAAAGATCGTTTGCGTTTGTAAATTTAATAATCTGATTGGCTATGTATTGTATACTTTTAGTAGAGCCATCGATGTAGCTCAGTCGGTAGACTCGCTGGGCTGCTGATCCGGAGCTGCGTTCGGGCTTGGGTTGGATCCCCCTTTGGACTTTGGTTTCTTCGGAGGTTTTCCCCAGCCGTGGGACTGAAGCCGGATGGTCTATGGCGAGTCCTTGGCATCAACCCCTTTGATTTGATTACCCCCTTTGATTTGATTACCTGGTTGGGTTTTTCCGAGGTTTCCCCCACCGAAAAGGCAAATGCCGGGTAATATTTTGGCGAATCCTCGGACCTCATCTCATCTCACTACATCTCGCCAAAATGTAAAAAAATGTAAAAAAATTGTACAAAATTGTAAAAATTGTAGAAAATTACTAAATTGTAAAACTATAAAAATTTGTAAAAATTGTAATTGTAATATTGTAAAATGTTGACATGTTCCACATCTTAAAGCTTCATTGCTCATGTAAGATCTATGGAATAAAATAAATGAATGAATGAATGAATGAATGAAGGATGCAGAGTGAGAATGAAAGTAAGATGATGGTGATAACGATAACCGACTCTCTTCAATTTCTTCAGTCGTTAATCAAAACTTAGTCTACCAATAAAAGTATTCTTCATATTGGTCTACTTTTCTATATTTTCATAATATCTACTGGTGTTCAGTTCAAAGTGTGTCATGGCTCGCTGTATGCCGTCATGTGGCTAGTCGATGAGCCTAGAGAATACAATCTTCCTACACTTCCGCAGAGGTGTATTACTTATGTGCCAGAGAAGTTGCCTAGCAAGTACGGCGTTCGTTGAGAAGAGTACTTACCGATACGTACGGTAACGCCGGTAGTGGCAGGAATGTGAACTGTTTGGAAACACGTACTGAGGTGAGTTTTTTCTTACTATTGGGATATGTGGAGAGGGTTAAGACGATTACTTACGTGTTTGTTGACATTAACTTCGACGCTCAACATGGACACGGAGCATCTGATTTGTACTGTGGAATGTTACCGTACGCAACCGATGATAACAAATACCCTGCGTACGACTTAGCCGCGCAAAACACAGTTCGAAAGAGGTTATGGTAGCACACAGACCGTACAGACTGCCATCTGTTGCTACGACGTTCAAGTTATACCGTACACGTTCTCAAGTTCAGATTGAACGCCTTGATTAATAGGCAACTTTTCTGACACAAAAGCTGAAATTCGCTTCAAATCGCTAACTCATCAACAGTGACGTCATGACACACTTTGAAATGAACACACAATATTCAAGTCAAGACCCGCACTAGACCAAAACAATATGACGTCACTGACTGATCTGCTATTTGTTGGAAGCCAAAGCCCTGATACGCTATAAAATATAGTCCTTTAAATATTTCATTACAACTAATGTTTTTACACATATTATGTCAATTCAAATCAGTGCAATGTAATTAACCATTATGCTAGATTAAAATAAACCTAACGTACCTATACATTAATATGAGCTTGATCTTTTCTGTTTACAACGGCGTAGTAATACATTAAATGGCTCTTGGTTTGGATAGATAATGACTATGTAAGTTAATGAACCATTCTGTACACTGACATTGGTTGCTAAAGTGTCCCGGATCATAAGCCTGATGATCGCACAAATGTGTCATTTATCAGAATATAAATTGTGTATAGATTAAAACGCTAATAAAATAAATATAACATAATATATAATAATAATAATGATAATAATAATAATAATAATAATAATAATAATAATAATAATAATCATAATAACCCGTGGCGCTATAGCCCTTTAAGGGCCCAGACCGACCAGCCGGCTGCTGGCTTCACTCCCACATGCCGAAGCAGAGGTGGACGATCATCCAACCAGAATGGAGGTATCATGTGGTTTGCACGATGATCACCCAGTCGTTGTAACTGGCTTTCGTAACCGGATTTCGCAGTAGTAGTTGCTCAAATGCATGTCTATGCTGGGTGGGCATTGGTCCCATACATTGGCCGAAATTTCATGAGAAAATGAGGACTCAAACCAGCGCGCATTCTGTAACGCGAGTCCTAGGTAGGATTCCTTAGACCAGGACAGCACGGTGCGGGACAATATTTTCCGAAAACCTTGTAAAAATTGTTAAGGGGAGACAATGAGAAAAACACTTGAACAGTATAATTTCGGAAACAAACTTTCAAAACTTGACATGTCCATTTTCAGAAAACACACTTCAGATGCCAAAGCTTTCATCTCTGCAATATTTTCTGTGATGAAATATTAAAGATGATTTTTTTTGCTATATTTATAAATCCCACAAGGGTAGCTGCCCTTCAGTAAGGGTTGCCAAAAGACACAGCATACTAAACAAATAAAATAAAAATAAACATTTGCGTTATCACTATTTACGATGTTTATTTTCAAATGGAAGCTACCCTTGGGAAAGTACTTTTATTCAATAATTACTAGTAATCAAATAGAATATAAGGAAATTTAGGTGTACAGGTGATTACGTAAAATCTGAACAGAATATTTCATTACATGTATAGCCATAATTTTCAAAATATTTAAAGGAATTCCAAAAGACTTAAAACATTCAACTGAGAATTTTGGAATTGTTCCCCTTGCTCCGAACAATAGGCCAAATACTTCAATCTGCCCTTGTATATGACAATAATAATCTCTAAAGTATTGAATTGTAAAATTTCATCATACAAAATCTTCGTTTATTACAAATACACGTATTTGTAGCATTTTTGAAAATGGACATGTCAGGTTTTGAAAGTTTGCTCCTCATCATGAACGTACGGTAACATTCAGAGGTAGAAGGAGAGAACAGTATTAGATATAATGTAAGCACGAGAAAAAAGTAGGCGGAAAAAACAATAGAATAAATAGTAAGCAAACGAAATGGAAGAAAAGAATAAGGAGAAAAATAATACGTTGTAGAAGGATGAATTTAATTTCCATCAATGTCTTTCTCTTCTAACCTGAAAGAAGAAACAGAATTAAGTACTAAAATATTACGGCACAGAGCATGAGAGAAGTATGAAAGACATGGAAGAGAAGGAAAGAGAGATAAGAATAAGAAAAACAAAAGAAAAGAGAGCTATGAGAGGAACTGTAGAGCTTTATGAGGAGAAGCGTCCTTGTGCTGAAGGCTTTTCTAGCATCCTAAAACAATGATCACTGACTTGCTGAATCAAACTTCATCATCGAGTAAAATATGTCGAAACATTAGCCTAATCTTATTCAAGATATTCTTTGGAATTTATGGGTATGCAAAATCCATACTAAGTCGATTTTTGACTTGGCGGTCATATCCATGTTGGTCACGTGACTCTGGCAATGGTCTTGTCTGTCTTCATCCTCGCCAGATCCCATGTCTGCCCTGCAACAAATACAATGCAAGCATCCAGTGTAATACATTTTACGTGTCCTATGGCGAAGTGCATCAACATCGGTTAAAAACGCAGTAATCATAGATTACGAAACGACGGTTAAACAGTAACCGTGGTTAAAATGTAATTTCTGTGCACCATTCATAATCACCAATTACTTAAACATAGTTAGCTGACACTTCATTTAACCAGAGCAAAGTCTATGATGGTACACTGTTTCTACAAAATGACTAAAGGAAAGCATTCATACCACAGCAAAGATAATAGTCAACATCTAAAAACGACTGCGCTCACTCCGTTCTACATCGAAGTGAACATGTCCTACATTTTCGCGTTGCATTTGTTTGCCTTTGGGCGCTGTTATATTTGCGAGTTTCATTTCTTTGTTTTTCATTGCTGTTAGGTTAAAATCGTACAAAATAGAAAATTGAATGCAAAAATGATTATATCCCAATGTGAGGTTAAGTATCGATAGACTTACTTAATAGATTTAAATATATTATATAATACAGAAGGAATATCCATAAAGGAAAAGGATGCAGAAGATTAGTAGAAATGTGTGTACGACCCAAGATCCCATTTACACCAGGTTACTGTTCATTATCCTAAGATCCATCCATAACCTCTCTTTGTTGAGACAGTGACAGAGAAAGAGATATTCAAGTATTTCCTCTTAAAATACAGAAAATAACAGTTACATAGAATCTTAACGTAAGGAGCTGATCAACAGAAGAAATATGACTGTTTTTGAGTTATTGCAAGTGAGCCATTTGTAGATTTTGATAAACAAAATCCCTCCTGAAATTTTCTGTCACCTAATTCCTCGTAAAGATTCTCTCTTTCCACTAAAGAAACTTCACGCTCACGCTCTATCCATATAATTCAAGTACTGTAAAATAATAATCGTCTTCGAAGTAAACATCTGTGGCTCTGGCCGCCATTTTGCTTTACTTAATCTACTAATCACTGGTTATCTCCTTTAACCGCTCGAAAATGGCCGGTTATAGATTACTGTGGTTAACCTTCTATTTAAGTCGTAACCGAGGTCGATCCACTGTAAAAATGCTTAACCAGAGGTTAGATGACAATTTTAACTGGTGGTTACACTAACCGACGTTGATGCACGTGGGCACTAGACCTTTACTCTTGAGTAGAGCTGTGGTTTGTTGTCAATTGAGCTTACACTGATATCTCCAAAAACTATGAATCCTCCTTCTCTCCACTCACTATCTCTGTCTGCTCTCTACTTCTTTATCTAATGTGGTGACGAAAGAATTGGGGCTGCGAACCATATTTTTAATGTGGAAAAATAAAAAAGAAATCGTTGTCAAACATTTACTATTAATTCCTTGAATTTTTAAATATATATTTTTTGGAGATTACACCCTTTACGACAGGTTGTCCCATCAGTCGAGCTTTGTCTGTTGAAACTGCCCTAAATATAGAGGACATTATTCATAGCTTCATTTCATTTCACTGAACCTCAGAACGTGAATTTTAGAGTGTAATGTTGTTTTGTGTAGTAATATAATGTAATAAGAAAATATTTAAGCCTTAATTTCTTTGGAGATATTTCAGCAAAAGTTTGGTGTAATAATGAAATCCGAAGACTTTTTTATGGCTTAAACTGTTCTTCATGAACTATTTTGAAAAAATAAAATTATTGCTTATGATGTGGAGTAAGATGTGACATTTGTATTTGCAGCAATTTTGTGAGAGTTTTTTTATATAGTATTTCCTTGCCTTCGATGATTTTGTGAACAATAGTCATATTTGAATGGGTTATTTATGAAAGGGCCTAAGTCATTATTCTGTGAAAATGAGTTTGTAATGTAATAACTGCTCTTTAGGTGTAGATACATCGATTTAGATATGAAGAGGACTAAGTTTCACACTCTAATGCTTTGTAGAATTTATGATACAATTTTTATTTCAGCCTTAATTTCAAAATTTCGGCCTATAAGCAGTTTTTCTTAAGTTGCTAACAATTTAGTATTCAAGACTTAGGCCCTTTCATAAATAACCCATTCATTTACTAATTTAAATATATGTCATTATTATTAAATTTAGATGTAACATAATAATAATTTTATAAGCAGGGGTTCTATATGAGGCGCAATGAGAGAATAAAATTTCAGTTTAATTTTAAAACTTTGTGCTTTGGAAATCTATTTGTATTACCGTAAACGAAAAATAACTGTTTATGTAAACGTTTCGCTATACATTTGCGAAAAAAGTATAAAGTTCCAAATTGTCTTCAGATATACTTTCAGATTCAGTACAACCACTTTATTTAAACTCATAACAAAACATACAGTACACTGTTTTTTTTTTTATAATATGTAAACCTGTTCACTTGCGAACTTTGTGTAAAATATTGAAATATAGTTTACTTTTTTGAAATTTTCTGAAGATATTTGACAAATTTTTATTACATTTAAACGTAATCCTTGTATTAAGAAGATCATCTGATGGAAATAAGAAATTTTCACTCTTCTGCACAATTTATTGCTTTAATAGATTATATTAAAAAAAGTTAGTTTTTTTAATGCCTCTATGAACTATGTATTGTAAAGTAAGCACAATTTATGATTACACTGTTTTCACTGAATTAAATACTATGTAAGAATAATTCTTACCTTTTTCCACTCCCACCTTTGGCCTCAAAGAAATAATTTTGTGTCATTGAGAGATTTTGTTTCAAATATTTTGTAACACTGTCGTTACTTTCCATTTGAACTACACAGTAGTCATTCAGAATATTCTGTACATTCACTTGAAATTCGTTTCAATCCCTCTATTCTATAGAATTGTCTCACTTCCTACTTCTGTTACTGACGTACGCGACTGATCTTCCCAAGAAGTAGTCGCACTTTATACACCTACCACATCCCAAAAGCACAAATCGTTAAACAATGTGTAACTAAGTCACGTTGAATAACAATTTTTATGATATCAGCTTCAGCGCTGCGCAAACAATATCTGATTGCAATAAGATTAAATACTTGTAGTACAGAACAATACTTCTGCTCTGGTAGACTGCGAGCATTCTCTGATAACACAGTGTACGAATGCTAGCCTAAATTTGGGGGCAACATGTACAGGGACATCATTTTATTTTTAGTTCAATTTTTATTGTACCTGAATTTTTGAATGTACTTCACTCCCACCCCTTCTACTAGTAAACTCCCAACCGTTCTCGACACACAACCAAGGACGCTTATGCAGTACTGAGTTAGTGAGTATAGTACGTTCAAGAAATATGTTCGTGTTTTCCAGTGACGAAAGAGCTTTCAATATTGAATCATATTTTCGCGCAGGTACTGTCGTCCGTTTGCCTACGTCGCATCCCGGTTTCCCCCACCTGCTTCTGTTCGTCCCTCTGTAAAGTCTAGTAGCTGGGCTGTCTTAACTCTTTTCTAAAAACATTAATTTCTGTTAGGAATTGGACGTCTACGTAATATTATACAACTATTTAAAATAACTTAAATAAAAGGGCCTCGTTAAGTAATTAACTGTCACGTGATTTACACCTTTTTCTACGACCCTGCGACAAAACCACTTGAACGGACAGTAGATAGCATTTCTGAGTAATTTTATCTTTTCGGATCGGGCAGAAGTGAAGATTAAATTTACAGTACGTAAGGTACTCTTTTATAGAGTAGGTATAGAATTATTCCAACATGAGTTACTCGTACGAAGGACGAAACTGGTCATTGGAATTAGGTACAATAGTCTATATTGTGATAATATGCAGAAAAGAAATGAAGCCTGTATCGAAATGAACGGCCACCATTTTCAAAAATGTGTTTAAATATCCATATTATGATTATTTTCCAATTTAACTTCATTCTCTATATTGTACGCTAATGTCCTGTAACAGTGCAATATACACTGAATAAGCAATACATCCGAATGGATAGCTCAATTCGTGAGTAGAAACACTAAGTGTTAATACAGTACTGTATTTTGATGAAACAAAAACCTAATGAAAATTATCAAACTCAAAATTGCGATATTTCCTAGTTTACATAAATGGAAGAACTACTTTTCTTCCCTTCTATACCTAGTAAAGTGATTTGAATTTTACGCCAGTATCATCTTGGAAGAGGGAGCAAGCGGCGTTTCCGGTTCTAGACCTTTAATCCAAAGATATAGCCAGGTTAATATTAAAAATGTTAGTAAAATTAAAATGATGTGCCTGTAGAATATTTCTGAAGAAAGAAGATTTTTCTTGCTGGCTTTTCATTAGATCTGAAGAGAGTTTAGTAATCAGTTGTGAACGATGTACTTTAATGGGCGATGATAATCTTCATCTTCCAGGAAGGCCGATGCATTTGGACAGTCAGCCTACGTACTTACTCCATCACATATATTTCAGCTCAATGGAACGAATTGTTACTAGAATTTCCAGAATTGTTTTCACACGTAAAGAACGCAAAACCCTGTATGTCTCAGAACAAGGGTTTTTTTTTTTACTTACACCACTTGACGACCAAACAGGCCGTATACAGAGTGTTAAAAATAACGTTTACAACGCTTCAGGGATGATATTTATTATTTTTATTATTTTTTATTATTATTATTATTATTTTATTTTATTCGGTTATTTTACGACGCTGTATCAACATCTAGGTTATTTAGCGTCTCAATTAAATGAAGGTAATAATGCCCGTGAAATGAGTCCGGGGTCCAGCACCGAAAGTTACCCAGCATTTGCTCGTATTGGGTTGAGGGAAAACCCCGGAAAAAACCTCAAACAGGTAACTTGCCCCAAACGGGATTCGAACCCGGGCCAACTGGTTTCGCGGCCAGACGTGCTGACCGTTACTCCACAGGTGTGAACACCAGGGTTGATAGAGGAGGTAAAAACTAACATCTTTTTTAAGTGACAAAACTTTAGCAGATGCGCCGTTTTGCCGCAAGATGGCCTGAAGGGTAGATGGCTTGACTTCCGTCACAACACACACTGGTTAGTTCTGTTTGTGCTGCTGTGCCTGTAACAAGTCAAAAGGGTCCCTAACACTCTCCGTGGTGGTAATTATTTTGTTTTTCTACTCGACGTCCTACCAAAACTTTTAGAAAATATCTCATTGAACATCAGAGAACGAATATGGTTTCAGGATGACAGTGCCCCTCCACACTTTGATCTTCGTGTCAGGAACCACCTAAATGCTACATTCCCCGATCGTTGGATTGGCAGGGGTGGACCGGTACCGTGGCCACCTCGATCACCGGACCTAACCCACTGGATTTGTTTTTATGGGGAGATATGAAACGTCTTGTGTATGAAACACCGTTCAATACGGCAGAAGACTTAGTTGCTCGCGTTGTTGAAGCTGCACATGTTATTAGAAACAATGTTGGTCTTTTTGAGCGTTGCAGACACTCCATAGTACGAAGGTACCAGTTGTGCAATGCCTTCAATGGACGGCAGTTTGAACACCACGTCTAAAACGACAATTGGTCTCGTTCCTTATGGATTACACTAACGTACAAAATAAACGGCGCATCTGTCAAAGTTTTGTCACTTACAAAAGATGTTTGTTTTTACCTCCTTCATCATCCCTGAAACGTTGTAAACGTTATTTTTAACACTCTGTATTACTGTTATTACCATTGTATGTCTTTAATGCTTAACACTCGACACTCAATATCTAAGCCAATCTTTCATTCCATTGTCACTCTTCCATTTCTCTTCTGTCATATCTATTCCATTCTTCGTAGTTAATTTCTGTTTCTTTCCTTCTTCGCTTTAGGTACCCATTTCAAAAATTTCTTGCCAGCCTTCCCTCTTCCTTTTTTTAAGTGATCATAAAATCTTGACTGCCGTATATTTCTTTGTTATCTATAATATTTTGTTTGTACTTATTTATTTGCTCTAAGTATGCCAATTATACACACACACACACACACAGTAGCGTGCAAATTAATCCGAACACGACATATTTTTACATTTTCTGTCATTGTTGGCCTCACAGCTGCTTATACCGCTTTAATTGACATCTGTAGTACGTGTAATTCCATTGTTGAAGGTCTGTCATTATTTTTTATATGTGACATTTTGCCTGTCGTTTTGTACTTATAAGCATTTCAGTTGTATTGAAGACTTAATACTGCAGTCCTGTGTACATTCTGTCGTCTTCACAAATGGGTACAACTCCACGAAAACGGACTAAAATTATAGTAGAGCATTCTTCTATGATACAAAGGCAAATTGCTGCAGAATGCCACATCGGTTTGGCTACTGTTAATTCGATCATAAAACGATACAGGGAGACTGGATCCATCACACCCCAGAAAAAAGGAAACTGTGGCCGGAAAAGGAAGACTTCACCTGCAGATGATCGTTTAATTGTCAGGAAAAGTAAATTAAATCCTAGACTAACTGCTGTCGACTTAACCCGCGAGTTAATGGCTACCACTGGGGCGAATATTCACGTCACAACAGTGCGGCGTAGGCTTTTGGAAGCTGGACGAAGGGCTCGTAAGCCTATTAAGAAGCAACTGCTAACCCTGTTATGTGCAAAAAACGCTTAATGTGGGCAAAATTACATCAACACTGGACAGTGAATGACTGGAAGAATTTACTTTTTTCCGATGAGTCTCATTTCGAGGTCCACGGCCACCGTGTTTCTTACGTACGGAAAGGATCCGAAAAAGTAACAGCAGCTTATCTCCAACAAGCACCCAAATACCCCCTAAAGTAATGTTTTGGGGTTGTTTTACACATGAAGGGCCTGGAACATTAATACCTATCAAGGGAATGATGAATTCTGACAAATATATTCACTTATTGGAAACCAGAATCGTACCCCAGCTGCAAAAATCATTTCCGGATGGCAGAGGTGTGTTCCAACAAGATCTGACACCATGCCATACGTCTCGAAAAACTACAGAATTCTTCAAAAAGAAGAATATTCAGGTACTCCCCTGGCCAGGCAACTCACCCGACATCAACCCCATTGAGAACTTGTGGTCAGTTTGCAAAATAAGAATGCAAAAAATGGATTGTTCTACAAAGGAGAAGATGATTTCTACCCTCATTGGTGTATGGTTTCGGGATGAAGAAATGAAGAATATTTGTGGGAAATTAGTGGAATCCATGCCAAATCGTCTCAGAGCTGTTATTAGGAACAAGGGAGGCCACATAGATTACTGAGGTATGTCTTAGATCCTTTTATGCTCTACCATGCCGAAACGTAGTAATTATACACCTGGTAGCAGACCTTTAATGCATGTCATTAAAGTACACCTACTCATTAAAGGTCAGGTCTTTCAGCCAATGACGACTCAGGTTACAACTGTTCAGCCAATGACATGTCAGCTTTCTACCGTTATAAAACCGCAAGTATCGATTATTCTCGGATATGCAATCGAAAAAGAATTAGCGAAAGGTCACGGAGGCTGGAAATCCAATACTGTCGCAGAAGGTTATGTTCTGTTACTATAATAATTAGCGTTAATTGTAAATAATATTCAAATAAATACAATTTGTCATCTCGTTTTACAATGTCTAATTTTATTTCAATGTTATCTCTGTAGGTTCTTATGGCCTAGCAAGGTCAATGTGGACATCTGTTCTTCGGAAAAAATCAATACTTTCGCGTCAGCGCACATCTCACAACATACGGGACATTGCTCCGGGTCATATACAATAAAATTAATAATATCAAGTTATAAATATGGTCGAGCATAAAAAGTCGTATGAACCTCGCCTGTAATGGTAATTAAGAAGCTCGTATGAATATTATGAAACTCGCTTGCGCTCGTTTCTTAAATATCCATACTCACTTCTTAATTACCTTCATTATAGGCTCGTTGCATAATGTACTATTTTTTATCCTGTTTGAGTGTTTTTGCATAAGTAATTACGTTGTTCGGATTAATTTGAAGGCTGCTGTATATATATATATATATATATATTAATTTTAATAATCCGTTACCATTCTTAACAATTCAGAAAAGTTTTATTTTCCTTTAAAATTCACCGTTGTCGGCGGGATTTGAACCCACAAACCTAGGATACAACAATCGATATGGTAAATGCGTAACCACTGAGGACGACAATAGTGGTGGTGGTAGTGGTGGTGGTGGTGGTGGTGGTGGTGGTGGTGGTGTTGTGGTAGATATTTAAATTGTATTTACCTTTCTGCGAACAATGAAGTAATTAAAAGTGTCTTGCATACTCATACTCTACAGTTTTCTGGAAGTAAATTCGAAAATATTTTTTGTTGTGAGGCATTCTTACAACAAATTTACTACTGACGTCATTATGCTTATGAACATGTGAGACAAGCTATAAATTAAAGCTGATTACGTATATTGCATTAATATGTCTTTTCTAAATGGAACTCTGTGAATTGAACATAATCTGAATCATGAGCAAATAAAATGCTGTTAATTTAGTGATAAGGAGCGAACTTTGCCCAAATTTCACGTAATGTTTTTAGTTTCACTTGTTATGGAAAGTAAACGTATTTGCTACGCATCAAGGTGTAGCTGATTGTTAGGGTTTAATTAAACAGTTAAGGGGGACCTTCTCCGACGTTACGATCTTTTGCATCGATTACTTATAAAATCAAAATGTCGATTTCATAACCTTGCGAAATAAAAATGATACTTTTTTAAACAGTTGTTTCAATATAAAGTAGGTAATAATGTTTTTTTTTTTTTTTTTTTTTTTTTTTTTTTTTCTTCCAATTGTTACTCATATGAAATTTCGATTATTTGCAGCTGAAAAATGAGGTCATATTTGCATATACTTATTTGCGTTAGTGATTGAAGTATGCAAAATCAAAATGTAGATCGCGTTTAACTGACGAACATTTATTGGCTCAACTGAAAATAGCGGTAACTCAAACTCTGGTTTTCATGAAATGATGGTATATGCCAAGGAAATGTAAGCAATAGTTTTATTTCCGTATCTTATAAATTTTATAACTCTTTACCATTGCATATAAGAAACACGTCATATTTTACTTTCAGAAGGATGGTGAGAAGGACATTGATGGCAAATCCAATCTACAGTGTCAATGATTTTAGCAATATTACGTTTTAGATACTATTTGTTTTAACCTCACGTAATTAACAAATCTGTACATTTTAACCTGATTTTATACTATTTCTTTTAAAACCTTTAACCTGTTTTGTGATTATCTGGTGATTGTATATTTATTTTTTATTTCATTTTTACATTTATTCATATTGTAGTAGCCATGTATTATATATATCTACTCTGACGTTGTCTATGGCTGTAAATCGATGAATGACATTAAATTCATCTATCTATCTATCTATCTATCTATCTATCTATCTATCTATCTATCTATCTATCTATCTATCTGTCTGTCTGTCTGTCTGTCTGTCTGTCTGTCTGTCTGTCTGTCTGTCGGTATTGAAATCTGTGTAATATGGGTGTAATGTATACAGATACACACACAGTGTTCTGCCCAAGGGTAGATCTTTCACTGCAAACCCTGCATTTTCCCTTTTTTCCTATTTTTCTGCCTTCCTCTTAGACTCCTCGTATGATCGGTAATGTCGTCTATCATCTGATATCTTCTTCTGCTCTGAACTCTTCTCCCATTCACCATTCCTTCCAGTTCATCCTTCAGTAGGCAGTTTCTTCTCAGCCAGTGACCCAGCCAATTCTTTCCCTCTTCCTGATCAGTTTCAGCATCATTCTTTCTTCACACTCTTTCAAACACAGCTTCATTTCTTATTCTGTCTGTCCAGTTAACACGCTCCATTCTTCTCCATATCCACATTTCAAATGCTTCTCTTCACTTCGTCGTAATGTCCATGTTTCTGCCCCTTACAATGTCACACTCTACACAAAGCACTTCACTAGTCTCTTCCTTAGTTCTTTTTCCAGAGGTTCGCAGAAAATTCTCTTTTTTCTATTCAAAACCTCCTTTGCCATTGCTATCCTTCTTTTGACTTCCTGACAGCAGCTCAAATTACTGTTTATAGTACACCCCTAGTATTTGAAATATTATAAAATTATAATATTGAATTAAACTGAGAATCAGGAATGCACCACTGCTCGCATTATCCGTTCACCTCTCCATGTCTGAGTTCGTTTTCGTACTACCAGCCTTTAATGGCTTTGCGTCTTAACTGGTTCGAAGATCCTAATACGAGGGTCGTTCAATAAGTAATACCCTACATTTTTCTCAGAATATATAGAAATTTTTGCAGTTTGGTGACAATGTAAATGAATGGTTTGAACAATTTCGAAGGAAAAATTGTTCCGGGGCCAGGTATCGAAGCCGGGACCTTTGGTTTAACGTACCAACGATCTACCAACTGAGCTACCCGGGAACTCTAACAGACACCGATCCAATTTTTCCTTCTATATCCACAGACCTCAAAGTGGGCTGACAACCGTCAAGCAACCAACGTTGAGTGCACACTAACTCTGTGTGACTTAAGTTGTGGCTCAGTTGGTAGAGCGTTGGAACGTTAAACCAAAGGTCCCGGGTTCGATACCTGGCCCCGGAACAATTTTTCTTTCGAAATTATTCAAATCAACTTTACAGGAAGTTATACCTGAAAGCTTGATTTGTATAATACACGTCACTCTTCGTTAACAGAAAGCCACAATTTAAGTCACACAGAGTTAGTGTACACTCAACGTTGGTTGCTTGACGGTTGTCAGCCCACTTTGAGGTCTGTGGATATAGAAGGAAAAACTGGATCGGTGTCTGGTAGAGTTCCCGGGTAGCTCAGTTGGTAGAGCGTTGGTACGTTAAATCAAAGGTCCCGGGTTCGGTACCTGGCCCCGGAACAATTTTTCCTCCGAAATTATTCAAATCAACTTTACAGGGAGTTATACCTGAAAGCTTGATTTGTAAATGAATGGTTATTTTTCACATCCTATTTTTCTACAAAGTCTCCATCGCGTTGTACGGCGTTACACTAACGTGGAACGAGAGCGTCATTGTATTCCTTGCCAGTAGACTACATACTGTTGGGCTGCATGCATAGACACTTCTCACATCAGTTACGTTATTGACACTTTGAAAATGTGTTCCACGCAAAGCTTTTATAAGAGACCCAAAGAGGTGACAGGTGACAGGTCTGGACTGTATGGTAGTGGGGCAGTACGATCAAGCCCATAATGTTATGTTTTCCCGGGTTCACAAACTCGTGGAACCCATTTTGAGTTGACTTTTGAATATACGAAAGCCTCAATAATTTAACAAACACCCATGTTTCTGTAGCTTGCTCTGGATGTTAATGTACATCTCTGAGTTAATGGTTCTCCTCTTGGCATCAAATCCACGAGAATGATGCCTCCACAACCCTAAAAGACAGTGACCATGACGTTTCTTGTAGAGGGGGCTACTTTAAATTTCTTCTCTCTAGGCGACTGAGGATGATGTTGTTTCCTTGGCTACCCTTTTTGTCTCCGCTTCAAAATGATGCACCTAAATTTTGTTACCTGTAACGATCCGGGACAAAAAGGCCTTCCCTCCGGCTTCAAAGCGTTCTAATAATTCAGCAATGGTTTTCCTCTACAGCTTGTGGTCTAGGGTGAAACTTCAATTTTTTTTCGATACGCCCTAGTGTACAAGGTGGGATAAATCACGGTAAATCTGCAGTTTCTGATCAGAGTTTGTTACCTTTAACCCTTTGTTGCCGGACATAAGAAAAAATTAAAATAAACCCGTTTTCTTTAGTAAATGTTGTTAGAATATGAATTAAAAACATACAGTAATTTTTTCAGAAATTTTTTATTTTTTTTTTCATTTATTTTATTTATTTTTTTTTAATTTTTTAATTTTAAAAAAGGTCGTATTTCTATGTACAGTACTGTCAGTATACTTGATGGATTTTATTTATCAGGTTGCACGTAATTTCTGGCGGTTTATTATTCTTCCAGGTCTTCCAGTATGCAAAATAAATCACGGTACTTCTAAGTACCGTCAGGCAACTAAGGGTTAAAAGTACCTTTTTTGCTGTTTCGCGATAGATTTGTTTACAGTGCATTACTTGAAATGAAGAGCGCTTTAGCAGCTCGTCATTTTGTTTGGTTATCTATACTTAAAACTGTTCTTTTGAAAATTGAATGGTGTCATGGAGTAAATAACTTAACTCACAATAATCAACATATATAGTGTGTTTTTATATTCTGGCTAAAGAAAACAATGTAATGGAATTTCACATTTTTATTATCAGAACATTTACAACAAAAGCATGTGAACTTCAGCATCCTGTTCCTCAAGGGGAGAGGACGGTATTTTTTTAAACTTTTTTCCTATTTGGTGTAAAATATTAATTTTTTTATGTAGAGAGCTCATAGCTGTGACAACTTAACGAAATAAAAATATTTTGAAAAAAAAAAAATTGGGGGCCCAAATTTGAAAAAAATGTACCCAATGCAGGATTGTACTAAAACCGATATATCTAAACCGTTTTTAAAGATAGATTCAAACAGTTTTTTGCAATGTATTTGCAAAAGCATGTTCTACAAACTGTCTATAACAGAATTTTGATATTTGTCCCTACGTTTGTAAAATAAACTATTAACATTTAATAACAATTTCTTGATTTCCTTTCTTGCAAACAAACGGACGTATTTTTAAAATGAAATCAATTAACAAAATTCTGTTACAGAGAAAAGTCTCCTAATAGTCTAAAGAATGTGTGTTCTAAATTTCATGCATGTATCTTTAATAGTTTAGAACTTATATCCATTTTTGTCTGGCAATGTAGCAAAAAAATGAAGTTACTGGAAACCGATAAAAGCGGGAGTGTGATTTAAAAATCCATAGTGCAGGAAGTTTAAAAATGACGTCTCAACACCCGATAAGGACACAAATACCCACACAATGTTATGCAATGCATTCCACACATATCAAAGGGTATTTTAAAGAAATTTTATTTTTATTTTTTTTGAAAATGTACTCATTTTTCACCAAAAAATACCATCCTCTCCCCTTAAAGTGGGTTAATTCCATCTTTTCTTATGAATAAAGCTACTCTAAACATTTGGCACCGGGATTCTCCTTCTCCATTCCTCATCTTCATCATCATCTTCACCCATTCCCACAACACACTTAAACATACACTCACCCTAGTACACAATATAACTCTCCACAGATACACATCATGCACAGCGTGGCCCGCCGAAGTAGCGTGCAACTTCAAAATGGGTCACAGTCCTGCCATCTATCCACAATATTCGGAAACGAAGCACGCAAGTGAAGTGGGGAGGCATTGCATTTACACACCACTGACTTCTGCTGCAGAGTTTCTTGAATCAACACCCTTAAAATACCGTTGCATTTTTCAAGTCAGCTTTACATGGAGCTATACTTGAAAAAGCCAGATTTGTATATCTTACTTGTTAAATGTCACCTTATAAAGTATTTGACTGAAAAATATATTGGAATGGATGAGTAAACCGTTGATTTTCCGTAATAATTGTTGATTGTAACAACAACCTGCTATAAATAAGTACAATTAAGACGCCCATTTTCCGTTGAAATCTTGATTTTGTTTTCAGTTTCCGCGTTAAACAGTTTTTGCGGAATACGGGTAGTTTTGTATAAATTTATCTGTAGTAATGTCACGAGAGGTCTGAGATTCGCCGATAAATCCATGAGCGAAGCTCGTGGATTTATCTGGGAAATCTCAGACCTCGAGTGGCATTTATTAAGACTATTTCGTGAATATATAATAATATATCCCTAAAATTCGATCACAAAATGTTAATAATAGTTTATTAATGAATACTTAACCTATTCAGACATTGTGAAGTTGAAATACTCGTAGATGAATATCGATTACAGCAATAAAGAAATTCGATGTTATTCAGTAATGCCAATTGCGAAATACAGGTTTAACAATGTTAATTACATGTAGGCCTACTGCATTTTTCTCTTATTATTATAATAATAACATAAATACATTTTCATTATCTGCTGAAATCATAATTTAATTTAACAATAACAGTGGTGAGAGCTATATACCAATGCTTATGTATTCACAGCGAGACATGTTGCCACATAGTGAAGCCATCTCTGTATAGACACGAATTTTATTACGCCATACGGAAGGCAGTTTGATCAAAGACCTTATTATTACTATGCAAGGTCTTTGGGTTTGATGTGCGATGATGTTACATAAATTTGAACATCTGACTTTATATTAACTGTTTAAGTTCATTCACAAAATAAAAATTTTATAGGCTACTTATAGGTTATGTTAACTGTGGGAGCAGGACCAATGTCAGCTGTGTCTTATTTACAATTAAGACGTTTATTTTCCGTTGCACTGTTGATTTTCTTTTCAGTTTCCGCGTTAAACAGTTTTTGCGGAATACGGGTAGTTTTGTATAAATTTATCTGTAGTAATGTCACGAGAGGTCTGAGATTTGCCGATAAAACCACGAGCGAAGCGAAAGCTACACGAAAGCATTTTTTATAGCTCGACAAACGCATTCTCGCTGTAGTGTGTAACGGAACTAAAGCTGCATCTACACAGTTCAATATTCCAATCGCGTATGCGTGCAATCTGGGAAGAATATTGAAAGAATCAAGTTTAAAAGGTAGCCTACGTTCAATTAAAATGCATGAAGATTTTGTGTCTACATGGTGCCGTTTTAAACGTCGTCTTCACTACGTAAATATATTAATATTAAATATCAATCTTGCATTCATTGCTTGAATGCGTAAAGCTGAGAGAAAAGTTTAACCGTGTAGTTGCATCTTAATGGATTCATGCTCAGCGATTTACGGGGAAACAGTTGGCGACACCGACTAAACAAATGAACGACCGTGCGATAAATTGATAGCGATAAATCTAGCTGCAAAAATTATTGCGATGTTTGACTGTGATTGGTTGGAATTCAAAATTTCATTACATTTCATTGGTCGAAAATAGAATGACGTCATATAAACTAAATAGTCGCAGTAGATTTAAGGAAAGCGGAAGAAATTCCCTCATGAACAGGTTTCCGTTTATTGCAGGTTCCGCTATAGACGGGTTTTACTGCAGATTTGCACTACCTGATAAACACGTGTGCTTATTACCGACGACGTTACCCTCCATAGGGGTTTGTATGCTATTCTGCGTGTATTGTGTATTCGTAAATACTTAGTCTTTGATCATGGCACAGTAGTTTCTTCGCGCGTTACTTGTCCGAGGCACTGGCGTCGATGTCGTGAGATATCTGTGTCTCTGAAAGTCCTTCAGATGTCGACGGACTGATGCAGTCAATCTGTTTGGCGGCCTTCGCTCTGGGAGCCAGGCCACTCTCCAAGGCGTCCACAGCTCTCTTGGCGTCAATCCTATCCAGCTCGGCCTTCGACAGGTGGTACACGATTCCTGCACCGAACGAGTCGCTCACTATGTTGATTGAAGTTCGGAGGCGATCACTGTAAAACGAAAAATCATGTCAAATGTTTTTCTCTTCTCAGCGGAAAAGGTGTTGCATATGGTTGTTTTAGACATGGAAAGGAAGGGAACTAATAGAAGGATTCTTCTATTGAAGAATAATCATGAGGGTTGAACGTTTTTATTCCTGACTATTACACTCTTACTACGTCATACTACTTTTTACCAATAAAACGGTACAAAAGGACGTATTTCAACCAATCATGGCTGCTTATCGCACAATTTTATTGCGTTCCTAGCATTTGTTTAATTTTATCGTGTCCCTAGCATTTGTTTAATTTTATCGCGTCCCTAGCATTTGTTTCTTTGTTTGCCAACATTTGAAACTGCGCTGGTCTGGACGTCAATATATATATATATATATATATATATATATATATATATATATAATTACAAACCACTTCAGTCGATGCACATCAGTTTCAAATATGACTAGCATTGACATTCAAGAACAAGAATTAATAAAAATCACTGATCATACCTATGCATCTTCTGAAATCCGATTTACAAATAAATGAAGAGCACCATTCGGAAATCCTGAATAAGTTGAATGTAGGCCTAAATCAACGAGTTCCACTTCTATTACGCACACGTCCAATATAACATCAATTGAACCACCAACCACATTCAAATTTGAAAATTGTACATTCAATAATTATTCGTTTTAAAATTATTCATTCGGAAATCCTGAATAAGTTGAATACACCATGTAGGCCTAAATCAAAGAGTTCCACTTCTTTTACACACACGTCCAATATAACATCAATTGAACCACCAACCACATTCAAATTTGAAAATTGTACATTCAATAATTATTCCTTTTAAAATTATTCATGTTTATTTTTTATGTCGTCGTCGTTAATTAAAACTTTTCTAACACTTGTATATATTATTTAGATTATGTTATAGCTCCTGCTATATGATATTATGGATAGTCACGTATCAGAGATTGTTTAATATTAAGATTTATTGAAAATCATCTGTCAAGTGACGTTGATTACTGGGATTCGGATAATTAGATTTTAGATTAGATTAGATTTATTTATTTAACCTGGTAGAGATAAGGCCATCAGGCCTTCTCTGCCCCTCTACCAGGGGATTACAACTATAACATGAACAATAAGATTACAATTAATATTAAATTTACAATGACAATTACAATAAAAATTAAAGTACGACAAGAATACCTGATTAATGAAAGCTAGACATTTTATCATAGAAGTTAAGAACAAAGAATATTTTTGTATTTACTAAATTACAAATTAAACCTACAATAACAAAATTCTATAGTGATGAAATTACCGGATATTGAGATATTTTGTGGTAGATTAAAAGAACTATTTACAAGAAACCATGTCTGAACGAGTCTCAATTACTGACCAAGTGCCTAGTAAGTTTGCGTTTGAATTGAATTTTATTTCGACAGTCCCTGATGCTAGCAGGTAACGAATTCCAGAGTCTTGGCAGGGCTATTGTGAAAGAGGATGAGTATGAGGAGGTGCGATGGGATGGTATTGTTAGTATTGTTTCATGGCGAGAGCGTGTGTTCAGATTGTGGTGGGAAGAAAGGTAAGTGAAGCGAGACGACAGGTACGAAGGAATAGAAGAGTTCAAGATTTCGAAGAGAAAGAGAAGTGAATGTAAATTTCTTTTCTTATCTAGTTTAAGCCAACCTATTGCTTCCAGGGATGGGGTAATATGATCATATTTACGAACATTGCTTACAAAACGTACACACAAATTATGAGCACGTTGAAGTTTCATTTTGTTGTCGCTGGAAAGGTCAGTCAGTAAAATGTCAGCATAGTCAAAATGGGGAAATACAAGGGTCTGCACAAGGGACTTTTTTAAGCAAGAGGGAAGATGAACATTTATCCTTTTTAGCACATGAATAATAGAATATACTTTTCTGCAGGTTTCTGTGATTTGCATGTCCCAGTTGAGATTATTATCCATGTGAATGCCAAGATTTTTTACCAAAGAACTGAAAGGGATATGCACTGTACTTACTTTAACGGGGGAAATGTCGAGGTGCTTTACAGCGTCGGTTTGCCGTTTGTGTCCTAATATGATTGCTTGTGTCTTTCCAGGAAGTGGAATGTTCTATTTTAATAAAAATGAAACTGAATCAACAAAGCCTTCTTGACTAGTAACATTGCCATCGTGTATAATAGATCGAGAACTTCTCGACGAGAAGGCATTGCTCACTACTGCCATCTAGCATGCATCTAGCGTAATATTTGTAATATTGAGATGGTACAATAATACATTTGAAGACAGTTGTATTTTCGTAAGTAAATTAATATTTTATTGTATTGGAGTACTTCGTTACTTCTAATCTTTATATACTTTCTTCTAATCGTGTAATAGTCAGTTAAATCCCACTCGAGTTTTGATTTTCTCTAGATAAATCAAAACGTCTAGTGATATTACTGTTGATAAAGCAGATAACATCTAATGCTTTGTAGGTTGAATTTACCGGCACCTCTTCTCGTTCTCCCCAATATTTAAAACAGTTAATTTCATTTGACTCACTGACGCCTAGCCACAGCTAAAGATAAACTACAAGCAAATAAATACAGTGATAAAGTTTACAAGATGATAACTGTATAAAAATATGAACTATGACATGAACAATTCGAAAGTTAGTCAAAACGTGATTGAGTTCTTCCCGAAGCGTGAAGTTCTACTTGTGAAGTGACTAATAAATACACGTAAGACTTGAGTTTAAGTTCCGGCGAAGTCTTTTATGTTTATGGATCCCAGATGATGTCCCACTTGTGGGTCAGACCTGAAGAATGTTGTTTTTTTTATTGGGTTATTTTACGACGCTGTATCAACATCTAGGTTATTTAGCGTCTGAATGATATGAAGGTGATAATGCCGGTGAAATGAGTCGGGGGTCCAACACCGAAAGTTACCCAGCATTTGCCCGTATTGGGCTGAGGGAAAAACCCCGGAAAAAACCTCAACCAGGTAACTTGCCCCGACCGGGATTCGAACCCGGGCCACCTGGTTTCAAGAATGTTGTAAAAAGTACAGTTACTATTCCACTTTTACTACGTCATACTACTTTTGACCAATAAAACGTTACGAAAGGACGTCTTTCAACCAATCATGACAATCGCACAATTTTATCACTTCCCTAGCATTTGTTTATTTTTATCACTTCTCTAGTATTTGTTTGTTTTTATAACTTCCCTAGTATTTGTTTCGTTTGCCAACATTTCAAACTGCAAATTCTTTACGGTA
Organism: Periplaneta americana; assembly: GCF_040183065.1. Classification (NCBI taxonomy): domain Eukaryota; kingdom Metazoa; phylum Arthropoda; class Insecta; order Blattodea; family Blattidae; genus Periplaneta; species Periplaneta americana. The sequence goes on from NC_091127.1 coordinate 175,129,678, forward strand.
CTGTAAAACATGCTTTGCGATCGTCATATGTTTCCAACATATATAGTCCACTCAAAATGGCGGCTCCATTCAAAGGTTTTGGTGAAGCTAACGTTAGTGAAATACAAGTTCAGTAAGTCAATTAACATCTATTTTATTGTATTAGAATACTTTATTTCTTCTAATCTTTATATACTTTCTTCTAATCGTGTAATAGTCAATTAAATCCGACTCGAGTTTTGATTTTCTCTAGATAAATCAAAATCTCTACTGAGATTACTGTTGATAAATAATTTATTATTTTATTTTACACTGTAATCGATACAACAGGTAAACATTTATTGTAATCTGGATAGTCACTTTTGTTTCGTGGATCGTGTGTGATGATTAATGTTTTTAAAATTAATATGGGATTAAAATACTTAACTCTTACTCATTATTTCTTAAATAATTACTTTTTTCAATTGGTTAATATTAAAATATAAGCTGTATTACGCAGTACGGATATGAAAACATCTATAAAGGACAAAGCTGCGCCTACCATATGAAGGGTCCAGGGGAAAAACGTGCTAAGTCCAATTTTATCAATTTTTTGTTTTGGATGCCATGTAATACCTCAGGCAATAGAGATTTCAGTGGTTTAATTGTACAGAGTAAAAACTTGATTAAGACAGAAATATTTGACTTAGCATGTTCTTCCCCTGGACCCTTCATATGTCAAGCAAAAGTGAAATTATTGTAGTAGTCTAGTTTTGTCTGGGTTGCTAGACAAGCACATGCATTTGCACCTTGAGAGAACAATATTGTAATTTCAATGCTATTAGCAGTTTGAAGATCAAGAAAAGCATTATATTAGTTACTTCTCCAAACCGAGATAAATGATTTGATCGCCATGTCAAAAAGTAAATAAGAGAAGAAAATAAATCGTTTTCACAGCATGAGAAAAAAGGAAAAGAAGAAGGAACATGGAAAGAACAATGGACAAAAGAACCCTAACACATCAACTCTAGGTCGTAAAGAAAAATACCGACATATGGAGGAAGGGTCAGCTCCTCAGTAAAGAAATAACGCACAGTTTTCAGCTAGGCCTATACAATGAAGAATTCAGTCAACAGACGATGTAAGGATAATATCAGAAGTAAAGGCTAATTCACACGGGGATAGTTTACAGGAGTCAAGTGCTTGGAGCAAGTCGACTTTCCTTCAACTTGCCCCGTGTGATATGGTCGAGACAGTCAAGTTGTGACTTGGCGGTCAAGCAGAATTTGAGTTGACGACCCGTCAACTTTTGTGTCCACTTTCCCGTCACGTGACGAACTTGACTCCACCACTTCCCGCGTGTGAATGCGAACTCGTGGCAACTTGGCAAGTAGAAAGTTTGTAGTTTTAGGCCTATTGTGGAAGTAAATTAATAATGAGCGTCCCTAAGTGGAATTCCAACGATATCATAAAGTTTTTGGAAGTGTGTGAGAAGTATGGAATATACGTGACAAAGAATACCTCAATAAAAACAAGCAGGAATTATTATTCCAGAAACTAGTCAGCGAACTCATGGAACAAGGTTTCGAAAACATAGACGTAGAAGTGGTTTGAAAAAGTTAAAAACCCTTAAAACAGAACTCATTCCGAGATGTTTCCTGTATTCTGCAGGACCTTCTTCAGCTAATCAACAAGGTATTAGATGCACCGTGCATAATTCTTCTACGAATCCATTTCTTAACCCATTTTTCTCTTTTCCTTTTTTCCAAGAATATTCTGTAATGCATACAATAACAAGGCGCCAATTAGCGGCACACATGCTTGAATATGTGCTGGTAGCATCTTCAGTTTCACTAAACTAAAAATGCCAGTTCACTATTGATTTTTATTAACTATTACAGAATACAAGAATTCAAACACCACTACGAATACAACACATTCAGCGCGCGCTTTTTTTCAAGCATGGTTTCAAGTTTAGTATCTCCGTGTGATCACAAATATAGCATCAAGTTTAGAGGCTTTAAGCACTTGACTCCAATAAACTATCCCCGTGTGACTCGGGTTTAAAGGTAATATTGAAAGGAAACGTTAATTCGAATGGAAAATTCATAACTGCAAATTAAACGAATTTCCCGATGAAACCCCACAAATCATATTTTTTCTCATATTCGGATTTTCGTATTCATACAAAGGCCAGGTGGTGCAGAAATCCCACACGTCCAGTGCCCAGTTTACATTCCACAGCGGTAGGAAATTTTGGGAACACCACAACTAAAAAAAATCGGTTTGCTTTTCTTTATCTTTTTTAGGATTGAAGGAGCTTCAAGAATTAAATATGCTATTTACATAATTTTTCATTTTTGTATGTTTCTGTACTTTTTTAATTTCTCCGCTTAAATATGCATTTAAAATTCTTTATAAGATAAAAAAAGCCCTTCTTAGTTTTCTTTACATAAAAATTTAAGGAAATAAAATGAGTGTTACTAGTCGTGTACGGGTTGCATCAGCTGCATGTCTACGCGGATGACGTGAATATGTTAGGAGAAAATACACAAACGATTAAGGAAAACACGGAAATTCTACTTGAAGCAAGTAAAGCGATCGGTTTGGAAGTAAATCGCGAAAAGACAAAGTATATGATTATGTCTCGTGATCAGAATATTGTACGAAATGGAACTATAAAAATTGGAAATTTATCTTTTGAAGAGGTGGAAAAGTTCAAATATCTTGGAGCAACAGTAACAGATATAAATGATACTCGGGAGGAAATTAAACACAGAATAAATATGGGAAATGCCTGTTATTATTCGGTTGAGAAGCTTTTATCATCCAGTCTGCTGTCAAAAAATCAGAAAGTTAGAATTTATAAAACAGTTATATTACCGGTTGTTCTGTATGGTTGTGAAACTTGGACTCTCACTTTGAGATAGGAACAGAGATTAAGGGTGTTTGAGAATAAGGTTCTTACGAAAATATTTGGGGCTAAGAGGGATGGAGTTACAGGAGAATGGAGAAAGTTACACAACACAGAACTGCACGCATTGTATTCTTCACCTGACATAATTAGGAACATTAAATCCAGACGTTTGAGATGGGCAGGGCATGTAGCAGGTATGGGCGAATCCAGAAATGCATATAGAGTGTTAGTTGGCAGGCCGGAGGGAAGAAGACCTTTAGGGAGGCCGAGACGTAGATGGGAAGATAATATTAAAATGGATTTGAGGGAGGTGGGATATGATGGTAGAGAATGGATTAATCTTGCTCAGGACAGGGACCAATGGCGGGCTTATGTGAGGGCGGCAATGAACCTCCGGGTTCCTTAAAAGCCAGTAAGTAAGTAAGTATGTAAGTAAGTAAGTAAATAAGTTACTAGTCGTGCATTGCAGAAACTCCACATGTCCAGTCAATTCAGATTTAAAAGAAAATACTAAAGAAAAAATTAAAGTTCACATATGCCAAACACTAGAAGTTATTACTCGTATTATGCTTTAATAAAAAAGATAGTTACTTCAAAATACCGATCAGTGTTTTGTATCTCTTGAAAAATTCACTCAACTGGGGTTCCTGCAATTCACGATTCAGTAATCAGAAGTGGGCTGGGTTCTCATTGCTCACTTACAGCAGCCAGTCGACGGCGAAAAGCAGGGAGATGTCAGAAGTTGGCAGGCCCAGAGCGGAGAAGATGACCAGCATGGTGACGAGCGCAGAACTTGGTATAGCCGCCGCCCCGATGCTAGTTAACGTCGCTGTCAAACTGAAAAGATGAAGAGAAAATAATGCTTCTGCATAAATTATATTATTGCTATTATTATGTTGTGTAGTATACTTATTAAATTTCTTACTGTGATTATTATTATTATTATTATTATTATTATTATTGTTATTATTATTATTATTATAGAAAACAGACTAAATATGGGAAATGCCTGTTATTATTCGGTTGAGAAGCTTTTGTCATCTTGTCTTCTATTAAAAAGTCTGAAAGTTAGAATTTATAAAACAGTTATATTACCGGTTGTTCTGTATGGTTGTGAAACTTGGACTCTCACTCTGAGAGAGGAACAGAGATTAAGGGTGTTTGAGAATAAGGTTCTTAGAAAAATATTTGGGGCTAAGAGGGATGAAGTTACAGGAGAATGGAGAAAGTTACACAACGACAGAGCTGAATGCATTGTATACTTCACCTGACATAATTAGGAACATAAAATCCAGACGTTTGAGATGGGCAGGACATGTAGCACGTATGGGCGAATCCAGAAATGGATATAGAGTGTTAGTTGGCATGTCGGAGGGAAAAAGACCTTTAGGGAGGCCGAGACGTAGATGGGAAGATAATATTAAAATGGATTTGTGGGAGGTGGGATATGATGGTAGAGACTGCTTGCTCAGGATAGGGACCAATGGCGGGCTTATGTGAGGGCGGCAATGAACCTCCGGGTTCCTTAAAAGCCAGTAAGTAAGTAAGTAAGTAAGTAAGTAAGTAAGTAAGTAAGCAAGTAAGTAAGTAAGTAAGTAAGTATTATAGTAAAACCCCGATAAGACGCTGTTCAAGGGACCGGGTGTAAACCGCGTATTAACCGGGACCGCGTATTAGGCGGGTATACTAATTTTGACTTATATACAGTATCTATTAGCATTTTTCTTTATTGAAATACATGATTCATGAAAGGTAATACAGTATTACTCCATGATGTAATTATTGTACTGTACGTCAAAGACATTTACAATATGTACTGTACTTAATTCTTTCGAAAAAGAAAAGTAATTTATACGGTATTTGTTTCTCGTGTGCGTGTACTCCATGTCCTCATGTTTACCACACTTCAGTTTCCTGCGATTACATCCTCCCGACATCGCAGCTGCAGTGATTGAGTCGCGATTTTCTATTTTCGTCCTTAATATCGATGATGGGATTCCTAACGAATCAGAGAGTTGTTTCTGAGTAAGAGTACTGTTCACGTCGTACTTTCGTAAGATTTCCAATTTTTCCTACACAGAAAGTGCTTTTCGTTTATAACCTGGTAAGATTTATCTTGTCTCAGTAGCAATAAACCAAGTCCCTTCAAATGAGGGTGGAGATTATAGCAGGGTTGAAAATTTTCAGGATTCCTTTCAAAACCTTGTTATTGTACAGGCTACCGGAACTCAATTTCTTGAAAGACAAGCTCAGTGACGGAACTACACAGTACGAAGAGAGATATTTTGTAATTTTATTTTGCGCTACAGAATGTATCAACTGGTCCCTTCCGCCACTGGATGGATGGACGGCAAAGCTCCACACCCCCATTGCCATAACAATACAGACGAAGTAAGACATATCTCCTTTCTCCCTCTTTTCACAGTGAGACAAGGTACATCACACAGACTTTAACACTCATTGTAGTCACATTCACAGACTCTTCAATGCACTAAAGGACAACAAACTGCCCAGCAAAAATTTCCAGAATGAATTTTATTACGGCCGAGCGAGGAATGCTGTTTGAGAGAGAGGTTAGCAGGAGGGTGAGGTATTGTAACTGTATGTAGGCTTTAACCACGCAGATAAGGAGTCGAATAATTGAGCGTAACAAGAGGTTGGGGGATACTAAGGTATGAAGTATGAAGGTTTACATGCGCAGGTAAAGGGTCGAATACCAATACTTTTCAGATTAATGGCACCAGTGAGTTCAATGACCAAGATGTTTCATTGCTGTTAGAGTACATGGCTGAAAATTACATTGAAAATATTCCAAAAAAAAAACAGCGTATTATGGGGAACTTGAGCGTAACAAACGGGGTATTTTATAAAGGCGTTATATATGAAATGTGCAGGGGCCGGACAAAAAAAAAAGCGTATTACATGGGATAGCGTAATAAGCGGGCGCGTCTTATGAGGTTTTACTGTATAATTATTATTATTATTATTATTATTATTATTATTATCAGCATCATCATCGTCATCATTATTATTATTTTCGCATGAAAAGTGAGAAGATTCTTATTTTTCTGTCAATATAACAGTGTTTACTTACCTAACTGTGATTAGCTGGCCGATTCCAAGATGAATGCCATTTATCTGGGCAATAAAAATGGAGGCGACAGCCTCATACAGCGCGGCACCGTCCATGTTTACTGTAGCTCCCACGGCCACCACAAACCGGGTGACACGGGAGTCGATCTTGTTGTTCTCTTCAAGGCACCGAAATGTGACTGGCAAGGTGGCAGCACTGTGTACATTAACACTTCCGTTAGTCAGTGTAGGCCTACCTTTGCCCTGTAGTTGTTGCCCTTCTTGAGAAATCTTAAATTAGATGTATGTTACATGTTATAATTTTATCGATCTGGCGAATTAAATGAATTTTTTTATGTTTGGACGTTCAGTTTTAGGCCTAAATAATGTCAATAATTGTATTTGTGTTTAGTTGTTAAGAGAAACAAAAGTTGTAGGCCTATTAGTTTTTTTTAATGACTCTTGTATGTAATTTATACGGATATCTCTGAGAGATTTTGGCCATTGATATTTGTTTAAAACCCATCGTGGCTCATTTTCTTTCGACTTCACTCTAGAGGAACATAGAAGTCTTCATCTAAGTCGGGGCTGGGCACCGGGACGAATCCAAACTCTAAACGGGGACGCTTAATATTCATCTATGACGGCATCATCGCTGCGCGATGAGCCATATGATCGATGATCATATGGCTCCCCGTGAGAGAGTAGAGCAGGGGTCGTCAGCACAGAGCACGCTAGGGCTAGTCTCTCTTACCCGCGGAAAACGCAGTGCACTAGGGTGCACTCTGTAGATGCTAGCGGGTATGTTCTCTGTCTCTCCCTGTTGCACGACAGTGCACACGGGACGGCACCGCGTACCCTTTGAACATTTCAGAGAGTGCTGACGACCACTGGAGTAGAATTTGCTCTTGGTGCCCAACTCTGATCCAAGTTATCGTGCCTCTAACAATGATCAATAGAACACTAGTTGTTTTAGAGTTATGTCTTCATGTGTCAAAATATAAAGCTATTTTTTACAAAATATATTAAGTTATTTGGCTTTCATTGGAATTAACTCACATGACATTAAGGCCGTGTCTCAAAGCTCAAGTCTATAGCCTACTACATGCTAATGACTAGGAACTAGCTGACTTGTAAACTACACACTAGAGAGCTTTGGACATGTTTGCTGGAATCATGGCCTTCTTCATAGACTATTTTTCTCAAAGCCATGAAATTACTGTATAGCACTAAATTAAGAAGGCAGTGTCCTAATGCAGTTTAATTACGAGTTATCAGCTGTTATTTTTTTGGAAATTCGAATTCTTTGTTTTCGAGTAAACAGTTCAAGAAACTTAATTCTCAGGTTTATGAACTGAATGGTAATTTCCTGAGAAACGTAGAAAGATGTGAAATTGTAAAAGATGTTCAAAAGATATCTATGAAAATTACGTTTGGCTATCAACAATCGAAATTAATGTGGAAAAGGTAAGAGCCTGAAATATTACAATATTAAACAAATGTAACGCAGATACCAACAATGTCAATGTTCCAAGTTAGCGTGTTATTCTACATTGAACTCACATTTTATTTCCAAAGCATCAGATTTCATAATCCCCAATTGTATCCATGTTTGTTTAGTATACAAGTCATCCATCAAACAAGCATTTTCGTTTACTAGCTACTACGGACTTGATTGCTATTCACTACGTAGCTTTGGATCATAACTTCTGATGTCACATCCGGCTATTTAGTCAACAATCTAGTTCACTTCAGCTGAAAATGTAGCTTTCAGACACGGCCTTAGTAACCAGTCCACACCTGTGGAGTAACGGTTAGCACGTCTGGCTGCGAAACCAGGTGTCCCGGGTTCGATTCCCACTTTATACATTACTTTGTTAATTTGTCACTGCTACGCAGAAACATTCTTTCACTAGTATGGGAATTCAACATTTATATAAACTGGAACATAAATTCTATGACTTAGTCAATCTGTTTACACTGAAGTACGTACATTTATCTGGAGGGGGAAAGAAGGAATACTGTTTTATTAATATCTAATAATACTGTATTAATCATGGACACTGTATATTATTAAAGAAAACTTCATCAGACCTCAAATAGACTAATATAATAATGAACTAATATCTGGCCTAGATTTTGTTACTCTCAAATGTCTCTCTACTACCATTAACAGTATTTTATATAACAACAATTTATACAGCAATAAAATGTAGAACAGAATTTTTAACTTCCCACAAGTACAATGCTATTAAGCAAATTTTATAAGTTGATGTTTAGCCCGGGACTCAGTTGAGTTTATGTCTGGCCCGGGACTCAGTTATGTGTATTCTGGGACTGAGTTTGTTAGTTTTCTTCGATTAAGGGACTAAGCTGAGGGGCACCGCTGAGAGATTTTAAATGAATCAACATAAATAATAGCTTTCCTAATAGCAAAACTGCTTGTACGATATAATCTGCACGAGAAAGAAACTATGAAGTTATAAAAAACAAAAACCTTGGAAATTTAATATGATTACCTGGAGGCGGTTGCCAGTCCCATGATCCAGGCTTGCAAGATTCCTCGGAAGAAGACAGCGGGGTTCTTGCGTGTGAACAGGTAGAAGATAGCGGGCAGCGTGATGAGGGCGTGAACCAGCAGCCCCAGGATCACGGTGATCATGTACAGGCCCAGCTGCTGGGCGGTGGCCGCCAGGTTCTCGATGCTCATGATCTTCCCCGCGACCAGACACAGGATTCCGAAGGGAGAGTACCTTAAACACACGTGGGTTCATGTCTGTAAAATTCCTCTGCAACAATATCCATGTTACCTAAAGTTTCACAGCAATTTCGTCTTCTCATTTTATTAATCGCGATAACTTGAATTCTTCGCGTAGTTGTAGAGTAGATAATTTTCGCTCGGAAGATGACTTACCACATGATTATACCCACGAACTTCATCACGATCTCATTAAGCGCGACGAAGATATCAACTATAATTTTGCCTTTCGCGCCCATGTGTCCAGCCAGAAGTCCAAATGTCATACAGAACAGAATCATTCCTGAAATGTTATAATCAGTCAGTAATAGCAATGTAGTAAGTAATGCTGCAGGATATAATCCACTTTTCTGTAGTTTTGTTCATTATTCTAAATGTTAAGTAATGTCTTTAAATACATCCATCCTTTGACAATATTAAGTTGTAAAATGAAATGTCGAATTATCACAGAAAATTTCCGTATATGTAATAATGTGGTGCAAGATCATTGAAAGGCCTCTTCAAACTTAGAGTATTAACACTTTGCAGCGTAGTGGTTATTCAGAAGAACCACCGTTTTCTTTCTTTCTAAATTTTATGGCACAGATATTCCACCAAGGAACCACCTCTTGAGTGTAGACAGAGGTGCCATCTGTGTTTTGAAATTGTGTGCAGAGTTAAAATATAAAAAAAAAAAAATTGATTGAAGCTTTGTTATAATTCATGATATGAAAAACATAAAAAATTAATTTGTGCTCCAAAGGGTTAAGAAGTTATATTAGTTGACGTAAACAAAAACAGTGTTGAGCAAACAATGACATTTTCAATTTGTTACTTTTTGGCTTTTCCATACTTAGCATTTTGTTGATTAAAACATGATTGATTACATTAATCATGCTTTAAGAATTTTCAAATTGAAGCCATGATTCTATCAACAAGATATAGCTGGTGTAATGCCAATATAAAATCAATAGGAATCTATCTCAAGGTCTGACAAAATTTGATACAGTTAACAATATGTTTAAGGGAAGGTCCATGTTTCATTCGTAATTGCTGGGATTTAATCAGGTTTCAAGAGAAATGATTCTGTTGCTAAGAAAAAAGTTTGAAGATCAAAAATAATCAGTGGTGACGTTGTTCCGGAAGTACTTCAGATAAGTGATAGAATAAGTATAAATAATTACTATGGAATTAGTAGAATAGTGCTAGTCAGGTGTCCAGGCATCTTCAAATGAGTTATAATACAGTTTGGAGAATCCTAAGAAAAGTTTTACTTTACATCCATATAAACTGAAACTATTGTTCGCCTTTAAGGAAAGTGACAAACAGAAAACATATTATTTTCTTTATTTGTGCTGTCAGAGACTGAACTTAATAATCATTGGCTGGACAAACGAAACATGCTTATTTCTTAATGATGGGATTAAAACGTGTAATTTGAGAATTTGGTCTGAAAATGACCACCAGATGTAAATTTAAAAATGTCTTCATGATTTAAAAGCCATTGTACGTGTAACTTCACTTCGAAATTCATCATTGGTCCATATTTCTTTCCATTATTGTTGTAGATTAATGTTTAATTTATTTTTTTGTCTATGTTTTATTTGTATTTGTATTTATGATGGTGTGGAGGAGAAGGCCTATTGACTTTACCTATCCTAGAAAATATAGGTTAAATAGATGGATGGATGGGTCGGCGGTCGCGTTGGTAGGTCGGTAGGTAGCCAGGTAGTCAGAAGATAGGCGAGACAATTTAATAATGCAAACTGTATAGAATGGAGATTGCAACTAGAGTACCCTATAGAACTTGATCATCCCTAGACTGAGGAATCACGACCTAGAAAACAAATCTTCACACAAGATGACGCACCGTCCTACATCCACACCTCTAGGAACAGTAATTACATGGTTATTTGACGATCGTGTAATCAGTAGCCATGTTCCAAATTTATGGCCTTCACGATCTCCAGACCTCCGAGGGACCTTTGTGTAGTGGGGTAACCTTAAAGAATGAAATTTAATCGTACGGCGAACAATCGCACAGTAACTTAATGAGTATGTCTCGCAAGAAATCGCATTCCAAGACACTTTCTGCAAATGCTGATCTGGTGTGGTAAAAAGACTGTTGTTTGCTGAACAAGGGAACAGCAGACATATTCTCAGTATTTTGTAAAAACTGAAACCCAATTGTTTGCCCAACACAGCGATGTATTTGTCTTTTCTGGGTCAAATATTATATTGTTTATAACGCTTTAAAATTTTGAAGTGACTTTTATATTTTAAATTAAAGTTGGACTTTGTTGCAGTTTATACACAAAATGAATGGCGTGTTTGAGAATAAAGCAGTACCTAGTTGAGAATTTACTCACCCATGACGTTGATGCCATCTTTGTAGACAAGTTCTGGCTTGAGAATGAAATCAGGTGAGTCGTTGGAAGAATTGAGTTCGTGAGATAGTAGCGCTTTGTTCACTTCTACCTGATCAAAAACAAGAGTAAAGCCCTTATTATTTAACTCCTTAAGTAATCCATAAATTGAGAGGAAAATGAGAGATGACGCCATTGTGACTTTTAACACGACAAGAAAAGTAACATAAATTGAGAGCAAATGTTACTTTTAGCATTTTAGAGTTTATGTTTGTTGTCATTGCTTAGAATTTGCAAGTGTGATGAAAGTGGCATAATGACAGCTTTAAAGATTATTTCATATTCTGAAGTACAAGCTCACAGCATTTTTTATGTTTATCTGTTTGGCTGTCTATCCATAATTACCCGTCAGTCAATATGTCCATCCGTCCGTCCGTCTGTGTTGTATATATATATATATATATATATATATATATATATATATATATATATATATATACAGGTTATAACTAAAATGTATGTCAAATCTTTAGAAGCGTATTCCTCTCATAGAGTGGTTGAATAAATGTTTCATGGACATTGGTCCGAAAACCCTTTATTTCCTTATTACACCCCTTTCTCTATAATTTTGCTTACACTGGTTGTGAAATAAAATTAGCATACCTCATGGCAAGTATCAATGTTTGGGGTGGCTTTATTGGTGACGTTCTGGCGGGACCTCATGTTGTTCCACCCAGGCTCAACGGACAAAGATACAAAGAGTTCTTAAAGTACACCTTACCTGTTCTGTTAGTAATACGACGAAACACGTACTCATGTACGATATAGCTTCTGTTCATTTCAGTGTCGATGTTCGTCTATTTCTAAATCAAAGTTCCCGTGACAGACGGATAGAGATGGATAACTACCTTGACCCCTCCGCTCTCCAGACTTAAACTCACTGAACTTTTATTTGTGATGTCATTCAAAAGAGCTTGTAAATGGAATCCATTGCAAGACGAAGATAGTTTTCGAGCCTACATATTGTAAAACTGCGAGACAAAACAACATTCTCCAGGGTTACATCCGAGATTGAATGCGACGATGGGTTGGTGCATGTATTCGTGCTAACGGGAACATCTTGGATACTTCCCCATAAGATAGATTTCCATGTGGTATGCTATTTTTATTTCATAATGTACCACATTATACAGTGTAGGCAGAGTTGTAAGAAAAGGGATGTAACAAGGAAATAAAGAGTTTCCGAACCAATATTCATATAACATTTTTACATCCTCTATATGAGCTATATTAAAATATTTTTTGGAAGATGTGGGAGCTATTTTGAGTGAATTCCAAAATGCGTTAATTTTTTAATACAATTTAGTACACTTAATATGTTGGGAAAACTTATAATGTATCGTACTAATAATTACCTTTTTATACGTTGTCTGCACTTGTTGTAGGCAAGCTTGTATCAAGTTGTCTGGAAACAGGTTCCTGTATTAAGATAAGAATAGATTCACAAATTGATACATTTAAAATAACTTTGAATAACTTGAGACATAACTAAACAACTAATAAATACGTGTAGAAAATTATAAATGCGAAAAGGAAAAGAGAACACTATATCCTATTAAATGAACTCAGTATTTCACTACTTTACAGTTACTAACCTAAACCCGCTATCGGTTCCTATCCTGAGCAAGATTAATTCAGTCCCTACCATCATATCTCATCTCCCTCTAATCCATTTCAATATTATCCTCCGATCTACGTTTCGGACTCCACAAAAGCCTTTTTCCTCTCAGGTCTCACAACTAACACTCTATACACATACGTTGTACATGCCCTGACCATCTCAAATATCTGGATTTAATGTTCCTAATTATGTTAGGTGAAGAATACAAAGCGTGCAGTTCTGCGTTGTGTAACTTTCTCCATTCTCCTGCAACTTCATCCTTCTTACCCCAAATATTTTCCTAAAAAATTTATTTTCGAATACCCTTAGCCTCTATTCTTCCTACAAAGTGAGAGTCCAATTTTCACAACCATACAGAACAATCGGTAATATGACTTTTTATAAATACTAACTTTCAGTTTTTTTGAAAGCAGACTGGATAACAAAAGCTTCTCAATCGAATAATAGTTTCGCATTTGTCATTTCAAAATAATATTGTTTTATCATTATTTGGCAAATGATTTTTGTGCTACAAGGTAGTAAGTCCAGTCCTCATCGCAAGATCTAAAAACAGTAAGGCAGTTACAGAGTTACTCAAGCTCTCGTGCATCGAGCGCTAAGAAGTACATGTACGTCTTCCAAAGGCATCTCGAGGAGGAGAATTCAAGGCTGTCACTCCCACGTTTCTCCTCTTGGGACGTCTTCCTAAATGGCCCTGACTATACACTAGACATCTCACAAATACGGACCTCCTTAGTCATGGGATCGCCATGACGGAGGACCACTGCAGAGACACCACAGGACAATCACAAAACAACGGAAAATGCTAGGTAAATTTATTTCATTGCGCTCGCCGGGAATCGAACGTCGGATCGATTGGTTGGGAAACGCTATCCACATACCCGTACTGGCAATGACCTTTAAACTTAACAACTTGTACCAAAAAGTGTGTAACCTCATTATATCCAACATGGCGTGGAATGTAGACACTTCGATATCTGTGGACTCTCCTTCAACATGTGTCTTCAGGTTCGGATCACCTGGGTGGATGACAACTGCCATGACGATGCCTAGTATGGAAGCCAGGACCGTGGTGGTGACGTAGTAGAGCAGGGCGTGCGTACCCATTCGACCGGACAAACGGGCGTCCAACTGCGCCATCCCTGCGATCAAAGCGTCACACATAGAAGACCAGACACAGTCTACTTCAGGGTTGGGCAGAATTATGCTTGCACGGTGCACTACGAGAGAAGTAGTGTGCACGAAAACCGGTTTATTCAAGTTGCGGTACGTACTGAATGTTTCGAGAGAAAATGTTATTCTACCAAACTACATAAATAAGAACACAAAGTAATGAAACACTTCCTTAAACACAAAACAAAACATGTCTGTTGCACATTAATTCATATTACTCTATTTCTCAAGATTTGGAGAAACTGTATTAGCACAAGGTATGCGAAGAATTGCCGTTAAAAGCCCATCATTTCTTGTTTAAGATTTGTGTATTTTCGTAATAGAAAATAACTGTTCACATCTATAAGTGGAACCAAATAAACACAAAACTTTCTCACACAGCTTATGTAGATTGGAAAAGCGTCCTCTTGGGAATCTGTCATAAAACTGCATAAGACTCGACCTGGAATCATATTTCGCTCGCATCTCTCGATCACATCGCAGGTCAATCAATTCACATTATGAGGGACGTTATCAATAATCAGTTGGGATCAGAGCATGTAGCAAAAATACGCAAATCCATTTCCAGGCAATCTAAATCGTGGAACCTTGATGTAAATTCCTCTAATAGACCGGATAGAATTCATGCGTACATTTCGAAATTTTCATTGTTCAAAATTCTATGCGCTTAGATAAGGATGGAAAATGATATATTTCGCCCTTTTGCATTTGACGTATCCATAACAGCAATTTCTTCTTAAAAGCTGCAATTCTATCTGAAAATTCTGTATTAAGAATTTCTTTTCCCTTAAGTCCTAAATTCAGCTCATTTAAAAGCTGTGTAAGATCTGTTACAGCTGCTGGCACACTGCAGCTCGCTGCACTTGGAAATCCCCGTGCGCACGGAGGGCAAATGCACTCAAACGCCCATCGCTGGTCTACTTGGTAAGATAGACTTTCAGAAGCAAAGGATTTTACCATGGATAAATATATAATAGAATGCGAAACTGCGGTCAGCACAATCTGGATTTGGGGGTTTGAAATAAGGTGATCAGCGCCCAACGTCGTAGGTGGTGAATATTAGAACTACGTGTTGGGTACATTACCGAGAGTTCTCTATTTATCCGTTCGAGATATTGCTGTACGGGAGAGTCGAAGTTGAAGATGGCGGACTGAAACTTGCTAATAAGTGAACATAAAGTGATACGTGTGTGTATAAGCAGTGTATGTTAAACAGTGATGTTTATGGACGTTGTAAAAATAGTGTTGTTGAATGTATTGTAAAGTAATAATAATATAATAAATTGAACTATCTAAGTAGTTCTTGCAGACTTTTCCATTGCGCTGTACAATAAATATCCAAAGAATACAATCCCAATTATCTAACCTCTTGCTTTATTTTTTGTCTCTGTCTGGTTATATTTTAATCGGGTAGTGTAAAACACATCGTCTCTTTTATCTTCCTGTTGGCTCCGGTAAGAATTTTCAGTAGAAGATGCTGTGAGGAATAAAAATGTGAATGTTTTATTTTAAATTGGGTTAGTTTTGAATATCGATGAGAGTGGGAGGGAGAGTGTCGTCGCCAGGTGCGCTGCTAAATGCATGGAGTAATTACTCTTTTCGCTACTTGGTGCGCTGCTAGATGTAATAACGCCCCTCCCAGAAAAGGATGGCAGCAAGATCAATTTCTACAACAGCGCCTCTAGTATGTGTTACGGGAAACTCATTAAGTTTCGCATCCTATTATATATTTATCCATGATTTTACTTTCAAGACCAAGAGCGCAGCTTCAAAACCTACAAGATATATCGCGATGGTCTCGTGTCAGCTTGAGTGGTCTTAATCATTGTGTCTCAATAGGTTTATTGGTTGTGATACCTGATTGCACTTTACTATAAGCTGTTTTCGTCACCTTGTCATGGATTATTAAGGTCTGCATTATAATTAGCTTTGCAATATTTTGTGTAATAACAATATGTCGCCATTTAAACTGTGACGTTTACTATCTCCTTCCTACTTTTCAATGTCTAAAGAATCTACGATCTATTTAATAACATATTAAGTCTGTTCTAAAGAGATGAATGCATATTAGCATTTTGTTCGTATCTTTTTCTTGGTTTGTCTGTTGTCTACTTCCTTGAACTAAGGATCTGATATTACTTAAGGCACTTGGGCTATTTAAGAACTTTTGTGTAGGTTGGTAGAACGTGGTAAGTTTGGTTTGTTTTATGTCCTTAATGCGAGTTGTTTTTTGTTATGTCGGAAATCAATATCTTTACTGCAGTTATTTGCAGCAAAAAATTTTATATAATTTTCTTGTGTACAGATAAAAGAATGATCATAAAATTTCGAGTTTTCCTGGGGAGAAAATATTGAAGACTATCATGAACAGCTTGAAGGATTCGGGAAAATCAGCTGCATAACATGAAATATTTTTTGTGCAAGATCGTGCGTATTTGCTTGGTTTTCCCACAAAACCAATCCGCGGAAAGTCTAAAATTCCACATTCAGTATTCCCAACCTAACACACATAACAATTTCCCTCTTCTTACCGCTTAAGTGACGTATTGATTTTACTGCTTTAGACTTTTAACATATTTTTAGAGACGTTCAATATAGTAATAATTATAAATTGGAGACTTACCTCTGCAATTTCACCTAAATTGCACTGTTAATTATTGTTTTTAAATATTTGCAAAAATTAAGTATACTCTACAACTCTACTAAAGTTACTGCATTCGTGATGCAAGTAACATTAAGGAAGCCGTGAAAAAATCAACAAGATTCCACACTCATCATAGATTGGGGGAAAAAAGACAGATGTATGTCACGGCCTGCTGGAGTATAGTAAACACAGAACACGTTTTAAAGCAACAATGTTGAAGATAGATATTTTTGTTTTGCAAATTTGCCGTCATTGAACAGAAACCAAGATGGAGATTTCATTGCAACTAATTAGAAATTCCTCTTTCAGGTATGTAGTAAACGATCTTCACACAACATAATGTACGATACACGAGCGGTATGTTTTCTTTCAATTCTCGGAAATTAAAAAAGCTCAACTACGTTTCGCTTTTTCAAACTTTTCCTCGAAGATGAAAACTTCAACATACCGCTCTTGTAACACATATTACTATTGTTGTGCGAATGCCTTAAAAGCGCAAAGGAAAAGAAAAAGATGCCCCTGTAAGCGGAGCACCAACAAGTGCATCGGCAGCATGTGAAACTAGTAACATCAATCCTTGAACACACAAACTGTATTTCGTACACTACCTTAACCCATGAAGCGGAATGTTTGCAACGATTTAACATAACATCTAAAAAAATATATGTTTAGATTAGTAACGAGTCTGCATTTCATATGAGCTTATGTGTGCATAATAAGAATGGATGCTCACCTGATATGAGCGATGAGATTATGAGGGGTATGATGAACATCTTGAGCACTCTCATGAGAATCTCTCCAGGGAAGGAGACAAGCATGATGGATTCGTCCGAGAACCTGGCGAGGCGCCCCAGGAACCCAACCAGCAATCCCACCAACACTCCGCAGATGGTGAGCGTGAGCAGGAGGTTGGTTCGAAGCCAGCGTAATACCTACACACATATTTCTCTGTTTATAACAATTGTAATACAATATTCGTTAAGAGTCAGGAAATCGTTTCACTATTTATATTTTTGTAGTTATTACAAATTACACAGAGTTAAGCTTATATCGTTTTGAGTAAATTATCATTTGAAGGAGTGCAATCCTCGATAATTACGCCGCTATATTTTGACTCTTCAGAATACTAGTATTGTGTTGACTACTAGATCAACACAACACCGAAACAAATGCTTACGAAACACCAGTTTATTAAGTTATAAGTATTGGCTTACAGTACAGAATGCTGGAGTTCACGGAGAGATTGGAGGTGCATATCTTCATTATGCTGAATACATTTATGTAGAAGGGATTTTTAACGAACAGCGCATTACCAGCCAGGATAAGGTAAGAAGAATAAGGGAAATACAATGAGAACGACGCCAATATAAGGGGATTACAAGAAGAACGGGGAAATACAAGAAAAGTCCAAGGGGAACCAGGGAAATATAATGATAACAAGGGTACACAATGAGAATAGGAAAATACAAGAAGAGTACAAGGAGAACAAGGGAAATATAATATGAACAAGGCAAATATAAGAAAAATAAGTAGAGTATAAGGAGAAGAGGAAAATGCAAGAGGAGTCCAAGAAGAACCAGGGAAATATAATGTGAACAAGGCGAATATAAAGAGAATAAATGGATTACAAGGAGAAGAGGGAAATACAAGAAGATACAAGGAGAACAAGGGAAATATGAGGAGAACAAGGGAAATATAGAAGAACAAGGCGAGTTTAAAAATAATAAGGGGAATAAAAGGAGAAGAGGGAAATACAAAAAGATACAAGGAGAACAAGGGAAATATGAGGAGAACAAGGGAAATATGAGGAGAACAAGAGAAATATGAGGAGAACAAGGTAAATATAGAAGAACAAGGCGAGTTTAAAGATAATAAGGGGAATAAAAGGAGAAGAGGGAAATACGAAAAAAGTAAAAGGAGAACAAGGGAAATATGAGGAGAACAAGGGAAATATGAGGAGAACAAGGGAAATATAGAAGAACGAGGCGAGTATAAAGAGAATAAGGGGAATAAAAGGAGAAGAGAGAAATAGAAAAAGAGTACAAGGAGAACAAGGGAAATATGAGGAGAACAAGGGAAATATGAGGATAACAAGGGAAATATGAGGAGAACAAGGGAAATATAGAAGAACAAGGCGAGTTTAAAGATAATAAGGGGAATAAAAGGAGAAGAGAGAAATAGAAAAAGAGTACAAGGAGAACAAGGTAAATATGAGGAGAACAAGGGAAATATAGAAGAACGAGGCGAGTATAAAGAGAATAAGGGGAATAAAAGGAGAAGAGAGAAATAGAAAAAGAGTGCAAGGAGAACAAGGGAAATATAGAAGAACGAGGCGAGTATAAAGAGAATAAGGGGAATAAAAGGAGAAGAGAGAAATAGAAAAAGAGTACAAGGAGAACAAGGGAAATATGAGGAGAACAAGGGAAATATGAGGAGAACAAGGGAAATATAGAAGAACGAGGCGAGTATAAAGAGAATAAGGGGAATAAAAGGAGAAGAGAGAAATAGAAAAAGAGTACAAGGAGAACAAGGGAAATATGAGGAGAACAAGGGAAATATAGAAGAACGAGGCGAGTATAAAGAGAATAAGGGGAATAAAAGGAGAAGAGAGAAATAGAAAAAGAGTACAAGGAGAACAAGGGAAATATAGAAGAACGAGGCGAGTATAAAGAGAATAAGGGGAATAAAAGGAGAAGAGAGAAATAGAAAAAGAGTACAAGGAGAACAAGGGAAATATGAGGAGAACAAGGGAAATATAGAAGAACGAGGCGAGTATAAAGAGAATAAGGGGAATAAAAGGAGAAGAGAGAAATAGAAAAAGAGTACAAGGAGAACAAGGGAAATATGAGGAGAACAAGGGAAATATGAGGAGAACAAGGGAAATATAGAAGAACGAGGCGAGTATAAAGAGAATAAGGGGAATAAAAGGAGAAGAGAGAAATAGAAAAAGAGTACAAGGAGAAGAAGGGAAATATGAGGAGAACAAGGCGAGTATAAAGAGAATAAGGGGAATAAAAGGAGAAGAGAGAAATACAAAAAGAGTACAAGGAGAACAAGGGAAATATGAGGAGAACAAGGCGAGTATAAAGAGAATAAGGGGAATAAAAGGAGAAGTGGGAAATACAAGAAGGGTATAAGGAGACGTGGGAAATGAAATTAGAACAAACCGAATATAAGGAGAATAAGGGAAATACAAGGAGAAAAAAGGGAGTTGCATACTTTTTTGACAGTCAATTCTTGAGTTACCGCCCATAACTAGTAAGAAAAAAGACGTAGTTCTACTTAAAAAAGAATCTCCCTCTCCATTGTACCTGGCCGTTCTAAGCCTTCAAACTTCGAATATACGTGGATCTATTGCGCTAACCCTCAAACTTGGCGCACTCCCAAATCCACTGACTACACTAAGGTTTGGGTGTACCCAGGTTTCGAGTAGACAACTTCTCCTCGACCTTAGGCCAGCGTCGCCAGTTGGCGTTCGGGGAATGCTGTAGAATGGTGACGAAATGGAAAAATGGTGACGGAATGATATAGATACCTAATATGGGGAAACGGGAGAACCCCGAGAAAATCCCCAAATGCGGCCTTGATCGTCACAAGTGTCACTATGGATTATTCAATGAAAAATCCAAGATCTGAGAGGGATTCGAACCAGGACCGCCTGCGTGGCGGGCTGAAGATCTGCCCACAGTGACATATGAATAGGGGAAGGAATATGTTTTGTAATTATGTTAACTTTTCCATTCTCACCAAGCGAAGCGTGTACTATTTAGTCTCACTTACTAGTCAATGCGTGAGAGAAGTAAGATAATAAATGGAAGAAAAGGAACGACAGAGAAGAATGAGAATAGGATAGCAGTGAGAAAAAAAGAGCACAGCTTTATAAGAAATAGCATTCTTGCCATGTTAAAGCTTTCTGCCATCATAAAAACGGAAATAATTAGTTTGTACCATCAAAATTCTCATCGAGTAAAACGTGTTTGTCTGCCTAATCTTACGTAAGATATTCATGTAATTTAGGAATATACAAAATCCATACTAAGTCAACTTTTGACTTGGCGGATGTATCCGTGTCGGTCACGTGACTCTGGAAGACTTTTTCTTTGTTGTCATCCTCGCCAGATCCCATATAATCCATCCTGGAACAAACACAAACGGAAATTTCTCTGCAAACATCCAGTGCAATACATCTTAAATTGCCTATGCATTTACTCTTTAGTTTCAGATTTGTTATCATTTGAGCTTACAATTTGAAACTCCAAAACGTAGAATTATTTTGCGCCGTCTCTTCCTGCTCTTTACCTCTTCGTCTAATGTGGTGACGGAAGAATTGAGGCTACGACGAGCATTTTGAATATGGAAAAATTATTTTTTTTTCTTTAAACATTTACCATTATATTTTAATTCGGTTTATGATTGTTAGATTGCTCGGAGAATAATGTAATAGGGATTTACTAGGCCAGGATAAAATTGTTCTGTAGCAAAGAGAATCGCATAGAACTAGGTCTTTAAAAAATAAAAATTGCGAGATAAATTACACGAATTCGTAATTACGCCTCCAGTTGAGAATTTTTCCCAACAAAAATATTTGGGCTTATATAGGTTTTCATGAACTATTTAGGAAAAATTAAATTACACTTTATGAGATGGAGTAATGTGTGACATTCGTACTTGCAGCTATTTTGTTACGGTTTTTGTACGTTATTTCTATTTATTTGCTGATTTTGTAAAAAAAAAAAATTAGTAACAATTTTTATATAAATGTATGCCATTATTAATAAAATAAACATGTAAGATTAATAATATTATAAACTGGGTCGTATATGGAGTCTAATGACAGAACAAAATAATTTTATGATGAAAGAGTAGTGGAACTGAGAGAAATTCTCTCCGGTACCGGGATTTGAACCCGGGTTTTCAGCTGTACGTGCTGATGCTTTATCCACTAAGCCACACCGGATACCCATCTCTGTGCCGGACAGAATTGTCTCAATTTAAGTTCCAACTCTTGGGTTCCCTCTAGTGGCCGCCGTCTGCACTACGTCATAGATGTCTATGAACGTAGGACCGAAGTCCACGCATGTGCTGAGGTGCACGTAGAGCTGAAAACCCGGGTTCAAATCCCGGTGCCGGAGAGAATTTTTCTCCGTTCCACTACTCTTTCATCGTATGATGACGCAGAATATCTGCATGGCAATATCATATGTACTTCCGTACATTAAAATAAAATAATTTTAGTTTACTCTTAGAACTTAGTGCTTTTGGAAATTATTGTCTCACATAGTAAATCTGATTATATTACTGAAAACAGAAAATAAATGTGAACCATTTCGCTGTACATTTGCCAAGAAAAGTATACCTTTTAGATTCAGTATGTTGGAACTATAATCACATTATTTAAATTCAAAGTCTGTGATACTTTTTGTAGTATGTAAAACTATTTATACTCAATCTTTGTACAAAACATTGAAATATAATTTACTTCTTTCAAATTGTTTACAGATGAATTTGACAAATTTACAATTGCTTTTAAACGTTATCCCGCACTGACAAGATCATCTGCTGGAAATAAGAAATGGTCGCAGTCGTACCCAATTAATGTAATGTATTTGATTTCAAATAGGTCTTTTTAATGTCTGTATAAAATGTTTGTTGTTAGGATAGCACCATTTCACATTACACTGTTTTGAATCGATATACACTAAAAGATTCGTTCTTACCTTTTTCCACTTCCACCTTTGGCCTCAAAGAAATAATTTTGTGTCGTTGAAAGTTTTTGTTCCATAGGCTTTGTAACACTGTCGTTATTTTCCATTTGAATCACACAATACTAAATCAAAATATTCTGCAAATTCACTTGAAATTCGTTTCAGTCCCTCTATTCTATAGAACTGTGACACTTTTACTTCTATTACGCCGACTGACGTGACTGATCTTTACAAGAAGTAGTCGCACTTTGCAGTGCAATTTCATCTAATACCTTCGAAGAGTTTAAATGTTAAACAGTGTGTAACCAAGTGACGTAGAATATCGTAGTTTTTGTTATCACTTTCAAACATTATCTCATTACAATAAGATCAAAGAGTACAAATACATTGTGCCTATGTAGACTGCGAGGATCTACAGTAAGATAACGTAATATACGAGGGTCTTTTCATAAGTCATGGCAACTGTGTTATATCAGCCGATAAAGCTGCAGCAATGGAAATCCTGTATATGCATTTGGAGGTCACTGGAATTGGGTCGCAATTTTAGCACTAAATGGGGCCTGGGTACAGGAGCCAACAGACAGGGGGGAAATCGAAAGATGCGTAAACATAAATCATTGTTTTATTGTAATATTGTCATATAGTACGTCCGCTCAAATGAGAGCCACTTGCATCTACCTTGAGCGGGAGGCGTCAGGTGTTTCAGTCTTGAAGCACGCGGCTGGTTGTTGGTACGTAAGCGCTGTTGACAGATCTAAGTCGGTGCTCCGAGAACAAGTTCATATAGTATTCGGTTTCAGAGGAGCCCGCAAATATAATACAGTTAGCTCAGAACGAGGCAGAAGACCATAAATGTATATTGTGGCTTTCGTGTTCCATATAATATAAATAACAAATAAAATAGCTTCAACGTCAAATAAACTTCTCAACGCAATGCGTAATAAAACACAAGCTACCCAACATGAGTTTCCGTATCAAAGAAATACTTTAATAGAACTATTACATTCAATGGGGTTTAAATATAAAATTCATGGATCTCAACCAGCAGCAATGGAATCATTACGAATACGGATGTAGCGGTCTTCGTATTTACGGAATACAGAGTAACTATACATGTCATTAAAACGTTAAAATAACATCCCTTTGCCCACGCCAGTCCCAACAACAAAGTTACATCTGCTACAAGAGATAAAACGTAGCCATTACAGGAAAAAGATGTATGTAATTGACGAACTATCAATGAAATACGGCCATGTTGTACTATGACTGCCCCCCCCCGCTACCATTGCCATAGAATTCGTTTGGACGGAACTGAAGAGAAATGTCCGGTCAGAAAATGGATTGGGAAACAAATCTGTTCAAGAAGTAGGCCTACGCGATTTGATAGTAAATGTGATGGATGACATTAATAATAAAAAGCATTGGGTAAAGTATATCGACAAAAGAAAGTGATAATCGCTCCTTAGAAGCTAGCTTGTAATATTGTGTAATTGACTCAACAGACTTTGAATAGGAGGTGTTCATGTTTTATTTCTGTATTTACAAGACGCACACGAAGGCCGCTGAAAGGGAGAGATGGCAATGCAGCGTTGTTTACATGGATCCTGTTCGGAGTCGCGTGCCTACTTGCTCCCTGCAGTAAGTGTGTCCAATCGCACGTTCCAAGTGGCTCTCATTTGAGCGGACGTACTATATTTATTGCCATCATACGGCTTTCAGGTAGTGGTTTCCCTCACATTTCTGCATAAGGTCCACCACTACCATGCTTACATTCCATCATATGTATGTATTTATTAACATTACAATTGGGTATACACCCGGTGATAGTGATATATAATATACAATAATTACAATTACATGAAATAAAATAAAATAAACGTAAATGAAATAAAATAAAATAAACGTAAATCTATAAATAGTAGATGCAATAAACCTAGGACTATAAATAAAAACTATTCTATAATAACGCTTACGATAAGCAAAAGTAAATCTAACTTATAAGTACTTCTATTTCACCCAACTATTACCAATTTAAGTAATTACATATCACCTTAATTAATTACATACGAACTTAATTACACATCATCTTAATTAATTACATATCACCTTAATTTATTTACATATCAACTAAATTACATATGATCTTAATTAATTACATATCAACTTAATTAATTAGAAAACAACTCAATTAATTACATGACACAACTTAAATAATTACACTGCACCTCCAATTAAATTTTCAGTCTAATCTTCCCAACCTTTCCTTAAATGTATTGATTTTAAGAGGACCACCCAGAAACATTGCCGCAAGGTAAGCTGTTCCAGTCTACTATTGTGCGGTTAACAAAGGAAAATTTTGCCACGTCCGTTATTTGTTTTCTACATTTAAACTTCCTAATATGATCAGTCCTTCCTAAGTATGATGGTGTTGCTAATCTAGCATTGATATCGGTCCATGCTTTGTGTCCCATTTGTGCCTTGAACAATGCGGCGAGTCTGGTTTTTCGTCGTCTTGACTTGAGAAGTTCCCACTCTTAAGTCTTTTACTATCTCCTCACCATATATCCTATTATATTTCTCTTATCATCTATGTCTCCCCAAATCTTCCAATTATCTAAAGTTTAACCCTGGTTCTGTCTATTTCTTCCTCCATCCTTTCTGATGTATAATATTTACAACTCTTAACCTTCTTTATCTTCCCTCAATATAATTTTCAAATACTATGCACTACTGTCCACCTTACTCTTATATAGAAACATTCTCGTCTATATCTACTCCTCCATCTCTACTACTATCATTGTCATCTTTCATTACTGTTATCCCTACTTTTATGTTTATCGTTAAAAACCTTTTTATCTCTGACTAGTATTCACTAATATTTCTACTATCTCGAAAATCGAAAGAGGAGAATTAGGAGGAGAAATTTAAAAGGTACGGAAACGCATCCTTGCAAGGGGTTGGGGGCTGTACGAAACTAAATATGTGAGCTCCAAGCCTGTTGGCCACTAGTCTCACTCCGGGTTACGCTGCTCCACTGAAGGAGCTCTAGAAAATTTTGAAGGGGAAAACCGAAAATGGACGTAACCTCTTAGGTAGGTACCACATACGCGAGGGGGACGGAAATGTGATCAAGTGATCACAGGACGGGACGAGGAGGAGATGGCTGGTGTAAATCTGCACATTGAAATTAACTGTGTCATTTCGCAGTGCAGGAGTCGAGAAGACTCTGTCGTCTGTTGTTCGATGACAAGGCAGGTGAAGACCGCCAGGAGAGACGCCGTGAATTCTGAATCTGCAATTTGGAAAGTTCCCTGTCCTTTCGCATTGCGACTACATGAGTGACTCGCACATGTATTTAGTAATTTTATAAATCTGAACTAGGGCATTAAGTCAAGTCGTTTGTTAGAAAAGAAAAAGGGGGATTTTATGGGGAAGGGCATATAGGTCCGTGGCCCATTTCTCTTAGAGTTCATCCCGACATTGTCTTAACGCCTTAGGAAAACCACGGAAATACCTTAGGCAGGATGAGTTGTTTCAATATAAGAGACTAGTCAATTTGGCTTTTAAGTAATAGGTCGTTTGATTTATTGATTTATGATAGATGTTATTATTAATAATTAGAATAATTAAGGGACCATGGGGATGTGTCTACTATCTCATCTACTTTATCTTATTATATTATTTGTCTCAATTATTAATGCAATGTTCTAATGTTTGTGATACCTCCTTGCTATTTCTTGTTCGATTCACTTATCACTTTTTCACTTTATTGGATAACTTTTACGGTTCACTCTCACTACTTGCACTCACTTTCTACCTCCTCACTTCCCATATTTTCCCTCTCAATTACATCAAACCCTACCTATTATTTACATACTATCTTCTACTCTTATTAGTCTCACTACAATATTGCTTTTCTTCTCTCTAATTTACTCTATTCATCTTCTATTAACACTTCATTTCTTGTTCCTCTATATTATTCACAGTTCCACTTCAGTTACACTAATTGAGCTAATACATTTTTGACCGCATCTAAGGCCTCAGACTAAGTCAGATCTCTCCTCTAGTTCACTTGTTACAACTCACACGTCTTAGTTTGCACTTCCTTGTTTTTCTATCACATAACTCGCTGAATTTTTATACAAGTATTGTTTTATTAGCTGCACGCATTGTATCCTTCACCTGACATAACTAGGAACATTAAAGCACCATCCATAAGACATTAAGAAATAAAACAAGAAAAGAAACTAGAATGAAATTTTACAAAACAATGGCAGTCCCAAACTTTATTATATGGAAGTGAAGTCTGCGTAAGTTCGAACAGTACAAAAAGAAAAATTCAAAGTGCAGAAATGTATTTTCTAAGGAGAACCAAAGGTTGCACACTAATGGACAAAGTTAAAAATGAAGAAATTAGAACAGAATTGCAGACAGTTTCTATAAACGAACAAATTGAAAGCTACCGTAATAATTGGTTATATCACGTAGATAGGATGAGCAATTCGAGACTACCAAAATTACTGTATCAATACCGACGGATTGGAAGGAGGGACGTGGGACGACCAAAGAAGAGATGGAGAGATATGCTGTGAGGACGGAACAGGCATTTTGCCTATACCGTGAAGTGCAGAAGAAGAAGAAGAAGAAGAAATCCAGACGTTTGAGATGGGCTGGGCATGTATCACATATGGGCGAATCCAGAAATGCATATAGAGTGTTAGTTGGGAGGCCAGAGGGGAAAAGTCCTTTGGGAAGGCCGAGACGTAGATGGGAAGATAATATTAAAATGGATTTGAGGGAGGTGGGGTATCATGGTAGGGACTGGATTAATCTTGCTCAGGATAGGGACTAATGGCGGGCTTATGTGAGGGCGGCAATGAACCTCCGGGTTCCTTAAAAGCCAGTAAGTAAGTAAGTAAGTATTGTTTTATTATGCACAAAGGGAAACAAGGTACATTATACACAGCTAACGCCCTTCAATACAGTCCCCCCCAAGGCTTCCACACATCTTTGCGAACAATGGAGGAGTTAAATATCTTCTGTGTGATTCGTCAATGTGTACAACCTTTCGAAGTGTTGTTAATAGGTTTGTTCGCACAGCAGTTCCAAACTGGTTTGAACGGTTCCGGTCATGCGCACATGGATTTTACTGTTCGCACAGCGCAAACTTCAAACTCAAACTGTTTCTGACTAATAGTCACGCGTTCGTACAGCACGTCAAACTGATCTCAAATCGATTCCTGTCAGCCAGAAGTGCAAACCAATCTCAAATCATAGATGACGCATGCGCTTCAAGATAGTTTTGCCATTGTTTTCTGCATGTTATTTACAACATAACCTATACGAATATGCCCTAAATAAGTAATCAATTGTATTTTGGTACTGTTTCGTATAATTGCAATTTTTCAGGAAGGTAATACTATTTATAAATGTGCATACTATTCGAAAGTTTTACGGCATAAGTTTTAAGCGTACTATTATTTTTTATTCAATAGCCGTAACATTTAATTCTCTTGATACGTCATGTCAAGCTATTTTTATTTAATTTATAAAACCAATATATAGTATAGACGAAGTTAATGTTTTTAATTTAGTTCCCTTTTAAAACAAAATCCACAGTTTGTGATTATGAGTATGCTCTTGATAAAGATTAACGCTATACTTCAGAATACCGCGTAAGCATTTATATAGCAAGACTGTGCAAATTGAAAATATTTAAAAAACGTGTTTTTTATTGATGGTGCAAGGGTAGATAAATAAATAAGTGCATAAAAATATCTTGCACCAATGATGAAATAACGACATATAAGTTATGTACTTACGCGGTATTATTCTGAAGTCGTTTCCAGATTAATTGTAACAAAATTATTTTCCGGAAGTGTTTTAAAATAGAAGTTAGGCAATTTAGGCCTGTAATTGTTCTTTCAGATGTCTGATTCAAACACTTAAAGTGATAACGATATGGAATATGTATGTATGTATGTATGTATTTATTTACACTGCAAGTGGGCAAGCACCCGGTGGCAGTAGTATATACAATATAAACAATACACAATAAAATGATAAGCAATATACAATAAAATTTACAATACACAATACAATTTTACAATACATATACAATTTTATACACAGTACAATAAGAATACCCAATACCATTTAACACAATAATAATAAAACATAAATAAAATACCTAATTTTACAATACAACCTACATAATTATGTATAGGCCCTACATAAGTTTCAATAGTCTTTCACTTTACTCACATCACATTCCCTGTAGTGGCACTATGACGCATTTCACTGACACTTTAGCACATATTTCACTGACACTCTGTAACACATTTCACTGACACTATAGAACACATTTCATTGACGCTATAAATTATCACTGTTCGGAAATGTGCACTGCACTGTAAAACCATAACTTCACTGACTCACCTCGCTTCACTGATACAACAGTTCAAATAAGTCAAATAATTACATCCTTATGCATACTTATAAACATAACTACATTTAAAAACAGAACTACATTTATATATCCAATGGGGATGAATTGGACTTGCTGGAATTGTCTGAGGAAAGAGACAGGCCCTAAAATGAAATTTATTTTCAACATATTATCCCTAGGTACAATAACACGAATTTAGCCTATTATTTCCGTGTAACTCTCCATGTAGCAGAGAATCTCTCTCAACAATTTGAAGTACGTATGATAATATTTTAATTAATTGATTCTGCTGTCGTAAGTTCAAATAAGTATCTAGACGGCAGTGCTTCCATCCAGTTTGGAAATGCGTCGTATAGTTAAAATCACGGATGGATTGGAATTGGTTTTCAAGCCGATCATGCGCATTAGTGAAGTTGGGACAGTTTGCAAACAGTTCTCAAAGCATCACAAACTTGCTGTGCGAACAAACCTAACATGTCCCCCTTGTTTGGAAAGTGCTTCCCTCGCAGCAGCTTCATCAGTTGCGAATTGAGATCAAAGTGGCATGGACTGGGATCGGGCTAGTAGGGAGGATGTTCTAAGATCTACCACACCCGCTGCTGACAGGAGCTGCAGTGTGGGCTGTTGCATTATCACGGCGTTATCGAGCAGTGTTGGACGCTTCCTCCGAATTGTACGATGGCACAGCAGTACTGGGCATTACAGTGTGGCCGTCAGGAACAGGAAACTCTCCAGAACACCTTGCCATACGCCTAAATGATTATGATCTTCGTGGGTGATGGATTCTGTCTTCGTGGTGAAGCAGGATGACGCCATTCATTCGACTGACACTTTAGTTCAGGTTCGTACGTTCGTGTCCTGGTTTCGTCAAATTGTAATATTTCGATTTAAGATGTCGTTTCCTTCGCGATGAAGTCGCTTCAGATGGATATATCATGTGTCGTATTTAATCCACTTATGGGACTCCGTTAACTGACGTGGCACCCACTTTGCGCATCTACAAGTCCTGTCGTAAAATGCAGCACATTGTCGCACAGATATACCCGTATGTGTGGATAAGCCTGCACGGCCAGGTGCGGACAGGGACGACCACTGCGCAGCAGGTCAACAGTTGCTAAGCGTCCACGTTTGAAGGCCTCCAACACGACAACATGACAACGCATTGTCACCCAATGCTTCTCGTAGTTCCGCATGACACTGACGAGCATTTCTGCCACGAAGAACTCACGTATGATGACCGCTGTTCAACTTTATTTATTTCCATCTTTTAGCATGTTGCGTGTGCTGTTAACTAGCCACCAATACAGTGTACTGTAAATATGGATTTTCCTTTTTATTTGTGTGTCCCTCAAAATATTACTTCAATTAAAACTACAGATTTATCTCTAGATTATGCATAAAACTTATTTGAAATCTCTGTCTTTAGTAGAACACACGTTTGGAATTCCATTACAATATTCTAGTCTACAATATTATTTTAGTTTAAAAACTTTTGAAAATTATCCTAAGTAGTAGTAGTAGTAGTAGTAGTAGTAGTAGTAGTAGTAGTAGTAATAGTAGTAGTAGCAATTGCAGCAGCAGTAGTAGTGGTAGTAATAGTAGTAGTAGTAGTACTCGTCGTCGTAGTCGTCCATCGCTATGGAGTGGAGGTTTGCTTGCCTGGCCGTGAAAGGAGTGGGCCCGATTTCAATTCCTGATTGTGACAGATTACCTGGTTTGGGGTTTTCCTCTTCGGCCACTTGAAGCAGAACTGGACCTCTGACTCATTTCGTCTTCATTAGCTTCAACTCACGTATCATCTTAATAGTTTCTGGTCTGTCGTGGCGGACATGATTTTGGAATTTGTCTACAGATGCCATCATTCTGTCTGGGAGAGCTTAACAAGTTCAGTGAACTACAGCAGATCGGGAAGTATACATAGCTTTGTGAGTCGCAGAATCTGCGATGGCACAATCTTAGGGTCAGAGGACGTTAATTGTAAACAAATGTCATCGATCTGAGGAGGCGGTAGTCTGTATTAACAGGGAGTCAGAGGAGCGTTTGCGGACTTCATCAGAATTGGATGCCATTGCCAAATTGATAAGATGGCACCAAACAGAGAACCACGTGCTTGAAGAGCGGTCTTAAGCACCTCATATACCATCGCAATATAAGCTTAAGGCTCCGGTGTTACCTACGAGCCCTCCTCCGAGAGGAAGTGAGCCAGAAATAGACGAATTTTGCCTGGAGCTACTTAACAGAAAAGGAATTTTTTTACATGCCGTAAGTCTACGACACAGACTTCCCAGCTTTACGGTACACTCGGTGGAAACCGTGCTAAAGATTTTATTTTTCTTTATAATCCACTTTCTTCAGCTGGGTTTGAACCTACAAATCACGGATGCAACTGGTAACTGCGTAACCTAACCACTAAGAACGACAGCAGTAGTAGTGGTGGTGGCAGCGGCATTAGTGGGGGTGGTAATGGTGGTAAGATATTTCAATTTTTTTTCACCTTCTGAGAAGAATGAAGTGATGAAAGATGTCTTGCTCTAAGTAAATTGGACTGGATGCTACCTTACAAGGCATTTCTACAACAGATTTACCACTGACTTGATTATGCTTATGAATATATTATACAAGCTAGGCCTATAAATTAAAGCTGATTATCTACGCATATTATATTTCTATATCGTTTTCAAAATGGAACTTTGAGAAATTACATAATCTCAGTCGTGAGAAAACACAAGGCTGTTAATTTAGTGATAAGGAGCGAACCTTGGTCATATTTCACTTAAAGCTTCATATATTATGGAAAGCAAACATAATTATTTGCAAAGCATCAAGGTGAAGTTGATATGTTAGGATTTAATTTGCTTAGGTAACGAATTGCTCCATTTATATAAAATCTTACAGCATGATGAAATCATTTGCAGTTTGACTGTGTTTGGAGTAATGAACTGAAATAAGAATTGCGAATAACACGTATTAAACGGAACAACATATATTTCATAAAGGATCAGCAAAGTTACAGTATACTGCAATGTACAGGGACATCATTTTATTTTTACTTCAATTTTTATTGTACTTGAGTTTTTGAATGTACTTCACTCCCACCCCTTCTACTAATAAAGTTCAACAGTCCTCCACACAGATGCAAGACCGCATATACAATCATAGTAGCCTTACGGTCATAGTAAACAGTACGTTGCAAAAATATGTTCGCGTTTTCCAGTGACGAAAGAGCTTTCAATATAGAATCATTTTCGCACAGGTACTGCCTACGTCGCATCCCGGTTTCCCCCACCAGCTTTTATTCGCCAACTAGTGGCTGGGCTGTCTTAGCTCTTGTCTGAGAACATTAATTTCTGTTAGGAATTAATTGGACGTCTACGTAATATTATACAACTGTTTAAAATAACTTAAATAAAAAGGCCTCGTTAAGTAATTAACTGTCACGTGATTTCCTCCCTTTCTACGACCTTACGACATAACCACTTGGACGGACAGTAGACAGTATGTCTGAGTAATTTTATCTTTTCGGATCGGGCAGAAGTGAAGATTGAATTTACAGTACGTAAGGTACTCTTTTATAGAGTAGGTACAGAATTATTTCAACATGAGTTACTAGTACGAAGGACGAAACTGGTAATTGGAATTATGTACAATAGTCTATAGTGCGATAATATGCACAAAAGAACTGAAGCCTCTATCGAAATGAACGGCCACCATTTAAAAAATGTGTTTAAATATCCATATTATGATTATTTTTCAATTTAACTTCATTCTCTATATTGTACGGTAATGTGCTGTAGACAGTATAATATACACTGCATAATGAATACGTCCGCATGGACAGCTCAGTTCGTGAGTAAAAACACTCATTGTTAATACTGTACTGTATTTTGATTAAACAAAAACCTAATGAAAATGATCAAACTCAAAGGCGCGACATTTCCTAGTTTATGTAAATGGATGAAGTACTTTTCTTCCCTCCTATACCTAGTAAAGTGATTTGTTTGTATTCTACGCCAGTATCATAGAACTCCAGACATGGAAGGGAGTAGCAAACAGCGTTGATCCAGAGGTATAGCCAAATTAATATTAAAAATGTTAGTAAAAATAAAATGATGTCCCTGTAGAATTCATACAACCTTTATATTGTTCTACTTGGAAAGCGTTGCAAAGATAGCGATCCAAATACATGCGATCTGACTTGTTGGTTGGAGGCAGATATGTTATAAAACATGAATATGACAGTCCGCTTTTGTCTCTTCACGATCTGGTACATGGGAATGTTGTGACTGGTCATCACTTGTTATTTGAATTTTGTCCCTTATGGCTTCAGCATTACGTTCTTTGTCCCGCAGTTTAATGCAGTGCCAGTAATTTTTAGCATCAGAACCACTTTTGTTTTTGTAATATACGAGTACATAATCTTTGGCCCTCCTTGAGCTTCATGGATTGTCGCGCCACGGATTACATTACATAACATTAAAGCTGTAAACTTTAGCCTACACACATTTAAGATTTTTCCGTTTCGTTTCTAAAACATTCCTTATCTGGCCCTGTATTAATGTGTTCGATTTGTTTGGCTTTCTATTTATGAAATACTGCTCGATACGGGTTATATGTCACTGTCATGAAAGTCGAGTATAAATTTAATTACACAGAGTTTGTAAATGTTCGAGATGAGTAGATGTGTTCGGTTTACTTTTTGTTGACATGTCTAGTCGGAATGACAACCTAATATGTCATGCACAATGTTTAATTAATCATTTTAAAAGTTATATACTGAAGTGCTATCTTAAGGTAACGATCGACATCCAAGAAAGTGACAGAATTCAATGTCAACATTAATATTTTGTCTGTTTTAGAAATATAGTATATTTGACTTTCGTTTGTTGTTTTAAGAAAACTGATATTAACGTTTATTATATTGTGAGTCACAAACGTCGCGTGTCAAATGGGTTCATTAATTACTATTATTTTCTAGGCGAAATAGTACAATCCGCTAAAATGCTGACACTTGAACAACGTGTATAGCTTGTAGTTTCATATTTTTCCTACATTAGCATTTGTAAAAGCAATGTTTATTTTATTTTATTGGGTTATTTTACGACGCTTTATCAACATCTTGGTTATTTAGCGTCTGAATGAAATGAAAGTGATAATGCCGGTGAAATGAGTCCGAGGTCCAACACCGAAAGTATTGGGTTGAGGGAAAACCCCGGAAAAATCCTCAACCAGGTAACTTGTCCCGACCGGGATTCGAACCCGGGCCACCTGGTTTCACGGCCAGACGCGCTGACCGTTACTCCACAGGCGTGGACGAAAAGCAATGTTGTAGCCGTGTGTTTAACAGTATCTTAACATAGGAATACAGCCTGCAACGTTACGAAACATAAGTGCAAGATTGTTGTATAAAGACAAGAGACGGCTGCGAGTATGGTGGATAAAACATGAACTACGGCGAAGATTCCATGTATGATACCGTTATCTAGGCTTTGCAATCGATAACTAGCATGCTATGTTGAGCGCTCAATATGTTACGTCGGTATTCTTTACAAAATAGTTCTCTTTTAAACTAGGATATTAGCACATTTCCATATTTAATAGGATCATTTCAGTCTGAAAGTGTCTGTTACAATATATAATAAAACATGAATTATCTTACTCTCCTTTATCAAGAGAGGCTATACTTATCTTACGGAATCATAACTGGATATTCTGTAGTGCGCCGAGCATTGGAGACTTTCCATACACTTCAGTTGGCAACACTGAATGATTCATATTATTTATTCGCAATACTTTTCGATTGCTGGTAAAATTCATGTTCTGGGAATAATAAGTTAATTAAGTAGTAAAGTATCGCTGCAATCGAAAAGTATTGGGAATAAATTTGAATAAGGAACAAAAAAAAGTTTCCTTCCTAGGCAGGATTCGAACCACGAAAGTCTTAGTTACCAGTCTATCGTGCTCTGGAGTGAACAATGCTCTGAAATCAGCTACAAGGGTCTGTCCGGTTTTTTTTTTGCCACTACTGTACACATATATCTCATGTAGTCCTTTAATGTGCTACAAATAACTTGACTCTTTGGAAGCGTCACAATACACGAAGTACTGCTCACATTGCTTATTATGCTAATGTCCGCCGTGTCCACCAAACTACAGAGCGTTCGAGTCAAGATGTCCACTCGTCACGGCCTCCGCATGCTACATAGTTCGCCCATCTCCCGCCAAACGGTGACCGTAGACTACATAATCAACTTAAAAAATATAAAATATATATTCCATATTCTTGACAGACTATAACAATGTACTGAATCAAATAATTTGTCATTGATCGTAACATCAAACAGAAACGAGAAATCATACGTCTTATGCTGAGTATACTGATTTGTCATCCCACTGTAACATCGTGTACCGTAGTAAGCTGTCAGTCCGCAGTCTGGTTTTAAGGAGTGGAACGGAAAGTTCTGTAATCTAACTATACTACCAACATAACAAAATAAAATACTTCTGTAAGCTTCTTATAAAGTGGCTCAAATCCAAAACTGAATTGAGAAGGAACCAAATGCATGATCGCGGCAACTTCTCTAGCAGCTTTGTATGACGGGTAATTGGAAGAACACAGAAAGGCGCAAAGGCAAACATATTGACAAATAATAACTGTATTCACAGACGCTATGAAGACAAATAGAAAGTCTAAAGGTAACTAATAATTCACAAAATAGGACAGCATTAAGGTTTGCCTCTTGAATAAGGAAGATATCTACATTATTATCTGAGAGTATATTGGCTAGTTCAGTCTTCTTAGCTGATGTTATACCACCAGCATTCCATTGTAAGATGTTTAGTTGATTCTGTACCATTAAAGTAGTCCCCGCCCGGAGATCCGATTGGGGGACTATTTTACCTCCGGATAATTTTACCTTAATGGTACTCATTTCATAAAATGCCAAGTTGTAACCGATTTAAGTGAACACCATATTTTAACGTTTTAGTGGCTACTTCATTTACACACAACCCCCAGAATGTCTGGAGGACCACACCTGCTGTTGGTCCACAGTTAATTCCCGATTTACCACGAAAATCGTCTGTAGCTGCATTTAGATTGGCAACAGGCCATGATTATTTGGCCAAACACCTGCATAGAATTGGAATATATCAGTCCCCTAACTGCCCATTGTGCAACTCAAACCAAGAAATGGATTCGGAACACCTCACAATCTGTGCTTCAGTGGCTGACCATGATAATATCTTTGAAAAATATTGGAGTGCAAGAGGTCAAATGACTTTATTGTCAAACGCCTGGCATTAGAAAACAACAACAGCAACAACAACAATAACAACAACAAAATAGGACAAATAAAGAAATATCGGCTTAAGTAACCAGAAATCAGAAATAACAGTACTTATCTTATCTTATCTTACCTTATCTTATCTTATCTTATTTTATCTTATCTTATTTTATCTTATCTTATCTTACCTTATCTTATTACCTGCCGATGTGGGCCTTCGTCTAAATCCATATTCAAAATTTTCTGGACCTAACAGTAGAATTAACACGCGCTGTAGTTCTTAACTTCCTTTCTAGACATTTTATTCTTGTGAGGTTTGAACTTGTTGACGAGGCAAGGTAACGTAAACTAAACGGAAACAAAATGAAAATAATCGCAATAACCGAAAGTTTCTCTGCGTGTGTTTATAATATTTAACAATTTATTTATTTACTTAATCTGGCAGAATTTAATCACCTGATAAGTGATTGACTGAAAATAAAAACCAACTATTTGATATTATTAATCTGGCAGAGCTAAGGCCAGTAGGCCTTCTTTTCCGCCCAGCCAGACTATAATATACCCATAAGAATACAGTATAATGGTACTTCAGATTTTTATTTCCACATGTTTGTTGTCTTACATAAATATTCTTCAAACAACAGTTATGACAAACTTAAAGAACTTCAGTATATTGTCTTTAAAGTGCGATAACTTCATATTAGCTTATGAATAACTTACTCTACATACTTAGTACTAAATCGTTTATTCAAACGTCTTTCTGTTGCTTCACTGGATGGCATGATGTTCTGGAGGGGGATAATTGCGCCTTCGCAACGGTTTTTCACTTTCACTTCACGTAACATTTAGATTAATACATTATATGCTATCTAGAATAATACATTTTGCACACGGCGCCAGACGGTCCATCTCCGTGCTATTATCTTGAGCTTCCAGCCCTTAAGTTCACACTAATGAACACTAACTACACTAACATAAACATACATTCATGCAAATATTTTACAAACGTATAATAGCAATTATAACATGAAATACATATGTGGCAATATTTTTCTCTCTCTCCTTTTTAAACATAACGTGACGTTGAGCCATTATATTCCATAATTGTAGTTTAATATTCTTAATTCATTTTGCAGGTTTATGTGCCAATGGGAGCTGCTGTGGAATTTGAGTCTCAGCGATGAGAAGACGTGAGTATTCATTATTCTACAGAAGAAATATTCTATTCAAATGTAAATAGCTACAATAATAATAACATAATAATTCATTGGGTTGTTTTCTCTATATTTAAAGCAACCAATCTACTTTTATACCTACCAGCATGCCATGCAGCTAATTTGAATACTTGTCATGCATATGTTTTATAATATATTCGTTTTTATGCGTTTAAGATATGCCTACTCATTTTTGTACTGTATATGCTCAAACATGTGTAATCTATAGCAATCACTGTTGCGGAACAAAGCACGTTACCGAATGATAACTTGGATAATGGCAATGAAGATATTTTTACTGTAAATTATATTTACTACACTGAATTATGCGCTACAAATTAACTGATAAATTATTATGTGCTAATTATCACTCATCAATTCTACCAACTAGTCACAATAAGATGATAAATCAATGTATTATATTTTTAATAAATGTACAAATGTAAATTGAATATGTTGTTCCGTGGGGCTTATTCACCTCTTGTGTTTGGTTTATTGTTTTATCTTCAACATTTTAGATAGGTATAGAAATATTACTTAAAAATTGGAATATGAATCATGGCCTGCAGAATGATGACATATGTTATGTACAGGATGTTCTAAAACTTCCGTTACAGGCTTAAGTTATGTTGAAGATAATAAATATATTTTCAGTTTAGATTAACATATCCATTTGTGTCGTTACGACACCATAGATCTGTGGTCTGCAAATTACTCAAATTTTGATTAGACTATATAGTAGTGACCATGGAAAGTACTTTGTGTACACTGTATATGTCAAAAAATCAAGTAAAATTCTAAGAGTTATAGAAATCTATATCATCGTTCAAACCACAGAAGATAAAAATAAAGAAGTGCACCCTTGTGAGCACTGTATAAAACAGGAGGTGACAACTTTGAAAATTTGTTCAAGTAGAAGAGTACAAATATTCGATAATAGCAGTCATTTCGTGAATGGTTGTCTACACCCAGGCGCTTTTAGATATATTTTACGACCCCTGACACATAAAGGCTGGTTCACAATAAATCGGG
Source organism: Periplaneta americana (assembly GCF_040183065.1). Lineage (NCBI taxonomy): Eukaryota > Metazoa > Arthropoda > Insecta > Blattodea > Blattidae > Periplaneta > Periplaneta americana. Next base: position 175,167,908 of record NC_091127.1, read on the forward strand.
AATGAAAACGAGAACGGAAATATTGTTAAAATAAATGTATTTAAATATGAGCATTCACAATTAACTATTGTGAACCCTCACATTTAAATACACGTATTTTAACATTATTTCCGTTCTCGTTGTAGTTTCAGTTCCCGGTTTATTGTGAACCGGCCTTAACAGTGTATGAGTGGAGGTATAACACTCTAAATGGAATTTGTCTCATTTACGACTCTACATATCCTGTAATTCTGTAACGCAAGCTCTAGAATCCTGCTTAGATAAATGGAAAATTACTAACATTATTTTATAAAGGCTATAATTTAAAAATATCACACACTAAAACAAAAACAATGGCTTTCATAGGGACCCAGCATAAAAGGTCGAAAATAGTTATTGACTCCAAAATTATTGAGCAAGTTAGTAATTTTAAATATTTAGGATGCAACATTTCTTATATGGAAAAAAAGAGATATGGAAGAAAAGATGCATAGATTTCAAGGTATATGTGGAACAATTAGACGGAGCTTAGGAAAAAGAACAACGAAAGAAACACAGTTAAAACTCTACAAAACAGTAGCCCTTCCAGTACTACTTTACGGAGCAGAGACTTGGACCTTAACAGAAAGAGACAAAAGACGACTAGAAGCCTCAGAAATGAAATTCCTAAGATCAGTGGCGGGATATTCTTTATTACAACACAAGAGGAATGAAGATATCAGAAAAGAATTAGGGATAGAGGGAATAACACAAAAGTTAACAAATCACCGAAATAGGTGGATGGAACATCTAGAAAGAATGGAGGATCACCGAATTCCCAAGAAAGCTTTCCAGTATGCTCCAAGAGGAAGGAGAAATGTTGGTCGTCCTAGGTTTCGTTGGAGAGAACAATTCTAATGAGGACGGAACGGGCCTACCGGCTCAACCCGTGATGTTGATGATGATTTTATAAATGAATGGAATATTACATAAAATGTGTTTAATCGGACACTTCTGAAAATTAGTCAAGGAAAGGTGTAGTTTCTTAGCGATATGAATTACAATTACACAAATATCTATATTGGTGCATACATAAATACATACATGGATACTTCACGATATTTTGGAAGAAATGCCTCAGCTAATATTTCCTTGGAGTTTCCACCTTAATATAGTCACGAAAGACGTACATAACCTATTCTACTTATACTGTATTATTTATTGCATTATAGCGTAATATATGTATTTGTTGATACTTCGATTTTGGTCATAATGCGTAATACGATCTGTAATAGCTTATACGACCGAGACACGGACGCCGGCCCCTATCATATCTGAGTCTCTGAGCTGCCGGCAGGTGTCGGTCGACTGATGCAGTCCGCAGCTTCTGCCGCCTTAGCGCCGCTCTCCATGATGTCCGCACCTCTCTCTGCGTCCATCCTGTCCAGCTCGTCCTTCGACATGTGATACACGATCCCCGCTCCGTACGCGTCGCCCAGCACGTTGATTGACGTGCGAATGCGGTCACTGCAACAGCGTATAAATACATATTTTAAAGCTTTTCTGTACAAGCGTATAGACCACATGATTGTTTTAAAAGAGAGGAGAGGAAACGTAAAAAGCATGGATGAATATATAATAGGATGCGAAACTTACTGAGTTTCCCGTAACACATACTAGAGCCGCTTTTTTTTTTAACAGGAACATGTATGGTACATAAGTGTCAGCCGGAAAAGGCTTTTACTTTAACAGAGATGGTTAACAAGCAGGAACATTTATATTTTTATGCTCGACCATGCCGAAATGTACTAATTATACACCTGGTAGCAGCCCTTTAATGCATGTCATTAAAGTACACCTACTCATTAAAGTACAGGTCTTCAGCCAATGATAACTCAGCTTACATGTGTTTAGCCAATGAGAAGTTAGCTTTGTACCGTTATAAAACCGCAAGTATCGATCATTCTCGGATATGCAATCGAAAGAGAATTAGCGAAAAGTCACGGAGGCTGGAAATCCAATACTGTCGCAAAAGGTTATGTTCTGTTACTATAATAATTAGCGTTAATTGTAAATAATATTCAAATAAATTCAATTTGTCATCTCGTTTTTCAATGTCGAATTCAGTAATCAAAGTTATACCACGTTTAACGGGATTACACAAGGTCAATGACATTATTGTTCCTCGGAAAAAATCAATACTTTCGCGTCTGCGCACATCTCACAATTCACGACCTAGAACAAGGTCACTTCCGATCTTGTCAGATACAAATAAAATGTATACATCTGAATACCGGTAATTTCAAGTTAGAAATATGGTCGAGCATAAAAAGTCGTATGAAACTCGCCTATAATGGTAATTAAGAAGCTCGTATGAAAATTATGAAACTCGCTTGCGCTCGTTTCATAAACATCCATACTCGCTTTCTTAATTACTATCATTATAGGCTCGTTGCATAATGTACTATTAATTCAGGTGACCGATCTTGACGGTAGTTATTATTCTATACTCTTGTTGCCAGAGCTCTCATCAGAGGATTGGGGTGGTACAGCAAGTCCTTATGAAACTTTTCTGTAAATTTCTGTATAATGTCGTAGAATGATTCTATTTCAAGCATGTCTTGTAGTTGTTTATTGGTGGTTCTATAGTCTGCACCAGTGATAGTTAGGGATATTTTTTCTCTGTATAGCATGAAGACGTCTGATAATTTGGAATTTTGCATTGCTCCAGATTTCGAAGCCATAGGTTATTTGAGATCTTATAACAGAAGTGTAAATGATTTTTTTCAAGGGAAGTCTGATGTAAGGGGACTTCAACTGTTGTAGAAATTGATCTTGCTGCCACCTGTTGGGAGGAGGGGCGTTATTACATCTAGCAGTGCACCAAGTAACGAAAAGAGTAACTAATTACTCCAGGCATTTAGCAGCGCACCTGGTGACGAAAATGTTAAACTGTGCAGAAAGTATTCCCTTCCACCCTCATCGATATTCAAAACTAACCCAATATAAAATAAAACATTCACATTTTTATCCCTCACAGCATCTTCTACTGAAAATTCTTACCGGAGCCAACAGGAAGATAAAAGAGACGATCTATTTTACACTACCCAATTAAAATATAACCAGACAGAGACAGAAAATAAAGCAAAAGATTAAATAATTGGGATTGTATTCTTTGGGTATTTATTGTACAGCCCATTCTAATGTCTGCAACAACTACTTAGATAGGTCAATTTATTATATTACTATTACTTTACATTATATTCAACAACACTATTTTACAACGTCCATAAACATCACTGTTTATACACACACGTAGTATCACTTTATGTTCACTTATTGACAAGTTTCTCTCTGCCATCTTGTTTCCTCGAGCAATATCTCGAATGGATAAATAGAGAACTCTGGGTAATGTACCCAATACGTAGTTATAATGGTCACCACCTACGACGTTGGGCGCTGATCATCTTATTTCAGCCCCCTGCCGCCAGATGGTGCTGACCGCAGTTTCGCATTCTATTATATATTTATCCGTGGTAAAAAGTTTGCAGTGAACTTTTCCACCGTTGAGAATATACAGAGCGCCCGAAATTTCAGAGTTTGGACGTCTTCGTTAATAAAATCCTAACATAAAAACGGTAGGCCTAATTCCAGTTGATTGAGGACGACTGAAAAGAGAACACGAGAAATTATAGGAAAATAAAGATATATTAATAGAGGACTTAAAATTGACAGATATATCAAAGTAGAACCACATAATTATGTCAACAAAAATAAGGTAGTTAGGAACACGTAACGCTAAATCATTTTAAGACAGCCGTGGCGAAAATGTAATCATGCGCCGAGCCACTGTGTAACCTGCAACGCGCATAGCACCTATGGAGGGAGGCGGACACCCGAAGGGGAAGTGAAGCAACTTTCTGACTTATTAACGGATTTTCATTTTCCTTACGTCAAGCACTTAAATATAATTTTATACAGTACAAGGCTACAAACTAATGTTTAGTATGTGTAACGAAGAAAGAAATGAATAAGAAAACAGGACACATTATCACAACCAAAAATTAACTGTCTTCAGAATGTGTCTGCGACAGAGTTTCAAAATCAGGAATTATGTCACTTACTGGCAGTCGTAGTTGATCACGAAGGTATTTGTCTGTCAGTAACACTTAACCTTTCATGAGTAACATGTAGTACAATGCCGTTGTATTTTATACAACCGTTTTCCTCGTAATACTTGTGAACAAATCATACATTTAATATTCTCATCATATTGGCAGCAAAAAAAATGCGTCCTCCCATCCTACTTGAAACTTCCGTTTATATAGAAGTACATGGTTTCGAGAGATACATTGCGACGATACGCCACTCGCAGGTCAGAGGCAAATAGAAATGGAACGGAGTTTGACTACAGTGAGTGCGAGGGTGGGGGTTAGGGGTGGTAGGAAGCAAGAGAAAAGCACAGCTATCATTGCGAGCCACAATGTGCTCCCGAGTCGCATTTTCGCCACGGCTATTTTAAGATCATTCGAATGAGTGCTCTGTTAGTAAATTAATGTAAGGTATTTCTAATCATTATGTTTTTCTGTTAATTTCATACTGGAGCAGGCGAAACACGACAAGACACGGAAATTTTACTTGAAGCAAGCAAAGAGATAGGTTTGGAAGTAAATCCTGAAAAGACAAATTACATGATTGTGTCTCGTGACTAGAGAAATGGAAATATAAAAATTGGAAATTTATCGTTTCAAAATGTGAAAAAATTATAATATCTAGGAACAATAGTACCAAATATAAATGACACTCGGAAGGAAACTAAACTCAGAATAAATATGGGAAATGCCTGTTATTATTCGGTTGAGAAGCTTTTGTCATCCAGTCTGCTCTCAAAAAAAGGTGAACATTAGAATTTATAAAACAGTTATACAGGGACATCATTTTATTTTTACTTGCATTTTAATTGTACCCCTTCACTAATGTCCTTGCTCCCGTCAGACACACAAACTTACAGCTGCTGTTGCATTCGAAGTCTTCAAACAGTGAAGTAAACACTGCAGTTTATAGTGTGTTTCATAAATATGGTTGCGTTTTGTATAGAAGAAAGAACCTATATTAATAATATCGTACTAAAAAATTATATTCAAGAAACGAAAAATTCAATTTCAGAGAATATGCTTTAAAATGTTTTTAATAATATGCGTAAAGAATTGAAGCCTGCATTGTAATGAACGGCAACCATTTTCAGCAACTTGTTTAAACATTCATATTAGCTTATTTTGAATTGAGGTGGCTAGAAGCAAAGGAATGCTAGTGACATTTGTAATAACATGAGTTAAGTGCATCCAGTGTAAGCTAAAGTATCTAAAATTTTAGTGGCAAAGGGATATTTTAATCGCATCACATATTAAAACTTAAATAAAAATTTCACCGATTTTACGAAAGCTTAAATATTTAAACCCCATTTTCTCAAAAGAAACTTAAGTGCACTTACAGCCCTTTACTTATGACCCCCTCAATTTAAGTGCACTCTCTATATTGTATGTTAACATCAATAACTAATATGCTAAATAAAGTAGACATTACATAACGAACATAGCCACCTGAAAATTTGAGTTTTTGAAAAAAAAAATGTTACTACTCTGCTGTACTTTGATAAATTCCGTAAAAGTGCTGATCAAACTGAAAATCGTAATATCGTATTTCCCTACAACATAAATGGATACACTTCTTTTCTCTCCTCCTATACCTAGTAAAATGATTTGTTTACATATTGCACTAGTAATATCAAACTCCTGTAATGGAAGGGGACAACAGTGTTTCCGAGTATAGCCAGGTTGATGTTAAAAATGTTGGTAAAAATAAAATGATGTCCCTGTATTTCCGATTGTTCTGTATGGTTGTGAAAGTTGGACTCTAACTTTGAGAGAGGAACAGAGGCTAAGAGTGTTTGAGAATAAGGTTCTTAGGAAAATATTTGGTGCTAAGAGGAATGAAGTTACAGGAGAATGGAGATGCCAAGTTTTACTGAAATTGTGGGAGACGAAGTATAAAAGCGAAGAGAAAAATGTTAAGTGGATGTTCCTCGTACCACATCGTCTTGACTTGGCATAGGGGTCATCCAGCAACAGCGGAGGTTGCAGTTTGTTACTTACAGCAGCCAATCGACGGCGAAGAGCAGGGAGATGTCTGAAGTTGGCAGGCCGAGGGCGGACAACACGAGCAGCATGGTGATGAGAGCGGCGCTGGGGATGGACGCCGCCCCTATGCTAGCCAGCGTCGCCGTCAAACTTGAAGCATAAACAACATTTACACAGCATATTATTGTGTTTACCATCTCTGTGAATTATATGCTACATTCCTAACAGATTAACGTAACATTTGATAGCATTAATTTGAGTACGATAATTAAGATTATTTCTTACTAGCCGTACCCGTGCGCTCCGCTGCACCCGTTAGAAATAAATATAAAGTAATTACATAATTAAAATAGGACATTTGATCCAGGGAATATTCGTGTTTGATAGAGGGATAAATCGTTTAATATGTTACTTAATTTAAATTGCATCCAAATAATTAAAATGCGATCATTTTGGTCCAGAGACACTCATTTGGTGCAATGACAATTCCTTTAACATGTTTCTTAATTTTTATTACATGCAACCATAGTTTAATGAAGATTGACATCATTTAGATGTAATGTGTATATTTTATTTTACTTGTTATAGGTTTCCATTGAATTATGGTAATAACTTTATTTTCTACGTTTTCAGTAAATGGCGCTTGGCCCACTATGGTTGTGAATCCTTCAAGTAACAAATTATATTATATAATATTACATATTATATTATATTATATTATATTATATTATATTTTATTATATCAGAAGTTACTGTAATAACATTATAGCATTATGTCCATCTAGAGAAACTACATTTTCCAATGGTGAAATAATTAATTATACAAATCTGTTAATTTAGCTTCCGATATTACTTCATACAAACAGAAACATTCTCTGTAGGCTATCTTTCATAGCTTTCGATTGTTGCTGTCCAAGGCCCCTTATAGACGAAGTCATTTGTTTTTTAATTCATTACACGGCCTTAGATGGCAGTTATTTTAATTTTAAAACTTATTTATCTCATTAAATATCAGTTATATCAAAATTTATCAAGGAATAAAACTTATCGAAAACTAGTTTTAAAGAAACTTTTGTTATGTAACATTTTTCACAAAAATAAATAATAAGCGAGGTATTTCGATTTAATTAATTCAGGCCCCCTTATAACCCCCCTTTCAAATAATGTATTTTGAATGCCATATAGCCTAAAATCTAAGTTACAACGAACTTAATTTATATTCCAATTTTCATCGAAATCCGTTCAGCCATTATCGCGTGAAAAGGTAACAAACATACAGACAGACAGACAGACAGACAGACAGACATACAAACAAAAATTTCAAAAAAGCGATTTTTGGTTTCAGGGTAGTTAATTATATATGTTAGGACCTATTATTTTTGGAAGATCGAAAATTACCAGAAGAATTTCGGCTTCAGATTTATTATTAGTATAGATAAGCTATAAATAATTTAAGATTTTAATAACATTTTTTTAATTAATGAGACAGATTCTTGCAAGAAGAATATAGAAATTCTGAGGAAGGCTTTAGAATACAGATAACTCAAGCTAGGAAGCTGCCTGGTGAGGGAAGGTAGTACAGCTAACGAAGGAGGCCCATCTACGCTCTGATACCCATGTATAGTCACGTTATCTGAAAAGCTGGCCTCTTGACAATGTATTCAAGGTGCATCTTCCCTATAATATTTCGAGCAGTATTTTAATACAAAATAATGCGTTTAATATTATTGGTGCTAAAGATTTATTTTCTAATTGCAAAAGTATATTCATTAGTATCATAAATGTGTGATCTAAATGTGCCATCATTCTTCTATTCATATGTGCCCAAAGAGTAGATTATAGTGTTGTCATTAAATTTTAATTTTTCACTGTAAATGGAGGAAAACAGATCACTTATTTATCTGCACAATATGAACAAACAATAAAATTAAAGAAAGAGACAATTGAGTTTCTATTTAGTCATTCCAAAGGGATCTCCTTTACTCCCGATAAATCTCGATCTGAATCACTGCTTACTTTTTTTTTCTCATTCTTCTTCTTCTTCTTCTTATTCTTATTCTTCAGACACCTCACTTAAATGAATAATGCAATTGTCCACAGCTTCTTCTATTAGAAAAATTTGCTTCACATATTTCTCATCATCTTCTTCTTCTTCTTCCAGTCCACGCCTGTGGAGTAACGGTTAGCACGTCTAGCCGCGAAACCAGGTGGCTCGGGTTCGATTCCCGGTCGGGGCAAGTTACCTGGTTGAGGTTTTTTCCGGGGTTTTCCCTCAACCCAATATGAGCAAATGCTGGGTAACTTACGGTGCTGGACTCCGGACTCATTTCACCGGCATTATCACCTTCATCTCATTCAGACGCTAAATGACCTAAGCTGTTGATAAAGCGTCGTAAAATAACCTACTAAAAAAAATTCTTCTTCCAAGACTCTTCCGTAATTTCATTAATTTTTTTCTTGTCAGTGCTGTGTCGTCATCCATTTTGAATGTAGCGTTGTTTGCAGCAATCCTAGTTAACCTCTTCTTAGAAACTCCTGTTGCTGCTGTCACTCTTTCCCGCACCTTCATAAAATCAATGAGAAATATCCCGGCTTCCCCCCCCCCTTTTTTTTCACGAATTCCATCACATTATATATTACCTCGCGAGTTTGACTATGAATAACTTTGCCCGATAATGTACAGGGACATCACTTTATTTTTACCAACATTTTTAACATTAACCTGGCTATACTCGGAAACACTGTTGCCCCCTTCCATTACAGGAGTTTGATGTTACTAGTGCAATATGTAAACAAATCATTTTACTAGGTATAGGAGGAGAGAAAAGTAGTGTATCCATTTATGTTGTAGGGAAATACGTTATTACGATTTTCAGTTTGATCATCACTTTTACGGAATTTATCAAAATACAGTAGAGTAATAACATTTTTTTTTTCAAAAAACTCAACTTTTCAGGCGGCTATGTTCGTTATGTAATGTCTACTTTATTTAGCAAATTAATTATTGATGTTAACATACAATATAGAAATGCATTTAAATTGAGGGGGTCATAAGTAAAGGGCTGTAAGTGCACTTAAGTTACTTTTGAGAAAATGGGGATTAAATATTTAAGCTTTCGTAAAACCGGTGAAATTTTTATTTAAATTTTAATGTGTGATGCGATTAAAATATCCCTTTGCCACTAAAATTTTAGATACTTTAGCTTACACTGGATGCACTTAACTCATGTTATTACAAATGTCACTAGGATTCCTTTGCTTCTAGCCACCTCAATTCAAAAAAAGCTAATCTGAATTTTTAAACAAGTTGCTGAAAATGGTTGCCGTTCATTACAATGCAGGCTTCAATTCTTTACGCATATTATTAAAAACATTTTGAAGCATATTCTCTGAAATTTAATTTATCGTTTCTTCAATATAATTTTTAGTACGATATTATTAATATAGGTTCTTTCTTCTATAGAAAACGCAATCATATTTATGAAACACACTATACACTGCAGTGTTTATTTCACTGCTTGAAGACTTCGAATGCAACAGCGGCCTTAAGTTTGTGTGTCTGACGGGAGCAAGGACATTAGTGAAGGGGTAAGAGTGAAGTACATTCATAAATGCAGGTACAATAAAAATGCAAGTAAAAATAAAATGATGTCCCTGTACTACTCATCATAAACGACAGCCACACATAGACATGTTCTTACACAGAATACAGCCTTCGCAAATTTTATTAGAACTGAGTTATACCGATCTAGTCCACAGTGCATAGAGGCGGACAGTGGTAGGGGAGATGTGCTCTATGCGGCTGCGCGAACGAGATAGCTTGCTATTTTGAGGCATCTGTACATTATAATTTTGTTTATATTATTTACGTTTAAGTGTAAGAGGAGGAAATATATATTTAACTGTCTATATGTAATTTTTACAAAAATAATAAAACATTTTGAGGCTGGATTTTTAATTAATAAAAGAGAAATTTAGGGGAGAGCAGTGTCTACATTGTAATTGCTTCAGTGACTTTGAATATGTGCTGCATCTTCGGTATCCAAGGAAATATGCACTCAAGAAATCTCTGAAAAGTACTTTTCAATTTAATTAAACTAGAAATAATGTTCCAACTGTAATTCTAGCCACATTTATTTCTTTACCACAGATTATATATAAAATCTAAAATATTTATGCTCTTAAGAACGCTTATCACCCATACTGTTCAACATCTACTTGGAGGATTTAGTGAAGGCTGTTTTCAGGCTGTGGGTAATAGTAGGAAGTAGAAGAGTAAAGTGCATAAGATTTTCTGATGATATGGCGTCGTTAGCAGGAGAGGAAATGATACTAAGAGTTATGCTTCTGAAGCTAAATGACAGCTTTGGGCAGTATGAGATGAAGGTAAATGCAAACAATACGAATACCATGGTTACTTACTTACTTACTGGCTTTTAAGGAACCCGGAGGTTCATTGCCGCCCTCACATAAGCCCGCCATTGGTCCCTATCCTGAGCAAGATTAATCCATTCTCTATCATCATATCCCATCTCCCTCAAACCCATTTTAATATTATCTTCCTATCTACGTCTCGGCCTCCCTAAAGCTCTTTTTCCCTCTGGCCTCCCAACTAACACTCTATATGCATTTCTGGATTCGCTCATACGTGCTACATGCCCTGCCCATCTCAAACGTCTGGATTTAATGTTCCTAATTTTGTCAGGTGAAGAATACAATGAGTACAGTTCTGTGTTGTGTAACTTTCTCCATTCTCCTGTAACTTCATCTCTCTTAGCCCCAAATATTTTCCTAAGCACCCTATTCTCAAACACCCTTAACCTATGTTCCTCCCTCAAAGTGAGAGTCCAAGTTTCACAGCTATAAAGAACACCCGGTAATATAACTGTTTTATAAATTCTAACTTTCAGATTTTTTGAGAGCAGACTGGATGATAAAAGCTTCTCAACCGAATAATAATAGGCGTTTCCCATATTACGAATACCATAGTTATCGAAAAAAACTAAAGACGGTAAATGTGCGAAATCGAAATGATACACTAGAACAAGTTGACAGCTTCAAATACTTGAGGTATATTGTACGTATAAGTAGTAATATGAGCTGCTGTAAGGAAGTCAAAAGGAGAATAGCTATAACAAAGGAAGCTTTTAATAGAAAAAGGAGAATTTTCTGCAGACATTCGCAAAAAGAACTAAGGAAGAGACTAGTGAAGTGCTTTTTGTGAAGTGTGGCATTATATGGAGCAAAAACATGGAAATTAGGACGAAGTGAAGAGAAACGACTAGAAACATTTGAAATTTGTAACTATTAGCGTTAGTATTGTATTCAACAACACTTTTAAGTACAAATTGCTCTTTAAAATCCATAGCCATCAGCCGGAATTGAATCCACGAACCTCGGACCCTACGGTTAATACTGTATTCGTTAGACCACCGAGGGCTACACTTATCAATTTTCATTTGATTCATATGTTGTAATTTCAGTTTTATTGTCATTAATGTGGCGGCCATATTAAAAGAAATTAGAAATGAAATAGATGTAATTGTATTAACGTTGCTTTGTAGAAATTTGGTCTCTTGCACTTTTTAGACACCTTCAACTTTATACCGGGACATCATTTTATTTTTACTAACATTTTTAATATTAACCTGGCTATACCTTTGGATGAACGGTTAAGAACCGGAAACACCGTTTGCTACTCCCTTCCACGGCTGGAGTTGGATGATACTGGCGTAGTATACAAACAAATCACTTTATTAGGTATAGGAGGGAAGAAAAGTAGTCCATCCATTTACGTAAACTAGGAAATATCGCGGTTTTGTATTTGATAATTTTCATTAGGTTTTTGTTTAATTGAAATACAGTACAATATTAATAATGAGTGTTTTTACGCACGAACTGAGCTGTCCATGTGGACGTATTCATTATGCAGTGTATAGCCTATTATACTGTCTACAGCACATTAGCGTACAATATAGAGAATGAAGTTCAATTGAAAAATAATCATAATATGGATATTTAAACACATTTTTTAAAATGGTGGCCGTTCATTTCGATACAGGCTTCAGTTCTTTTCTGCATATTATCGCATTATAGACTACTGTACCGAATTCCAATTACCAGTTTCGTCCTTCGTACTAGTAACTCATGTTGAAATAATTCTGTACCTACTTTATAAAAAAGTACCTTATGTACTGTAAATTCAATCTTCAGTTCTGCTCGATCCGAAAAGATAAAATTACTCAGACATGCTATCTACTGTTCGTCCAAGTGGTTTTATCGCAGGGTCGTAGAAAGGGGGTTAAAATCACATGACAGTTAATTACTTGACGAAACCCTTTTGTTGAAGTTATTTTAAACAGTTGTATGATATTACGTAGACGTCCAATTCCTAATAGAAAATAATGTTTTCAAAAAAGAGCTAAGGCAGCCCAGCCACTAGACTTTACAGAGGGGCGAGCATAAGCGGATGGGGGAAACCGAGATGCGACGTAGACAAATGGACGACAGTACCTGTGAGAAAATATGATTCAATTCTGAAAGCTCTTTCTTCACTGGAAAATGCGAACATATTTCTGGAACTTACTATACTCGCTAACTCAGTACTGTTTACAATGACCGTAAGGCGAGTATGATTGTATATGGGGTCTTGGTTCTGTGTGGAGGACGGTTGAACTTCATTAGTAGAAGGGGTGGGAGTGAAGTACATTAAAAACTCAGGTACATTAAAAAAATTGAAGTAGAAATAAAATGATGTCGCTGTACAATAGACGTGCGGTTGGCGAAACTCCAGTGACGTGGCATCAGCAAGATAACCGGTCTCCAGCAAGACAACACATGATATCACATTAACAGCGGACAAACATCCGTGCCCTAGGCGGGATTCGAATAACGACCGTAGTTTGCAAGCAACATTAAAGGTGCGCAACATAGCACTTTGAATATGCTATGGCCGGGTATTTGTAGGGTAGGGTGGGGCTACTTGAATCAATTTTACTTCAGTCTCAACTCACAGCTATAGAATTCCCATTTTCAAAATTGGAACATCACTTTACATTGCAGTGAGGTGTTTTCTATTAAGAAATAGCAAATTTAGTTTTCATACGCGAGTATATTCCAAGATAAACAAGATATTATAGAACATGTCGAAACATTGATTTTTCACAAAAGGTGGGGTAATTTGGATCACTAGTGGGGCTATTTGGATTACATGTTTTGTTGCAACACTGTACTGAAATGCAAACCCACAATGTTATAAACTAATAAAATCATAACAATATAAAAATATTATAAACTCAGAACATGAAACTACTTATAATATAGGCGAACTAAACACATTTTCCACAGGTAAATTGTTTTCGTCCGGCTGCTCCTACGCACATTTCATGGCATCAGGTTTTGCATGACTGGCATCTTATCCAGTCACCTTTTGTGAACGAATTCTTATCAAAATAATTGACCCCGCAAAAACCACATGGTTCACTGTCATCTTCAGTCGTTTCTTATGATGATTCGTCACCTGAACTGCTTATGTTTACTTTTTTTTTTTTTGCAAACTATCTTCTTGCCTTTTGTGGATTGGTTTCTTGATTCCTTAACAGGTGTGCTCTTCTCTAATTGTAACTTTCTCTTCGCTCTGGTTTTCTCAATATTTTCAGAGGATGTCAGATGAGAATTAGCTTGCTTTTGTCTGTTTACATTTTTCTTTATCATATTAGATTAGATTAGATTAGATTTATTTATTTAACCTGGTAGCGATAAGGCCGTCAGGCCTTCTCTGCCCCTCTACCAGGGGATTACAACTATAACATGAACAATAAGATTACAATTAATATTAAATTTACAATTACAATTACAATAAAAATTAAAGTACGACAAGAATACCTGATTAATGAAAGCTAGACATTTTATCATAGAAGTTAAGAACAAAGAATATTTTTGTATTTACTAAATTACAAATTAAACCTACAATAACAAAATTCTATAGTGATGAAATTACCGGATATTGAGATATTTTGTGGTAGATTAAAAGAACTATTTACAAGAAACCATGTCTGAACGAGTCTCAATTACTGACCAAGTGCCTAGTAAGTTTGCGTTTGAATTGAATTTTATTTCGACAGTCCCTGATGCTAGCAGGTAGCGATATGATTCAAGTAGCCCCAGTAAAAATGATTCAACTAACCCCATCCTTTGGATTTACGTATAACTCACGTAGTTCCTACGTTTCGCAACAGAATGCGCTAGTTGTACCGTAAAAGAACGAATGGAGTAATATGTTACTTGACAACAGATAGGTTATACGGAATAACTACATAATTTTAACACTAAGCCTTATTTACTAACGTTTGAAGATTGTATGGCATTAAAAACAAAGCAAATGGCGCTTACCTATATGTCTTTGAAGTTCTCCTGAAGCTTGAAAGATGTATGTAATGACTTAAAAACGCTTGAACAACACGGCCAACTGATCTGTACAAGTTCTCAATAGCAATGGCTGCCTGTATGTGCAACAGTTTGTGCGCAGTAGGCCAAATGCTTAAATTGATCCTACTAGCCCCTTGATTCAACTAACCCCACCCTACCCTATTCTATTTCCCTGTCCCCATAGGATTTTCATTCCCCTATAATCAACGACCACAGTCTCCTTTCAAATTAGTGAACATTTCTTGCCTCGCTATCGGATTGCTTCTATCATTTATAATTTTACCATGAACCAATTTTCTGTCATACCCAATTTATTCCTAACCTGTTTACATTATATTCCAATTTTAGCAAATTAGATTTTGTTTTCGTCGTTTGTAAACATTTCATACTGGTACAATTTTTTTCACGGTACCCTTTTCCTCTTTTCTAAAATATAACTCAAATTTTAATTTTCTCAAACAAAATAATCCATTTCAAGTCTGGCCGCTATATTTGAGGAATTATGCTTCACTTACCTAACTGTGATGACTTCGCCAATTCCAAGCGGGATCCCATTCATCTGAGCAATAAATATGGCGGCCACAGCCTCGTACAGCGCCGTACCGTCCATGTTGACCGTGGCGCCCACAGCCACCACAAACCGGGTGACACGGGGGTCGATCTTGTTATTCTCTTCAAGGCACCGAAATGTGATTGGTAAGGTGGCAGCACTGCGTGCAATAAAATTTCTGATTAGTCAGTTTACCTTCTTTAGGTTCTAGCTATTGTTCTGATGGAAAATTTTAAATCTTTTACATAGGTCTAAATATAACTGATAACGAATCCGTAACAATATGTAAAAACAACCCCATTTCCTCACCTGGGACAACGGGACAAATTATTTAGTAAAAAAATGGTCCAAGTGAATTTTTTTTCAGTTTCATTTTCTTTCAAGACTACATTTTGGATTCTTAGGTATAGGCCTACTTAAGCCTACTTACTTACTTACTTACTTTTAAGGAACCCGGAGGTTCATTGCCGCCCTCAAATAAACCCGCCACCGGTTCCTATCCTGTGCAAGATTAATCCAGTCTCTATCATCATATCCCACCTCCCTCAAATCCATTTTAATATTATCCTCCCATCTACGTCTCGGCCTCCCTAAAGGTTTTTTCCCTCCGGTCTCCCAACTAACACTCTATATGCATTTCTGGATTCGCCCATACGTGCTACATGCCCCGCCCATCTCAAACGTCTGGATTTAATGTTCCTAATTATGTCAGGTGAACAATACAATGCGTGCAGTTCTGCGTTGTGTAACTTTCTCCATTCTCCTGTAACTTCATCCCGCTTAGCCCCAAATATTTTCCTAAGCATCTTATTCTCAAACACCCTTAACCTATGTTCCTCTTTCAAAGTGAGAGTCCAAGTTTCATAACTATAAAGAACAACCGGTAATATAACTGTTTTATAAATTCTAACTTTCAGATTTTTTTGACAGCAGACTGGATGATAAAAGCTTCTCAACCGAATAATAACAGGCATTTCCCATATTTATTCTGTGTTTAATTTCCTCCCGAGTATGATTTATATTTGTTACTGTTGCTCCCAGGTATTTGAATTTTTCCACCTCTTCAAAGGATAAATTTCCAATTTTTATTTTTCCATTTCGTAAAATATTCTCGTCACAAGACATAATCATATACTTTGTCTTTTTGGGATTTACTTACAAAGCTATTTCTTTACTTGCTTCAAGTAAAGTTCCCGTATTTTCTCTAATCGTTTGTAGATTCTTAGGTATATGTTGATTAAATCAATCTCTTATCCTTGCGGTTATAGAAATGGAGATATTCTAACTGGGAATATTCGTACTACTTGTTATTTGCATTTTACCGGCTAGCAGTAAAGAAGACCTTCGCAGTAGCTCAGGGGTAAGAAGCTGGTTGTTGCGAGTCTGTGCTCGAGCGTGTAATCTAATCCCGCTTGGGCTGATTACCTGGTTGGATTTTTCGGAGCTATTCACTGGCGAATGTCAGGCAATCAGTCCATTGTGAATTTTCGGTCTCATTTTTGGCAAAATTGTGAATGGTACTTGTGCGTGTATGAACATTTATTGAGTGTAATTAGCAAAGCTCGGAACTTGGGGACTTGTGTCTTTGAACGTGGCTAAGCGACCGGACTTCAATGTCAACAAACTCCCGCTTCCAGCACAGAGGTACTGTCAACTCTGCTATAAAAGTGGTTCCTTGCTGGAACAACATAATGATAATATTATGGTAGGTTGAAACAAGTAATTTTATAGCATATATATAAACAAACATGCAAAATATATCAAATTTACAGTTCTGCTCTGTATATTTTATTACAGTGTATGACTACATGCATTCGAAGATTTTTCGAACCCATACCTTCTTCGTCTGTTAGTTAAACATGATTTGAAACGAAAGAAACTTATTTCCACGTCACGTGAAGTGACGGGAGCAAAATTATTTTTTTTATTTTATTTATTTTAACTAGCTACCTACTGAATACAAATTACATTTATAAAACAAAAATGTTTCTAGCCACTACCGTAAGAGCCAGGCTCGTGTACGGTGTGGTCTTAGTCAATAATATAACATACAATTTACAAGGACAGTTTACTAAATACAGTAACTAACTTAATTCAAACCAATAAATACAACACAAGAGCAAGAATAAAGAAGAAAGAGAAAACGAGAGAAAAATACACATTTAATATAAATTGATAATCCGACAGAAGGTAGTGATATTCAATAAAAACTTGAATATAGTCGATAGAAATAAAAGGCAAAAAAAGTACATTTGTTACTATTATAGGCTATATCATGGATAATTTTACAAATTTCTTTTTTAAAAGTTTCAATTTTAAAAAATTTCAAATTTGGAAAATGGTTTGAAATTTTATTATAAAGTCTTGGGCCTAAATAAAATACTGAATATTTTCACTGTCACAATTTCCTGTTCGATTTTCAGCAGATCTCGTATCTGAGAAAGATAAGTATATCCTAAATTTTTCTCGCAAATAGTTTTCAATTAGTGTATCACTACTATGGAAGGTCCGTCTACGACTTGATCCATGGCTATGGACAAATTTTCCATCAATTTAAAGGACTGCAATGTATTTCAATGAATGCCCGTTTCCAGCTCTAGTTTATGTGTGGCACAACTTACAAAATATAAACTCTGCATTAGAAGAAAATAATGTATCTCCTCAGAATTCCTCCACGAAATTCTGTACCTAAAATTTAAGAAATGTATTTTCAAACTTCCATAACACCCATTCGAATAACACGTATTTTCTCATTCCTCAGACAGACCATTTACCTGTAATTCTCTTAATGTCATTGGCTTCGACATGACACAGTTTCTTCGTTCGTCTTCCTGTCATTCGATGTGACCACTTTCTTAGTACATGCGACTGTCCCTGAGCACTTGCAGCGTGAACATTGTGTACGCTGTACCTGTGACCTTACTCAAGTGCACGACACACAAGTCCCCAAGTTCCGATCTTTGGTAATTAGCTACCACTTTTATACAAAATATCTTGTAATCACAGATTTCACCGATGCTAGACAACCTCGCAGTTAAAGGGGACGGTTTGAAGAAGAATAATATTCTTGGCTTCAAGAGACATGGGTGCAACTCTTTTATTCCTGATTGTCATCAGCAAATGATTGAGAGACAATCCCCATATCAGTTCACAGAGACTAGGAAGGACATGCACAGTTGGAAAAGTGATGGCGATGTTCTTCTGGAAGTTATCTACGTCGACAGGAACTAAATGTAGATTATTATTCAGAGATTTTGTCCAAGGAAGTAGATAAATAGACCCAATCCAAGAAGAAGACGAGAGGAAATCGAATCTTCTTCCTGGAAGACAATGCGAGGTTTCAAACTGCCAATAAAAAACAGAAACTACTGAACCTGAATCTCTTGTTATAGCCAAAATTTAGTCCCGAGTGACTCTAGGCTGCATGTCTGGAGACTTAAATGAGACTTGGAAACCAAGCGCTTCGAGGATTGCGAAGACGTGATCAAAGGTGTTCGAGAGTGAATATGAACAACACCCAGATACGTTTTCAAAAAGGAGATGTAGAGAGTGTGTCAGAAATACGGCTATACGTTTAATTGCATCGTGTGGTCACAGTATTATTGTTACAGAAAATATGTCATTAATGCTGTTCTTTTATATTCTAGAATGTAACAACAGTGGAAATATAAATATTACAAGCTTCCTCATTATTGCAGTGTTGGCACCTGTTAAAGTACAGAGGCATAAAAGTCTTAAGTGGTCAACATAATATTTCTCCAGTACATCATATAGTGATCATACGAAGGGCATATGTCGACATAAACCGTTAACTGCGACAAAATGTTAGAAAATAAGACTTAAGGAAAATTGATCAATTTACTGTATTATGACTTGTATTCCACCAGACACAAGTCCGTAATACTAAATCAAAACATAACTTTTTCTTTTTAATAACTTGCAGATAATAAAAATGTTAAAAAAAGAAGTGACTTAAGCCCCTATTGACCGTGCACCGAAGAATTATGAAAATAAATAAATGCAGATTTCCTGCCGCTCGGTGAAAAATATATTCTAAGACCTAGTTTTTTTTACTGCTTATAGCAGAGACTACAAGACAACTTTTGTGCACTCTTACGTTTTGAATTTTTTTTTCGATACGTCCTTTTGTGCATGGATTATATACGGCCAAAAGGTTTTCTCCTCTATTAAGATGTTAGATATAGGCCTAATGTGGTCTTTTGGGCTGTAATGGGAGAATTCGCTTACATTCTCTACCTCATAAAATAGCTCTAACGCTGAATGTCATGTTACGTATTATTTTGCGAGTTTCCCGTTGATTTTCAACGGGTATTGCAAGTTAATAGACATTTTACAGTGAATGCAATAATTTTTCTTTATTAAGCAGTTTTTCGTTTTATAATATTTTATAACAGACTTTATTTAAATTCAAGATAGATTTGGAAGAAATAAAATAAACAACAAAGAATATTACTTCGGAATATGTATGATAAGAACTTTTTTGTGTTCAATTTTAACGTACATGTTCGACCTATTTTGGGTCATCTTCAGAACTGGTCGTTGTTGGTCTAGGCGCCTCTTGTTTCCTGTGAGGGTGCGTTCGTAGTGCAGAGTCAAAGAGTGTATGTGTTTTGAAATTGAGTTGTGTGTTGAGAATATCGTTGGGGTGTGTTTTCGTGTGTCTGTATATTTCATATTGTTCTAGTGTGTTGAGTTTCTGGCTTTTTGGTTGGATGTGCAGTATTTCCATGTCTGTGTTGATGTCTCTGTATGTGTGGTTGGCATTTGTGATGTGTTCTGCATATGTGGAGGTGTTTTGTAATTTTGTTATGGCTGTGATGTGTTCTTTGTAACGTGTTTGAAATGATCTGCCTGTCTGTCCAATGTAGAAGTTGTTGCAGGTGTTACATTTGAGTTTGTACACGCCTGTGTGGTTGTATTTGTTTGTGTTGTGTGTTGAGATGTTTTTGTAGAGTGTTATTTCTTCTGTATGCGATGTTGTAATTTAATTTCTTGAATGAGGTTGCAATTTTGTGTGTGTTTTTGTTTTCGTATGTTAGTGTAATGTATTTTTTGTGTTCTTGTGTTTATGTTGTATTCTTCTGTTTTTTTGTGGTTTTGTTTTGTCTTACGTGTTATGTTGTATATTATGTTGGGGTTGTATCCGTTTTCTTGTGCTATGTATTTGATTGTGTTTAGTTCTTCGTTGTAATCCTGTTGGTTCATTGGTATGTTGAGTAGTCTGTATACCATTGTTCGGAATGCAGCTTATCATACATATTCCGAAGTGATACAGTGTTAAAAGTTGTGTAATCAAGATGTATAAAGAATATTAGAAATCGTTATTTCCTAAAGAAACCCCGTTAATAAATTTAAGCGTCTTTCATACAGTCTGTGCACCATTCCTACTGGTTTAATATACACGATCGCTAGATCAGACCACTGTCACTAAATCCTCATTAAATCTGTAGTTCAATGTAAGCTCTTTGCTTATCCTGTGAACGTATATAGAAACCGATAGTCCAGTAAATTCAGTAGGCGATTTCATACAGACGTGGTGTGCATCACTTATTCATACAGTCCTGCATAACCCTGGCAGTGGATGGATTTAATTCACAGCTGTTTAGTTATTAATCCAGCTAAAGTTGCAATTATCTGCTGTGGTTCAGTCTTGATTGTGTCGGTTGAGAGAAACAGAAATCTGCGATTAAATATTCTGCATTCCCTGTCCGCGCATCTCGTCACTTTCCCCGTCTCATGACGTTCCGAGTAGAGTATAAACACAGCTCACGACATAACACAGTAGTTAAATGTTATGCTGAATCATTTGTGTATGACATTGTTCAGAAAAGAGTTAGTAACCATCTTGTTATGTTTTCATGATATACATTGGAGATGTGCAGATGTTGGCTTAACTGCAGCGAGAAATTTGAGTGACAGCGAGCACAGCGAAATGGCAACGTCACAATATACAGGGTGAACTGTAAGTAATGCATTGTGCGTGAGAGGAATTTAATAAGTAAATGAAACAAATGCCATTTCATTAACTACTCTCTTTATCTTACTGTGTTTCTCACATTTTAATAGACACATATAATATGTCTCGTGCGGTCTGAAAATTATGATTTAATTAGCCTATGCAAGTCTTAATAATAATAATAATAATAATAATAATTTATTTATTTAATCTGGCAGAGCTAAGGCCAGTAGGCCTTCTCTTCCGCCCAGCCCGACTCTAATTCTAATTGAATACAATTGCATACATAGTTATTACTAGACTTCGTTGATTGCCACACGCAGCATGCAGTCAGGTTGCCGATGTACGGTAGTATAGAGGAGGTGAGCGACCGCCCGGTCTCGTAGTATAAGCAGTTCATGTTAAGAGTTGTGACCGGTCCAAATATATAGAGCAGCTACAGCTAATGTATACCTATGTAAGCACTTGTTTTTGCATTACTGTGGTCGAAATAGTCAAAGCTTAACATTTGTTCAGTGCAGACAAGAATTCAATCAAACATACTACAATGAGAGTGTTGCTGTTCCAAATAATTGCCCCGGGAATATCCTTACCCCCGCAGCCAGTCTTGACCCGTTGGGGAACGTGGTTGTTTTCTGTTAATTATTATGCAAAACATTACGGCAAAATAATGGAGGTAATTGACGCATTGGATAGCACAGACAGTTCCGATGTTGCAGCTGTAAAATTATTGCCTTCTGAATATTGGAAGATATTCTTTTCATTGACTCTAATTTTAAAATCGTGTCCAAAAGCATCACCCTGTTAGAATCGTCTAAACTACAACTCTCAGAAGCCCTTAATATAGTGGATAAAGTATCACAAACCGTTATCCAAAATAACAATTCACTAGTTTCAGAAAAAGTGAAATGTAAGTTGAGAAACATTATTGCTAAAAATTCTGCCTATGCACAACTTCGTATTATAAATGATGTACTATCAGGTAACGACAAGAAGTCTGAAGTTGGTGTACTAAAAAGTTGTGACGTTCCGTTCTTCAAATATGCACGTATTACATCGTGTGATGTTGAACGTACATTTCCCAATATAAAAACTGTTTAAGTGACCATCGGAGGAGGTTACTTTGCAGTCGCTCAAAATGTACGTAACTCTTCACTGCAATGCACATATTCAAGGATGATATGAGTGTATTACATTAAATTTTAAGAGTTAATATATCTCACTACAAAATAATTGTGTATGTACTGTACATATTTAGACATTTTCTACTTCAATGATCATTCATTATATTTCTTGAATGCAGGATACAGGTTTTATTGTAACCGTAGTATACTGTTCAGTGTTTACATTATAACTGTACTCCATCCTTTGGACGCCCCCTTCTCATACAGTCTATACCGCGTGCGCAGTAAACCTTGCGATTCTCGTCGCAAGTCCACGGAGTCTAGTTATTACAGTAATAGCTAGACCATAAAACAACATGAAAGTAAATAATGAAAGTTGGATAATTAATGTTAGTGTGACAATAATAAACATTGGTAAGAAATAATAATAATAATAATAATAATAATAATAATAATAATGAGCTAATTTAGATATTTATCTCATATATATATAACCATTAAACATTGAGAAATATGAAACAGCTATTATTGTTAACAAGAATTGTTAGAAAAGTATTTCGTTAGTCTATTCTTAAATTGGTTTGATGTCTGACAGTCCCTGACATTACTCGGTAGGGAATTCCAAAGCCGAGGAACAGCCACAGTGAAAGAAGATGAATATGAGGATGTTCGGTGGGAGGGAATGGATAATATTGAGGAGTATTGTGATCGTGTGTCTAGGTTATGATGGGTGGATAAATTTTGAAAACGAGACGCAAGATAGACAGGAGTGGAGAAATGCAATATGTGAAAGAGAAGGGAAAGACAGTGGATTTCCCTACGATCTTCTAGACGGAGCCAGGACAACATTTCGAGGGATGGTGTTACGTGATCAGCCCGGCGAATATTGCAGACGAAACGGACGCACATATTATGAACACGTTGTAGTCTCTGCGCCGAAGTAACGCTTAGGTCAGTAAGCAGAATATCACAGTAATCGAAGTGGGGCATCACGAGTGTTTGCACTAACATTTTTTTCATGGAAAAGGGTAGAAAATTCTTCAATCGCCTAAACGAGTGGATTAATGAGAATACTTTTTTGCACGTTTCTGCAACTTGAATGTTCAAATTTAAACTTTTATCCATATAAATACCTAGATTCTTTACTGATTCACTGAACGGAATTTCGGTGCCGTATATTTTAATCGGGGACAAATTTGGTATGGTAATAGTGCTTAACAAACTTGAATGGCCCACAATGATTGACTGTGATTTTTCTGGATTTGGTTTAAGTCGGAATTTCCGTGTCCATGTCCAGATTGAGTCCAGATCGTCATTAATTGAGGCGGTAGCCGGAAAAGGGGCCCATGGGTCTATAGGCTCTTTTTCGGGAGAATGTTTAAATCGGTTCTCCGTGCTAAAATCTATTTGCTTACATAGTTTCGTTTCAATATCTTGTACACAGAGGGCAGGGTAGCTAATTGAATGAACCCATCGACTCTTGCGTAGTTGTGAAATGCAGCAAACATCAACACAGTCAGCTTGAGGCTGGCACTGCAGGCAGTATAATTGTGTTGTGTGTAGCAGTTGAGATCTGTGTGCGATCTGAATTGTTTCAAAATGGAATGAAATGAACATAAACGAAAAAAGAGGAGACAGGACATAAAAATGAACTTAAAACGGGAAGACAGAAAAATGAACAAACAACATGATATCACGTATGTAACTTCGAAAGGTGCTATTGTTGAAGGTAAGTTTTTGCACCCAATACCTCCTGCTGCCAGAAGGAATGTTTCTCCAAGTTCACTGCTGATGAAAAGAAAGATCTCTTCGAAATATTTTACAGTGGGAAAACAAAGTTACTGCAGGATGCTACAGTGGCAGGCTTATTATTAAAAAAAAAACTTGTCATAAATGTAACTTAAAATCCAAAAGTAAGTCGTGAAAATGTATGGACATATTCTCTGCGTCGAAGTGGCGTTCAGCTAGAAGTGTGTCGTCAAATGATTTTGGAAATCTTAAAAATGTTTGTCAAAAGACTGAGAGTAATACAAGGGAAAATAAGTGCAAGATTTGAAGGAAACAGGAGTTCCCATGAAAACAGACCATATAAAATTAACAACAATATAATGGGATTTACTGCAGTCACACCTGCAATCCATTCCACATAGCAAGATCCTTTATTGTCCACTAACCCAAACCTAAGTATCAAGATTCTCTTTGGGTTATTCTGTGATTATTACAAAGAAAAGACTGGTGAAAAACTGAATGTGAAGTGCAAAACATATTGAAGAGAGTGGGAGAAAACATCAATGTAGGCCTACTTAGATGATTCCCAAAGTGTGTGTGAGTCCATCAAGGATGTGCACTGAAGTGTAAACTGCACTGAGTGTGAATACATTCTAGATTAATATTAAATAACTTGTAATCTGTATTCTGTACCCAGTAGATATTCTTGATTCTTACGAATTCGGTACAATTTATGACGTAATTATGAGATATATGTAAGAAATATAATTTTACTAAAATTATTAAGAAATCGTAAACATCTGTAATGTGCGCCGTTCAATGATGATATCAAATTTTGCTAAAATATAATCATACTGAAAATATTTTGATAAAATAAACTTGTTCTCTGAAAAAAGGGCCTATAAAATGCTTCAATAAAATATATTCTTTTATTAACACTATTAAATTCGGAATATATTATTTAACAAAAACTTGTAGACAAATGTTATTGTAACAGTATGAAAATTGTTATGCTGATAAAAGTGCATCCAAATCGCAATGACATACAAATAAATTTTTCAATCATTGTTTTCTCGAAACATGACTTTTGCTTATGGGACCTTTTTCCGGCTACCGCCTCAATTTTAGTTATTGCAACATTTATTTCGTCAGTGTGGAATTTTATGTATATTTGAAGTTTTATGGACACATTTGTCAATATTTCTTGTTCTCTGTAATATAATTAATTCTTTTCACCAGTACAGTAGCTACACAGGTTTTCGTATTGGTCTTTACGTACATATGCATAACAAACGTAAGTAATATTCTTTCTCTCGCTGTTCTATTGGATCCCTATCTACTAGTGCCCCTACAGGGGAGGGCACTGACTGGGACTGTCCTCGCGCGCAGGCCGATCGGATGGGCCCATTGTACTACCGGAGATGGAATGGTATGCATGGCCTAAGTCCCCCCGCACCACAGATCCCCCTCCGCGCCGCCTCCGAACTCCCCTACAGCCTGCATGATCCCTTTAATTTTCCGCGTAGGTCTCACCACGGTTCCTCATCCTCTGTCCCATGAGTTACCATGAGCTCAGTGGAGAGCCCACTACCACCAACAACGAATGACCACATATCACGGGGTCCAACGGCGGTGACCCGCAACCGATTCTATATCGAAGCAAGCTCGAAACCTAGGAAAGAAACGGAGATGATGATGAAAGAGGGGAAGTGTAATTGTGATGGCGAAATGAGTCCGAGGTCTAACTCCGAAAGTTATCCAGCAGTTCTGCTCGATTGGTTGAGGGAAAACCTCGGAAGAAACCTGAACCAGGTAACTTGCCCCAATGAGTAGCTATATTTAAACGCGAGCTTATTTTGAAGTAGGGCGGGGGTAGAACGCTTCAGACCGCCCAACTTCAAGATTTCTGCCATTGGTGGAATAACAATAATTATACCTCTCTCCTACACTGCCGGCAATGTTTACATCTCCTGTCAGACATTATTGAACGGAGTATAGAAATAATTACTATTGGAAGTTCAATATCTTGCTTTAGGCACAATAAACAGTATAGTTGCAGAGGCAAGGGACAGTGATTAATTCTGACTCTGACAGTAGTGTTTACTAATACAGCTGTCAAAGAAACAAGCACTCAGATTGTCATTCGGCCACATTGTCAGAACTTCCTCTCGTACAGTAGAACCCCGATTATCCGTCACCCTATTAACCGATTGGCGGATTATCCGACTGTTTTTGTTTCGCTTTTATTTCAGAAATAATTTACGTGAAATACTGTTTTGTATCCTACATTACATTAGTACAGTCCTGGCATAAGACGGGAAGTGAAAAGAACAAAGACATCTTCACCCATGTCCTTATCGCTTATAAACAAAAGCAGAGTAAGGCTCTGTGCAGCAGTGTTGGATTTTAGGCGACCAGCGAGAGCCGTAAGTTCGTGAAGGCCTGATAAAATCCGTCACTGACTTCCTCTCCGCTTGTACCGTACCAAAACATAAGTGTCTTAGCAGGGGAAGGTGGAGTAGGGAGTTAAGGGGTGATCTGCAGCGGCTCAATCGAGTTAATGACGCCCAGATTTGTATTAGTAGGCCTACGTATTTTATCAAAAGAGCCTTATTACAATCCTTTATCGGTAGCCTACACAGTATGGTCTACTATTCGAATTGCCGTACTGTATAACTTTTATTTTATTTAATTGTTTACTTTACGACGTTTTTATCAACTTCTAAGGTTATTAGCGTTAAAATGAGATGAAGGTGATAATACCAGCGAAATGAGACCAGGGTCCAGCGCTTAAAGTTATCCATCATTTGCTCTTAATGGTTTGAGGGAAAACCCAGGAATAAACCTCAACCAGGATTTGAATCCGGGCCCGCTCATTTCACGGTCGTCCATGGTAACCGTTACTCCACAGCGGTGGACCTACTGTATAACTTCTATATAAAATGTCTTCCATGTGTGTAAAGAGACAACGTATCGAAAAAAAAGTGCAAATAATTGAATGGTTTGGGAAAGGAAAACTATGGCTCATCTCGCATCAGAACACGAGATTGAAGTTACTGTATAACTGCTTTATTTAAAAAATATATATATAAAGTGTATAATGTATGTAAATCTACAAATGAGAGCTCCATTATTACTATTTTTCTGTACACAGCCATTACAAGGAGTTTTCTTGCTTCTTAAAAAATCCGTTGTTGACAACCAGACTGAAATTAGTGAACTGATCCACTACCTAGCTTGTTAAACACAACACAACAGAGAAAATTACAAAATATTTTAGGGTACGGATTATCCGATTTTTTCGATTAACCCTTTCTTACCTATAGATACCATATGGCAATAATTAACTTTATAGCATTTATATACTTGTGTGTTACATATGAAGGTAAATTTTGCTGGATAACTTCTATTTCAATACATTTTCATCAATGTAGTTTTGTTTCAAATGTTGCCACTCCCGTAACTTGGTCACTGAATTGGTCCTAATACAGCTATTTGTTTCAACATGGATTGCTTGTAAATTTAATTTGGATTAGAAAGGGTTAACTGTTCAGTCTAACCCCATCATTACCACGGATAGTAGAGGTTCTACTGTAATTTCTTTAATAAACTGCCATATCATATCACATCTTTGAGAAACATGTTCAAATTGAAAGACAAGAAAGTAATGACGTGAAAATTTTGGAGAAAGGCAAGCTATAAAATTTGCCAGCGTGGTTAGGTTACCATGGAAGAGGATGGAAAGTTTCCTGCTATTTAACTCTGCACAGTTTTTAGAACCGCCTGCTCACCAATCGTCTCTGATAAACTTCGAGTGCACGGAAGCCTTCTTACCTGGAGGCAGTTCCCAGCGCCGTGACCCATGCCTGCAGCATGCCTTGGAAGAAGACAGCGGGGTTCTTGCGCGTGAAGATGTAGTAGATGCCGGGCAGCGTGATGAGGGCGTGCAGTAGCAGCCCCAGGATCACGGTGATCATGTACAGGCCCAGCTGCTGGGCGGTGGCCGCCAGGTTCTCGATGCTCATGATCTTCCCCGCGATCAGACACAGGATTCCGAAGGGAGAGTACCTGAACACACGTCACGATCGAGATAGATCAGTGATGTCAAGGTCAGGAGCACGTGGACAGTTCTGCGTGCAATCAAGCGCTCACTGGTTGCAATGCAGGCAGCAACAGAGAATAAGAAAGGGTGAGCAAAGTGAAGTCTATTGGCCTGTCACTGCAAGATAAATTAAACTGTTTTTAAATAGATAACGTGTTACATTCTTACAAGACGACAAGAAATCAGTACGTGTTTTGTAGAGTGTACCTCTCTAATAAATGCAAAGAATTATGCAAAGCGAACTTCCAACTTGACTCTTCACGCATTTCAAAGAACCTCGAGAGAACTTTTCCTCGGCTTAACCAAAGGACATCACAATGGTAAGGACCATTGTCAAACTGAAAATCTATAGACGACATATCTTCACAATTTTTAGACAGAATTCATAACGAGTCTACGCTATTAGCATCCATAATTTTGTAGTTTATTCTGTAAACTTAAATGCAATGTAGCGAGGAAGAACCTCTACAGTACATCTAAATTATATTTATTCTATTTAATGTCAATAAAACAACAAAATTTCAGTACATCATTATGTACATCAATTAATAATTTCAGGCGTTTCGCATTGCTCCACTTCGTAACTAAATGTTTTCCATATATCAGACAAAGAACATTTTCGTCTCTTTCACCCATAAAAAGTCAGGAGTCCAGTCAGCCTAAAACTTACTGAACGACTTCTTCCTCAATGTGCAATGTACAACCCTTGAGTTCATCAGTGACTTGTACCTGCGTGCCGTACGTGCTCTCCACAGCGCATACGGGCGATGAGGCACGCTTGCGCTCTCGTTGGCATCACTGAGATAGATCATATTTGCCATGCACGAGTACATTAAAGTTCATTTTTATCCAAAGTCTCAGAGCAACTAGGTCGGTCTATTTCTCAGATACTTCGCTACAAATTTAATACATTCATGGACTGTGTGCTGATACTGTGTATTTTATTTCAGTCTATATTTTGTGTAAAATCTATGGGCCGTATTCATAGACATTCTTAGCCCGGGCTTTCGGTGGATGATCAGCGAACTAACGTCTTTCGTATTCATAAACCAGTGTTAGCGATATGATAATATGATATGAATCCTGTTTAGCACGCTCGTAGCGAGGGCTAGCGAAATGTCTATGAATAGCACCCAAAATGATTATCTTTATCTAGTCCGAATCGAAGAACCATTGCTTTACTTACATCCCGGGAGAAGCCATATTAAGGATTTTATCGCGCTTTTAATTCTATCGTTTTTAGCCAGATTTGAACCCGCGAATCTCGCATCAAACGGCCAGCATGGTAAACTCTATTCCACCGAGAACGACGTGAAGGAACAGTAATAGCGACCAAGTCCATCATGTTCTTATTTAAACATCGTGAAAATGTTACTTCTTGCGCAAACGGTAACTTGTTGGCACATTCTTCATATTTTTATGATATTTTCATTTTGAATATCAACTTCATGGGCAATGGTTCTGTATTCAACCTACATTAATAGAAGAAATCAAAGGATTTCGTGGAAGGGAAATCACGCTGGTCGCCATTGAAATGCTTAAGTCATATACAATAAACTTAATGTGAACGAGTCCATTCCTATACACAAGGGAAATCCATATATATATATACATCACTTCCTTGGAAGAACTTATTATAAACCATGTAAAGTTTCAATATACTATTTAAAATATTAATTTTATTCAGTTGTGCTTTGACTTGCACGCGAAATGGACACGTACACGATACATGCGTAATCGAGATGAACAACGATCGAGAAATCAAGACTAACAGCGCCCGCAAAGCCGAAAACCCGCACGACAATGTTGTATACGTCGCGTCGTTGACGTAAAGACTGCTTGTGAGTGTTTCGAGACGTCGAGATTGATCACTCCCGAAGTCCCGAACGTCAAGCAGCCTTGAATGGCCACTGTTTTTTATACCTGACTGAACTTTCATCTACTTTGGCAACTGTTATATATGTATAAACAAGCAAGTAGCCTATTTGAAACATCATCTCTACCTTTCAGTGTATAATAATCCGTTTCCCAGTCTTTATTTAATTATTAGGGCCTTATTAAAAGACTAGGAATTTTCTTTCCGTATGTTTGCGATAAAGTACGTAATCTGGAGTAAAAAGATATTAACGTTATGTTTTATGATTCTTAGAAATGCAAATTTATTTTAGAATTTTTTTTTCTATTTATATAACCATAGGTAATATCATATAATAGAATCAGAACATTTTGATAACTAAGATAC
Source organism: Periplaneta americana (assembly GCF_040183065.1). Taxonomy (NCBI): domain Eukaryota; kingdom Metazoa; phylum Arthropoda; class Insecta; order Blattodea; family Blattidae; genus Periplaneta; species Periplaneta americana. Next base: position 175,198,153 of record NC_091127.1, read on the forward strand.
TGTTCTGTTTTGTCTTTTTGTGTCATTTAAACATTTATGTTATTTATTTCAACGATGTATGTTATTCAAAGTTACGAAATCTTTCCACGCCGACCAAATGCTATTTCGAGAATGAAGAGCGGGACTCGAAGCGCACGAGAATGACGAGACGAGACTCGAAAGACAAATACAGCGAGCGAGAGCAGCAGTTAGTTTTGTTCATCTCTAATGCATAACTATAACTTATAGACATTTACCACAAGGTTGGCATTACTCATATACACGTGGGATAGCAACAACTATAATTACGAGATATTCTCATGTGCTGAAATATAGTATAGGCCTACTAGTTAATTATTAATAAAATTCTTTTTGGCTCAAAAACGTTATTTACCTTTCCTCTTAATATTACTATCTGTTTTAATACGTCATTATTATTATTATTATTATTATTATTATTATAATTATAATTATAATTATAATTATAATTATTATTATTATTATTATTATTATTATTATTATTATTATTATTATTATTATTATTATTATTATTATTATTATTATTATTATTATTATTATAGGATTGACTATTATTCATAGTTTATTTCATTCCGTTCGATAGAAACGCTTAAATCTTACAATATATTGTATTTATTTATCCTAAGTCCATTATCCTAATTCCTGTGTAAACGTTACGCACAATCATTGGGGTTTTCTCAAATTACCCGTTACTTTTACAATATATAAACAAATTATAACTAATTTTCATGGCATGCTGAAGACCTATGACATTTCTTTCTTTCACCAATTTGTCAGTATCGATAGAAGACAGCACTAACGTAGTTTGAGGGAACCAGCCAAGTGAAAATCTATCACGCTAGCACACGACACGCTTTTGATAAGTTGATTTTGAAGAATAACTGCTCAAATGGGACAAACATACAAAGTAAACGTTTTATAAATGAACATAGATTAGGAAAATCCTCGTCTGATAATGGTACTATAAAACAAATCCTATTTTATCGCGAAAACTAATTAATATATTATATTGTACTTGAATTACGTATAACCCCTCACGAAAAACCTCTTTAAATTGTTCAGTTTCTTTCTTTTATCGATAGTATTTATTGACGTAAAATAGAAATGTGTTTTCTTTAGACATCACTAAGGCCTATAAAAGATATGAAGGTAAATTGCATGCTTTCTTGACCTCGGCACTGAATGAGATGATGTGGTCGGTACCGACAGGCTTCTGACTCAGGGAAAGATCCGGTACTCAATTTGACAGGAGAGTGAGTGGATCCTGGGACCTTCCTGGAAGTTTCGGCAACGAAAAAAATCTCGTCACCATCTTGGATTGAACCTGAGATCTTCCAGTCCGTAGTCAGTTGTGTGACAACTGAACTAGTTGACCGCCAGATGTGCAATATACATACTACACAAAAAATATTCATCTCTACATTCCTTGCGGAGTTGGTAAGGAGTGTCTCTTATTGCAATGCTACCAAGCCACTGAAATATCGGTGCAATACTGGAAACTAATGTCCATGTGTTTGTTTCACTAGCTACACCCTAAAGAAGTTTGTATATAAAGATGCAGAGGAAGTATGACGTATCGCTCAGAAGAGCGGCAGCTTTCCATTCCTGATGACGTTAATGCGGACATAATAAGTAAATGAATGTGTAAGTATAGAAGGGAAACATATGGATAGATAAAAATGGATGTACAGAGTGGGGCAAAGGAACCAAGTGTTTTTAAAATAATCATAGAACAGTTAGTTTTTGTTTTCAATACATTTTATTGGTAGAATAACGTTTGTGAGAACATACCATTTCAATTATGAGCGGAAAATTACATCTGGCATGTGATGTCCGTCTGTGTTGACGCATTGTTTAAGGCGCTGACGAAAATTCACCTCTATTCTTTCCAGGAGATCTCTGTTGATTTGAGTGATGTGTTGACGTACTGTGTCCTTTAATTCATCTAATATTCGAGGCTTATCATCGTAAACACGTACCCACATAGAAAAAAAAATCACGTGGACAAGTCAGGGGACCGAGGGAGCCATGGAACATCACCAAATCTCGAAATGAGACGATTGGAAAACAGGAGGCAAAGAACTGCCATTGACGCTCTGAAGATATGCGCCGTGGCCCCATGTTGCTGAAACCACCCATCTTGTTTGGGTGTAAATGTAAATCGCCATGCAAAATCCGTCTTACCGTATGATTGCTGATTCCAAGAGCAGCTGAATGCCTTCGAGCAGAGCGGCCTGGGCTGCGCAGTATCGCTTGTCTGACTGAAAAATTTCTGGAGTACGGACTCTGTGTTGGGGGCCGGGCGATTTATTCTTTAGTATTGCGACTTTTTTTTTTAAGATTTTTTAACCCAACATAAGATTGTGTCACGCACGGGAACAGAATCATTGCGATTAATATTGAATCTGTAGCAAAACTCACGCCGTATCGCGGTCACCGACTCGTCATTTCTAACAAAACAATCTTACGCAAACATGCGTCCACTGCTCCATGATGCCGACTGCAGGTGAAGTGCTATGAGCCACGGAATGGAATGTCACATGCAGCACGTCTCTCCATTTCATAATGACCGAGTACAGGCCATTAAAAACACTTGGTTCCCATGCCCCACCCTGTAGATGTATATAAGTTATGAGAATTTTCATTCGTAACAGAACTTACCACATAACTACACCCACTAACTTCATCACGATGTCATTGAGCACAACAAAGAAATCAACCATGAGCCTGCCTTTCGCGCCCATCTGACCAGCCAGAAGTCCAAATGCCAGGCAAAACACAATCATTCCTGGAACATTACAATTAATTCGTTGAGATCGACATGGTACGTGACTTTGTAAAAATAATTACGTTAATTACTATTTTGTCAAAGATGAGGTCTCTGAATTGTTTATATGTTAAAATTTTGGCTACGCGACACTGAAACTTCCAGCTTGCATTTTTCTAAGTTCTAGCCCTGATCATATATATATAATTTCAACTTTTATATGTTCTATGCTGCGGAAATTTATGACAAGTTAGGTTAGTTTAGGCTCTTCGTATGCCTTGCATATACGAATCTCACAGTTGGGTTAGATTAGTTTAGACTTTTGGTATGCCTTCCATATACGAATCTGTGACAGGTTATGTTAGGTTAGTTTAGATTTTTATTGTGCCATCCATACACTAAGTGAAGTGAAATATACATTTCACGTTCATTTTGAAGTGTTTCCACCTCTTTATTTCAAGTATTATTAAATAATCACTTTTAGGTTACCTACACCGATCAATTGTTTCCAATTTTTACCTACTTTCTAATATGTTTTCAATTCAGCTGGCATTATGAATTCTTCACGTTCAAAACCATCTCCCCTCTGAAAATTATACCATTTTTCCATTTCTTTCGTCAAAAAAAAAAAAAAAAAAAAAAAAAACCTTCAGTGTCGCGTGTTATAGGAGACCCAAAATTTTAATTAATTTTGCTTATGCTTGAGAAGTTTTCAGTTAAAAATACAATATCACACTGTTAAAACACATTTGACACTATACTGTCTTAATACTGAAATATCGTTAGCTGTACTACATTTTAAATTAAAGTCCATCTTTGTTTCAGTTTACACATGACAGGAATAGTATAGTGGAAGTAATGTAGTGTGAAGGTTAGAATTTCCTCACCCATGACGTTGGTACCATCTTTGTAGACAAGCTGTGGCTTGAGAATGAAGCCAGGCGAATCGTCGGAAGAATTGGGCTCATGAAACACTAACGGTTTGTTCACCTGAAGAGAATTAAAACAGAAGTTAATTAAGTAATTTACTGATATAGAAGTTAAAACAAAAATAAAAAATGTTGACAGTTTTTAATGTGAGTAGAAACGATCTTTGATCTGTATTGTGAAATTGTCTCTCAAATACACATGTAGGCTATATAATTTCTACATTTAACAAAACAAAAAGGCATAGACCCTTGTCTCTAGAAGAAATCACAGTTTACACCAATTAAAAGGAACTTGTTGTCATTTACTAAACAGTCGTGCTAGAAAGTTCTCTATGTTTTATTTATTGTTATTAAAACAAAATTATTAATTTTGGCTACTGTGAGTTAAAGAGGTAAGATATGTTGCATAATAGAGAAAATGAACTTTGAGAGGTCAAATAAAAGATCCAACTTTAGGAGCAAGAGAGAAAGTAATATTTTAATTCCATGTTCTCTAATTAATAGTATCGAACAAACTGGCCTTAGATTGCATTCGATCTTACTATTAGAAGCTATTTTAATACTGTTACATGTTTGATTCAATGTCTAAATTTCAGTTACATAAATTAATATGGAAATATAATTATAAAAAAAGACGCTTCAGTTTTAACTCAGTTTTACTTAAAACTACGAAATAAGCCTGACGATTTGTGTGTACATGTGATCAGTAAACTTGGTAAAATGGTAATCATGTGAAAATATTTGTCATATGCATTCTATTCGTCTTCAAGATCATGTGTAACCGATTTCTGAAGTTCTCCACAACTTCACAAGAGTCTGAGGAAATTCATAAAAAGTAATCCTAGGGATTGAAGTCAGGTGAGTATGGTGGCCAGGATCATTCGTAACCCAATCGTTCCGGAAACCTGTCGGACAACAGTACGTTTATGGGGCAGAAACATGGACATCACAACGAAGTGAAGAGAAACGACTAGAAGCGTTTGAAATGTGGATATGGAGAAGAATGGAACGTGGGAAATGGACAGACAGAATAAGAAATTAAGCTGTAATAGAAAGAGTAGGTGAAGAAAGAATGATGCTGAAACTGATCAGGAAGAGGAAAAGGAATTGGTTGAGTCACTGGCTGAGAATAAAGTGCCTACTAAATGATACACTGAAGGAATGGTGAACGGGAGAAAAAAATCTGGCAGAAGAAGATATCAGAAGATAGACGACATTAAGATATGTGGATCGTATGCGGAGACTAAGAGGAAGGCAGGAAACAGGAAAGATTGGAGAAAACTGGGTTTGCAGTGAAAGATATGCCCTTGGACAGAACACTGTGAATGAATGTCAATGGTAATCCGACACACCATACTGAGCATTTTGAAGGAATTATGGTATGCAAGAGCTCACTGGTCGAAACACGCACATTTTGGTTGTTGACGTACCCACTCAAATGGAAATGAGCCTCGTCAGCCAACCATATATTCTGAAGTACTTGTAGGTACTTCACAATTAGTTCTCACAAACATCTTAAAACTACTCCTAGCTTTATGTACTGCATGAAGGGCTTGGTTCGTTTGAATTTTGTACGGAGAGAGATTTACATCTTTCGGAATCATCCTGTACGTTTTGACAAATCGAGTTGTTGAACTGTACACGTTTTATCAAAATTTGAATAGCACACTGAATGCTCTCCGACGTTCTAACTGACCATTTCTCACAGATGATACACTGCTTGATATCCTGTACATTTTATAACTCCTTCACTAATGTCTTTATAACTTACCTGCTCGATGATTCTGTGTACTCGAATTTCGCTCTAAATTCATGACGCACCGTGATATCACTCTTTGTTTGAAACATCGTTTCACAATATACACATGCTGTTGTAATGTGTACGCATATTGTTGTCAGGATTTTAACCCAAGCCCGATCCTTTCATGGTCAGGCGTGCTAACTGGTATTCCACAGCGGTGGACAAGGTTCAATAAATGTCGTCTAATCGCCAAAGAATAAAATAAACTTTTATTATAAAATGATTAATAATTTCATATTTTTAGATCGAAAGTAGATAAAGAAGATTGATTTCGGAACTTATGTTCGCAAGAAGTGTAATACAGTTGCTGTAAATGTCATTTTTGTCTTCAGTCCAAGTTGACGTTGAGTAAAACAAACTGAGAGTGAAAGTTACTTTACAGCAGATTTCTGTTTAATTATGTTTGACATTATCTCAATTAGAATCTGACAGAGTGATGAATGTACCGTGATGTTGTCGTCAACCTGAAACATTTAAAAATTGCCGCTAACGTCATGGGTCAGACACCAATTCTTCTTTCTTTAGCAGATCTTCCGAGGTTAATTTTTTGTATATCAATCTTGCTGTGCAGTTTTGCAGCATTACGTCTTAGTCAGTTTCGTCAATGAAGACAATGTAGTAGATTAATAATTTGTTATACGCAATTAAATTTAAAATCACTTCTAAATTTGCAATTCATGCGTGCTTTTATGTTTTGAGATGGATAAATAATGTGTTTGAAAACACAAGTAGGAAATGTAGTTATTTTCAGACATCAATACTCAAATTTTACTTGAAATAACAATACAATAGTTAATAATTGATTAAATGGCGATCTTACTCGTGTTAATTATGTAAGCATGTGCGGCTTACAGCTGTTTCGGTGCTGTTCGACACCATCCTCAGAGCCTACTAGATCTCGGCGCTATCTCAACTTCGCTGCCTGTTGTGTGGGTGCGTTCGTGTGGTGAAGAGTTGTGTCAAATAGTGTGTGTGTTCTGAAATTGATCTGTGTGTTGAGAATTTGATCAGGGCGTGTTTTGTTGTGTCTGTATATTTCATATTGTTCTAGTGTGTTGAGTTTTTGGGTTGTATGTGTAGGATTTCCATGTCTATATTTATGTTACTGTATGTGTGGTTAGCATTGGTTATGTGTTCGGCATATGTAGATGTATTGTGTCTTCTGGTTATTGCTTTAATGTATTCTTTGTATCGAGTTTGGAATGATCTGCCTGTCTGTCCAATGTAGAACTTGTCGCAACTATTACATGTGAGTTTGTATACGCCTGTGTGATTGTATTTATTTGTTTGTGTTGTTTGTGTGTTGAGATGTCTTTGTAGTGTGTTTTCTGTTCTGTATGCTATGTTGTATTTCTGTTTTCTGAATGAGGATACGATCTTGTGTGTGTTTTTGTTTTCGTATGTTAGTGTGATGTATTTCTTGTGTTCTTGTGTTTGTGTTGTGTTTTGTGTGTTTTGTGTTTGTTGAGTTTTTCTTTTGTCTTCCTTATGATGTTGTCTATTATGTTTGGGTTGTAACCATTTTCTTGTGCTATGTATTTGATTGTGTTCACTTCTTTATTGTAGTGTTGTTGCCTCATGGGTATGTTGACAATAGTAAAGTTTAAAATAAAAAATGCTGTTTATAATGTACATCTACATTCGTCTGTCATTTGTCTACCTATCTTATACTGTGTTATTTGTCTTCTGCCTGTTCGTTGATCTATCACTCTGTTAAGCGTTTAGTAACACTAGTGGAATTTACCCTAAGCCCTTTTTATTATAATCATTCTACGCTACTTGAAAAATGTGAGGCTCCGTCATGTTGGGTCAGCATGACGCCGGGTCTCCACCTCTTACAAAATAACACTGACATCGCATTAATTTCAATGTTCTACATCAGCCGTGGCGAAAATGTGACTCACGAGTACATTGTGGCTCGCAATGATAGCTTTGCTTGCTTCCTACCTCCCCTAATCCCCACCCTCTCACTCACTGGAGTCAAACTCCGTTCCATTTGTATTTGTCTCTGACCTGCGAGTGGCGTATCGTCGCAATATCTCTCTCGAAACCATGTACCTCTACAAAAACGAAAATTCAAGTAGGATGGGAGGACGCTTTTTTTTTTTGCCAATATGGTGAGAATGTTAAATGTATGATTTGTTCACAAGTATTACGAGGAAAACGGTTCTATAACATAAAATGGCATTATACTACATGTCACTCATGAAATATTACAAGGTTAAGTGTTATTATTATTATTATTATTATTATTATTATTATTATTATTATCATCTCTGTACATCGATCCTTTTTCAGCAGATGTACGAATAATGCGGTTAGATCTTCAATTTAAACTCATAAACTCACAGATTTACAATGTGATGTTAAATGAAAGCTAGAGATAAGGAGTTGACAAATTAATGTTGAACTTTCTAAATATTTTCCAAAAAATAAATATAGGAAGTTTCGTTCTTTCGCTTGCTCTGTTGAAGCCATGTTCGCTGCAACTTACATTAGTGAAGAATTATTTTCAACAGTGAAAATAGTAAAAACCAAATTTAGATCACGACTGACAGACAAATACCTTCGTGATCAACTACGACTGGTAGTAAGTGACATAATTCCTGATTTTGAAACACTGTCGCAGAGGCATTCTGTAGACAGTTAATTTTAGGTTGTGATAATGTGTCCTATGTGTTCTTGTTCATTTCTTTCTTCGTTACACGTACTAAACATTAGTTTGTAACCTTGTACTGTATAAAATTATATTTAAGTGCTTGACGTAAGGAAAATGAAAATCCGTTAATAAGTCAGACAGTTGCTTTACTTCACCTTCGGGTGTCCGCCTCCCTCCATAGGTGCTATGCACGTTGCAGGTTACACAGTGGCTCGGCGCACGATCACATTTTCGCCACGTCTGTTCTACATAGATAGGATTCGAAGCCACGCTTAAAGCTGAGTGCCCTAGATGTTGCATTTATAGCAATATTAAAGTGATTGCATGTTCGAGCAATTATTGTACTGTTGTAGTTCATTGCAGATTAAATAGTTCTGATGATAATCATGTACTTTGAGAGATTATGTCCTTTGCCTCATTCCGTCGAATACGCACTATAATTATAAATCAATAATGAACACTCACAAATTGTGTGACTTACTGCCTGGTTATATGTTGCAGAACTATCACTTAAGATAGTACAAAAGAAAATCTTGAGGCTCCCAGTTGTCATATAAGTACTTTGCACACGCATTGTGTTCGTATATGTTATAACTGATAATATATCGTACTAATAATCACCTTTTTATAAGTTGTCTGCACTTGTTGAAAGCAAGCTTGCATCAAGTTGTCTGGAAACAGGTTCCTGTATTAGAGAAGAACAGATTCACAAAATGATACATGAGAGACCTGTACTTCAATCATACCTCATTACGAGTATAACTATCTTCGTAATAAGCAAATCAAGTCAGTAAACATAAAACGAAGAAAGAACATCATTGACTGAAAGAATGATATTTTCTGTGACTTTCACTTCCAGCAGTATTGCTAGGATAATTTTTAGGATAAGATGATTTTGATAGGCATACTACAGCATTCTGTGTTGGATATAGGCCTACTAAGTCTGGCAAAGAATGGCCTGCATCATGTGTTCAAGAACTGGAAGAAACTCTATAACAAGTGCATTCAAATAGAAAGGGACTACTTTCAAAAATATCTGAAGTTGTGTAATACACATCAGTGAAAAAAATAGTCTCAGTCTTCCTTGATCAGCCCTCGTATTTTAAAGACTTGAATCGTACTGAAAAGTAGGACATCATATAGCCCAAGCGTGACATGCAGCAGGTAACAATCATGAAAGCGAGTTCCAAGTTAACCCTTAAATTGACAGTGTACCCTATAGGATACAGCAGGTTAATAGGCTATACGCTATAATTTTAATAGAACAATAGAAAACAATTGGTAGGGAAATTAAAATTTCACAATACTATAATATTGTACAATATATAAAAATATGGACATTGCGATAGTTGTTTTCTTTACGGTCCGACAAGATTTAATAAACTAGTGTCAGAAATGAAGCTTTGCAAAGTTAAGGGTTAACCAGCGAATAGGGATTATAAAGAATGGACACTGAGCGAATTTTCCTGTATTTTGTTTCTCTGTGCGCCGGCGTTTAGTTCTACTTTCAAGCGCTAGAGGTTAGTGTAATCGAGCACACGCAAAGATAATAATTGAGAACAGAGTTGAGACACAGGATTCAAACATCGCCTACCTTATTGCATAATCCAGTAAGGCTTTGCTTCAAATAAATTCAAGTTAACAGCTTTTCCTTATTTCTGAGTGACAAACTAGTTGTAATAATATTTTTTTTTATATTTCAGATATAATAAATTATATTATAAAATTATGTATCAAATTCGTTTAATATTTGTATATAATATAATATAGGTATATGGTTTTACTTCTCATAAGAGTTTTATTTTTCCATTTTCACTGCTCTCAAATCATTACATATTTTAATTGTTGTTGGGGTCAACGTCTCAACTCTCATTATAAAGGAACTCTAGAGTCTAGACATTACAGTTAATGACGGATTTATTATTTTATGGATCCAATTTATTTTATTTGAGTACATAATATACCTAAATGTATTAATTATGTGTTATATTTCCGCTGTGTCGACTGCTAGCTGGTGTGATGTCAGCGCCAACTCTAGGGAGAAAGCAGAATCTCACGCTCTAGCTGTCTTGAAGGTCATTGAAATCAGTCCGGCTACAATCTACATCAAAGGTACCGACGCGAAGTGTCCATACTTAGTTACCTATACGCTGGGTTAACTATGAACGACTGTGCGGGAAGCGATAACCGGTGGCGTTTATAAAGAACTTCTCTATAAAATAAAAAAAAATTAGTTATGAAATTATTCATGTAATTTAGAAGCGGATCATTATTAATATAATTTTGATGCCAATTAATATAAATGTGTGTAAGCTTAAAACGTACAACCCATGCGTACCTCACTATATCCAATATGGCGTCCAGTGTAGATACTTTGGTGTCGGTAGAGCCTCCTTCAACTCGCGTCTTGATGCTCGGATCTCCAGGATGAATGATGAGTACCATGAAGATGCCCACGATGGCCGCCAGGATGGTGGTGGTGATGTAGTACAGCAGGGCGCGCGAGCCCATTCGACCGGATGACCGGGCATCCAGCTGTGCCATGCCTGCGTCACAGACACAGTTACTGCGGCGACTGAGGTCAGAATTTCAGCCTGTCTTTGACAAATCTGTAGTGACTAGGCATATACATCATTTCGTCAACATTTCTCCATTTCGTCGTCATTCCATAGCATTCCCCGAACGCCGACTGGCGACGCACGGAGGGGGCTGGCCTGGGAACGAGTGTGGTTACCCGCTCGAAAACTAGATTACGCAGCGAACCTTACTGTTGTCACGCCAGGAGAAGTCGCCTGAAGTACTTAGACGGGGCGGAGGGGAAACAGTCGCGCATGCGCACCGCGCTGTTCGCTGCAATATTCCTGTTTCACAAACATCTACTACACGTGTCTAAGAGTCTTTGCGACTTTGTGAAATAATAGTTTTGGTTTTTATTGTAGTGTTTTGTTTCAACAGGCCAATTGTTTTCAATATACCGCAAGTCTTTGTATTGCTTTAGTTATCGTGTGCTTTTAGTGTTGATAATACGCCAACGGTGTAGCTCAGGAGGTAGCGCGTTTGCCTGATGATCTGCAGTTGCTCTCTGGCGTGAGTTCGATTCCCGCCTGAGCTGACTACCTTTTTGGGTTTTTTCCGAGGTTTTACCAAGCGGAAGGCGAATGTCAGGTAATCTATGGCGAATCCTTAGTTTCATTTCGCCAAATATTATCTCGCCATCATCAATTCAATCTACACTAAAGAAGCTAGTAGTTATTACAGTATCGTTAAATAACCAAGTAAAAAAAGTAGTGCCAAGCTGCAACAAACTTTTATCCCTGGATTTGAAATGAAAGACAACATTAAGACGAATGCCGAAGGAAATGGATTTCAGATGGAAGAAGTGTTCATCGAGAAAAAAAGTGGAAGAGGAAAACACTGTAAATTAGAATATGTGAAGATATCTACAGCAAATAAGAAAGATTAGGAAAGTGGAAAAACTTATTTTGTATCTGGACGAGATGCGGATAGATAGGCCTATCAATTTAACTTTTTACAAGTACTGGCAGGATAAAAATGTTACGGGAGTTTTGACTACCATAAATGTGTCCAGAAGACACACTGTTATCCATCATGGTGGGGCTAATGGCTTTGTTGAGAGATTCGAGTTAATAATATACACGGCTGGAACATAAACAGACGATTATCATGGACAGATGATACTCCAACAATTTTGAAAACTGGGATAATGATAGTCATAGCGACAACACCGAAGACGCGGAATCTTTTATGTCTGACTTCGTTCCCTTGTAGCCAAGTAAGTGGACCGAAGTTTTCAGGCCAGAGTGAAGAGTTAAGTTCCCCCGTCCCGCCTATCTACTCCGCGCGCCAACTCGTAGCGCGAAAACGGTAGTGTACTAGTTAGTCGATGTGAGTTTGGGAATGCACCTAGCTTGAGGGTTAGCGCAATAGATTGTAAAAAGTCGCAGTGCTGGTTGGTAGTCTCCCCTCTCGAAATGTAACTCAGTTCAGTTTGAAACTATTTTGCTTATGAAACGAGGGTTCAAAAACCTACATTAGGCCCGTAACACACTTGCAGAGTTTTCGCTAGCGAGAAATGTGTTGCGAGAAAGAGGCGAAGAGTCTACCTCCACACACTTGGCGAGTTCTCGCTATGATCATCTATGCACTGCTTTCATGCAGAAAGCATTTTTCTGATTGTAGTAATGACTCGTTGGGGGAAATATTATAGGTTATGTATTTACGTATATTGTCGTACTTAAATATATAACCTGTAAGTATATTGTCGTACTTTACAAATTACGTACGAACGCTATGTTGAATCTGAGTATTCAGGTGATGAGGAAATGGAGTTACATGAACATATTTTGTTAATGAAAAGAAAAAGTAAGCCTAAAATTAAAGCCAGAAATATCTGAAAATCACATTGTATCTTACGAAAATAAGGACGAGTTTTGGACACTGGTTTCGATTTGAATGATGATACGTTTAGGCGTAATTTCGGGTTTAATGGACCACAATTTTTTTTTTTTGCCATTCATATGATAGAGAATTCTTTGCTATATTCTGATTAAAATTACGTAAACTGTTAAGACATATAGATACATTATTTCAAATGTTTAATCAATACTATTAAATCTCATCAAAATAAAATATAACCCTATTTATTTTCAGATAATCTGATATTTGTCTCCAGATTTCTTCTTTAAGTTTCGTGTTTTTATAGTTTTCATCCCGTGTATCATATAAATAGGCCTACGGGTGACATCGTACAAGTTCGATAAGTTTCTGACTACAATTATCAGCCATCTTCCTCATTTTCAAATAAAAACAATACAATTCATCGCCACCTGTCATATCTTTTTCTACATTCAATCGTCATAATGAGTATAAATGTCAAACATCTTTGATAAATGTGTCAAGAAAATTCTCTGAGCTACCGATTCCAGCGAGAAACTCGCGCGAGGTTTTTTTTTGCCTCGAACGAGAATCTCTTCCAGTGTGTGGACGTCCATTTGAATCCATGTTATCAATTTTTTAATTTTCTCGCAACACATTTCTCGCTGGCGAAAACTCTGCAAGTGTGTAACGGGCCTTATGTATTGCGATTGCCTCAGCTTCAATCATGTTAACGTAATCATAATGTTTCTAAAAATATTTAATCTTATGATACAATTATTATCAGTTTTGGTATATTACCTTACGATTTGTAATCCTTTCGGTGTGCCTAATTGTAACTATTTTGATAGCTTTCACTACACTAATTATGATAATGATAATCATAATGTCAGTCACAAATATAATTATTATCCGTCTCAGCTACTAGCTCCATTTTGACTCATCCCAAGTGAAACGTTGATTTGTTAATTTCTTTTCGGAAGTTCTGCTCGTTTCCTGACATTCTAGTTATGGTTTATTGACAATAGTGTTCTTGTAGTATCCCGAATTTTTAATTATGTAAATTAAATTACGTGGTAATTGATGCATGTAGAAAATTAGTATTTATAATCAGAAATATAAAAGAATAAAAAAATCTAAATACTATTGATGCTCTATATAAAACTCTAGTTAGGAGTAAGCTAGAGTATGCGTCTGTAATATGGTAACATCAGTTCCAGTCCCATCAGATGCAAATAGAAAGGATACTGAAAAGATTTTTACGTTATTTATATTTAAAAAAACATCACGTGTCGTCTTATGACAAGCAAATTTCATATAATCAGTTACTTTTTTAATTTAATCATAAAACTTAAAAATCTCGACGAATAATAAATAGTCAAATTTTACTCTATAAGACTGTTAACGGTATACTGAATAAATGTGATTGTCTTAAATTCCTTCAGTTCAATGTAAAAAAAAAAACATAATTACGTCATAGGCAACCTTTTGTCATTCCCATTCCTAGAACTGTTTTCTTCAAGAACTCTCCATTGTTTGTTATGTGTAATACTTACAACTCTCTGTCTTTAAACTGTGATTCTCAATTAGATTTCAGTTTAACAGTTGAAAAATTTCATACAATATTACAAAGAATTGTATTTCCTTAGATATTTAAATTATGAAGAAGTGTATTATAATGTTTTTACTCTAGTTTTTAAATAATTTTGCATCATTATATTGACATTTGGCACTATATTAACTGCAATATTATATTCTAGCATCTTTTACCGTTATGTATTTTCTTTCTTTTGTTTGTGTTGTTTGTTTTTTTTTCTTATTATGTATTTTGTGTATGTATCTGTGTAAGCCACCTGTAATTGAAAGCGTTGTTGGTGGATTTAAATAGATAAATAAATTATCGTGCAGTAAAAAATAAAGTTAAGTTTTGTTATATAAAATCTGAATAGAAGTTACATTCCGTATGCTTAGAGTTCTCTATTTTACGACTCTGCAGCTTTACAACTTGTGACCACTACCCTGTGTGCTGTACATCGATTCTTAATTTATTTCTGCCTGCAATAATTTCATTTACATTGAAATATGGAATTGTTCTGTGTTTCTCATATTGCTCATCTTATCTTTCAAAGTGCGATCACAGTCTTTTCACAATTTGTCTTCTAGGGCCTGCCTCATTAATTACCCTTGAGTAAATCTGTAAACATTCCAATTCGCGCATCTGACATATGTATGTGTTTAGCCATCGCTATAAGATTAGTGTGGTCACAGTGCAACGTGCTTTCCGTGGGAGATTTAACCTTGCGAACTCGAGAACACAGAACGCTTTTTGCCGAGGTGTTGCCATTCTGAGATTCAAGCGGCAAATACTGTGAGCTGCAGGTCGGGAGGAGGGGGCACGACAGAGCACTCTACCGGCAACTATTGGAACCTTGAAAATACGCTCTTTGTAATGCCATGCGACTCGTTCCGATGCGTTGCTTGCGTATTGCGAAATAAAGCTTCAAAACTGGTTCATTCTTTTTGAAGGAGTCTGTGTATGCACAGTACCAGCCGCCACTGTTACTAGTACATCAGCTCTGTTTACGTTCACGCGCCCTGACCTATCTTATGTTGAGGCAATGCAAGAGGCATGAAGCAGTCAGTAGACCAGTAACCACCCCCTCCGTAGTCGTTCGCGCCTTGAGAACACGAGTTCAACAGGCATGCACTAGACCAGTGATGTCAAAGCAAGCGTATTCTTCTGACCTTGACGTCGTGCGCGAGCAGCAAGAGCTAAGCATGGAAAGAGGAAGGGTTGTGTATATGAATAAGCAGCCTGTTGGATTAAGAAAACAATGGTGCACAAACTTCAAACGGAACGTGAAATTTTATGTCGTTATTTTTATATGGCTTCTTTCTGTTTAATATTACCTAGTATATTGTCTGTAAAACAAAAGTACTAACACTGATTTCTTAATATTGCACTTGTGTTTTAAATCTTAATAACATAATAGAGAGTTAAGAAGGAATATTCACTTAAATTCCATAGTAGTATAATATTATGCTGTATTAAGTGGATGAAACACATCATTCATAAAGAAAGTGATATTCCAAAGAAAGAGATTGAGTATGACATGATAAGTTGGAATTTATATTGATGGTATCTTTAGCCTTACAAAAGTAATCAATAAACAAATCAAAACAATATTACAGTACAAAGTAAAGTTACCTAGGTGCTGTATCTGTTTTAAGTGTAACTAATATTACATAACAAAACTCTTACCGCATTATGCTTTTAAGGTGATATTTGTGAGCAGCTTCCTATCTTCAGGATATTAAATTATTTTCTCGAAATCTGCTGAAGCTATAGAGCTGACATTTTTACAACACATGGGCACGTATCTTTTGCTTTTGATATAACAGCAGTTGCTTTGTTAATTCATTTCCTTACAAACAATTTCCATGCGAATATTTTCAAAATTTTCAATACACTATCTTCAGTAATACGTATATACGGTATATTAGATTTACGAAAACATTCTGTAAGGCTACTAAATAAATAGGCCTATACCTGAAAATTTCACTTTTCTATACGAAAAGTTGAGAAAATATATCTTTTGAATAAAAAAATCAAACTTGTGAAAAATGAGCATTAAAATTAAAACTTACATTCTTATAATGCACTTATACTTCTCAGGCAAATCTAAAAATTAACATGGATACAGTTTTGATGAGTTCTCTTCCCTTTATCTATTGAATCAGTGCTGGCCATCTCTGAATATAGCTCGACCAAGCGGCATATAGCCTACCACCTCTTTCGTCTGTCTCTTTCCTTTCCGCTGTAAAGCGCTCAGGCTCTCCTGGGCTCTAAAGCGCGCGCTTGCTCCTGTGGGCATCAATTGACATGCTTGCACTAGACCGTCGTGGCTTAACCACGTGTGTATTTTACGAGTACATAGGTGCTCACCTGATACGAGTGATGAGATGATGAGCGGAAGGATGAACATCTTGAGCAGTCTCATGAGAATCTCTCCAGGGAAGGAGACAAGCATGATAGATTCGTCCGAGAACCTGGCGAGGCGCCCCAGGAATCCAACCAGCACCCCCACCACCACTCCACCGACGGTGAGGGCGAGCAGGAGGTTGGTCCGCAGCCATTCCAACACCTGAACGAACCAAATGTGTGTTTATAGTTGGTTATTTAACAACAATAGAAAGAATGAAATTATAATTTAATAGAAAGGTAATACAAGGAATGTACCATAGACCTATATTGTTAAAGAACACTGACGGAACGGTCACACGTCGCTACTTTTGCTGCGCAACTTTTGTACTGCAGCTGCAAAAGTTGCGTGTCGTGTTGACACGTAAGCCAAAAGTAGAGCGCTGCACGCTACTTTTCGTGCTGCGCAACCCGAGTGCTGCAAAAGTTGCAACTGGAGGTTGCGAGTCTGTTCACACACAAGGCGCTACTTTTGCAGCCGCAGCCATGATGCAGGTTTCCATCTCCGTGTTGACTTCTCAATATACATTTTGTGGTTATGTTCGCATTATTAAGAAACTCATGCGAAAGCTTACTTATTTATTATTTGCTTTTCTGTCCTAACTAGTATTCAGAAATTGACATTATTTTTACTATAAAGCTTTTAAAAACGCCTATATACTTAAATGATAACCAACAGCATATTCACGTAATCATTGTTGGCAACCGTCCTGTTTGAAACTACGCTACAGAAAATTTAAAAAGTGAATTATATCGTCAGCAAATATGCTCAGACTGTGTTGTGCATTTAATAACTGTTACAAATAATTGATTTTCATCACATCTAACACTAAAATACATCCAAACAATAAAAGTATCATTGACACATTTGGGTGGCAACACTGGTCGCAACCGCAGCAAACGTTTCAACAAAACCGATATCAAAAATGCTGCGGCTGCAACCCTGAGAACCCTGTTCACACGTCGCTACTTTTAAGCTGCGCGCAGCATGGAAAAGTAGCGGGCAGCAGGTTCGGCAGCCACTACTTTTCGGGTTGCACCGTTGTTCACACGTCACAGTACGAGAGTTGCGCAGTTTATTGTACTGCAGCGGTGCAAAAGTAGCGACGTGTGACCGTACCTTGAGAATAAGAAAATAACAGACTGCTAAATGGAAACCTTACGTTAATAACGTGTAACTATCAGGGGAAGAGGGAAGGAAGCTATAACAAGAGTGATATTCCGTAGGAGGCTGAATTCTATTACGGACAATATATCTTCTTTTCTGAAGAAGGACGTAGCGAATGCTAAAATCTTAGGATTGTTTTAGGGTGGCTTCAGACAAGGCCACTTTTAGTGGCGCTGCGAACGCATGTTAGTAGAAGGAGATATACTTTTGGCAAATTTGCTCATACGGAGAAAGAATAGACGTAAAATAGAAGAAGAGTTTGAGTCCATCCATTAATTTTAGAAAGACAGAATTGAGGACTATCCCATACCTTGTTTGATGATATACATCAGAATTACAGAATTTAAAATTACACATTTTGTTTACCTGTTAAGAATTCAAAATTAAATATAATAGGCACCAAACATGAAACCAATCACAGCACGTACAAGTAATTCAGCCAATATACTAGAAATTGGTGTCTGTAGGGTAATGGCAAAGTCAAAGGCGTGGTGTAATTGAACCCAGGTTCGAACCTGAGATCAGTTAATTTTTCATCTGTTTGTTAATATTTTATTTAGTACATTATTTTAGATGCGTTTTTTTATTGTAACGTGAAATAAATAAATAATATATCCATAATTCGCACTAGTCCAGCAATTTTGTAGTCTATGGTTTTATTATTATTATTACTATTATTATTATTAGGGGAGACTGTTGTACCTTTAGCATAGTGTACGTTTGAACATTTTTTGTTTTTTAATTTTTGCTGCTACCTAGAGGACTCAAAATGAAGTAGATTGTAGAGAAAGCCGCTACGTAACTCTGGTCGTAGTTTCAGTTTGATTTACTGCAAAGTGTGAGTTCCGTGGACAAAAGAATTTTTTTAGTACCAAAAGTAAACATTTCGTTCATTGATGTATGTTTTCTAACACAAAACCAGATTGCATTTGTTAATATCTTTCAAGTACGGTGTGTTCCCTATCATCTGGTGAGTAATAACACATTTTAATTTCCATGATTTATTTGACTCTCTAGTTTTCGGAGCCATATTTGTTTAAACGTGCACCCTCTTGTACCTTTGAACACAAAACATCTTGTACCATGAAACATGTTCCAAATTACACGATACTATCGGTTTTTGTTTTTCTTTTATTTTAAGGTCATGTCACGAAGTAAGTCTGGAGTTAAGAGATCCCCAATTGATCCGGATGTCTTGAAGAAAGCTGTTGAAGCAATTATTGCTTCTCCAGGAAATAAAATCTCAATCAGAGAAGCCTGCTCTGGTTTATGATTGCAAATACATTTTAAATACGATTGTCAGTTTTTACAGCTATATTCCCACCTATATTCCATGTGTCCCAATTTACAAGAGTGTATGTTCCAAGGTACATGATCCTGTTGTACCTTTGAACACATTACATATCCCTTCATTTTATTTTTTCCATCCTTAATAGATCTGTAAAACAGGAAAATACATACAGGAAGTTGTAAAGGAATCATCAATAATTATTTCAAGCATTTTTTCATTAAAAAATTTTCATTTCTCAAAATTAAAAAAAAAAATAAAGTATCAAGTGTTTAAAGGTACAACAGTCTCCCCAATGATTATTATTATTATTATTATTATTATTATTATTATTATTATTATTATTATTATTATTACCATCGTAATTCTATATTATTCTGCCGTGGCAAATTTTTCTAATTAAGCCTGTACACTGTCGTGATGGAGCAGGGAATTCGTGGCCCAAGAGTCGTCCGTTAGCAGCGCTACTAACGCGCCACTAAAAGTGGTCTGGTCTGAAGGGACATTTAGTGAGTGAAAAAGGGAAATGAAAAAAAAAAGAAAGGGAGTGAGTGAGGGAATAATATTAACAAGAAGAAGATAGGAAGGGAAGAGAAATAAGAACAATGACAGTTTTAGTATGAGCAAAAGTTTCCGTCGTGTCGATAGTCTTTTTTTTTTTTCCAATCCTAAGGCCCGGTTGCAGAAACACCGATCAAAATATGATTGGCAGTCAAGGAGGGTTTGATTGGCCATCAGTTCTATTTCTGTTGCAGAAAGAACAATTAGTGTTTGATCGGAGATCAGTCTTCCATCAGATTTGATCAACAGATTTTTGCTGGTTAAGTCACTGATCATAGATCAAGTAGGCTATTTATGTTGTTCTGTTTATAATGCAGTTACTGTAATGTATATAGTAAATAGTTATAGCGTAACAATATTTTTTCGACATAATGGATTCTTCTGATGAAGAAATTTTAGAATGAAAAATATATTATTAAGAAGAAGGCGTTTCCGTGATAGACATGAATTGTTTTTATGTATAATGACAGAGAATTTGAGCAAAGATTTAGGTTAAGTAAGGATTCGTGTGTTTTGTTATTTTCAAAAATTGATATATGCAGACAGACAAATCGAAACCTTCCACTTTCTCCTATGAACCAAGTTCTAATAATGCTGAGATTTTATGCTGTTGGAATTTTTCAGGCGGTCTTGGGTTATCTTATTAGGGTCCACAAATCAACTATTTGCCGAGTAGTTAGGAATGTTACCTATGAAATTACTTTGTTATGGCAGGGTCTCATAAATCCCCAAACTTCAAACACGGAACGATTTGAAATCCAGAGAGAATTTTCAGCCATGTCAGGATTTCCAAGAGTAGCCTAATATTAGTTGTATAGACTGCTCACATCCCCATCCAATCACCTGGTTAAAATGATGCCGAACTTTATCGAAATAGAAAAGGTTCCTTTTCTGTGAATATACTGGCAATATGTAGTTTACGCCATCATTGAAATTCTGGAATGTTGTAGCCGGCTGGCAGGGTTCTACACATGACAACACAATATTTTTAATGAGTAGGTTACGAGCTCCATTTGTAAACAGAGAGATGGGAAATGGAATTATTTTGGGTTATGGAGGCTATGCATATTCCAATATCTTGTCGACTCCCCTAGCAAATCCCACAACAGAAGCCCCCTCACGTTTTTTTTGCTTCATTTTTTTCTCACTATATTGTAGTCTATATACAAATAGAATCCGCCTGTTTCCTTTCTACAAAAAGCAACAAAACAGCAAAACATTCACTTGAACATTCACTTGTTTTCCTAGTCACCGCCCACTTGATGCATTCGTTTCGCGACTTTTAAAGGGCATCAAATTGGCTGTGGTTGCTAAATAGCGCTGTTGTCAAATGTATTTCTTTCTCAAATCAGCAATTAGTAAATTGAGACAAGTTGATTGGAGATTCACGTTTGTGCAACGCAATGAACAATCAGATAAATTAGACATCAACTGATTGGCGATCAGGGACTGATTTGATTTGCGTTTCTGCAACCGGGCCTAAAGACGACAAACTAAACTTGATTATGGAAAGTCTAACAAAAAAAAAAGTGTGACAGGATGTGAAGGCTTGCTTAGATGTTGAATATTATTTGAAATTTTGAAGTAGACTTTTGCAAAATACATACCAAGTCAACTTTAGACCTGGCGGACGTATCCATGTTGATCACGTGACTCTGGAAGACTTCTTGTTTCTCGTCATCCTCGCCAGATCCCATATCTGCCCTGCAACAGAAACGGGCGATGCTATGAAAGCATTGTTTAACTTGGTCTGTTCATTTCCTCGAGTACGGTCACTGACCAATCAGTTGAACTTGTATATTTTTTTTGGGATTCCTTTTTTTTGTCCTTTATCCTTATTTTTCACTACATCACTTCAAATACTGAAAGATCTTTCTTGGAAATATGATTTTTAGAAGTATTTCAATATTGAAAAATCAAAGCAAATCCCTTGTCTTCAAAACTCCACGAGTACCAAGTTTTTTTCATCAAGTTTTATTCATTAAATCCTTAGATACTAATTTTCTCATATTTTAATGATATTAAATTATGCATAAATTCTAAACATCCCTAACGGCTTCAGAATTGTTTTTGGTTTTAAATATCTTCTTTGAAGGGCTTACATTTCATGATAAAGAAAACTGCACATGGATTTTTAAATGTGAGAATTGATTCATAAGATAGAAGTCATCTTACAAATCATAATGTTTGCTTGATAATTTTCCATAATTTTTAGAAGTTAAAAATAAATCATATCATGAAAATTTTTCAATGAAGAGCTGATTCCATGCACTGCTTTGTGTATTGCAATATTCTGAGTATTCTTGCAAAGTTTCATGTAAATCGAAGCAAATGGAAGCCGCTTCACCTTCATCTCATTCAGACGCTAAATAACTAGATGTTGATAAAGCGTCGTAAAATAACTACTGAAAAAACTATTAACAGCTGACTGATGTTAGCAGTCTGGGCAACGTGCGAACTTCACCGTCAACATCGATGTGAAGGAATAAAAATGAACCAAGTACTTGTCATATTTCGTGTACAATTGGAATAATTTTTATTTTTTATTTATTTATTTATTGTTGTTAAGTGAAGTGTGAATTTTTTAAATAAAGTTCACTACATTTCAAATGCTGTGATTTGTTTCGTATAATGTATATTAATTAACATTGCCTTTTGCATATGAATTTAACATACATTGCAGCATACATAGAAGACAGTGGTTTTCATTATAACCCTAGAGCAGTTATTTGTATTATTTCAATAGGTTGGCAACTCTGAATTCAGTAAAATCAACTTTAATCGTGGTAGCAGTTTGCTGTAACGTGCAAAAAAGTTAAAATGCCACTTATCGTTGTAATATTCAATACTTGACTCCCTTCGGCCTGTAGAGTTCTAAAGCTTATGGAAATTTATTAATCAATACTCAATGCTAACAAATATCGAAACTTTTAATCATGTCGCCACCATGGCGCAAGACCACAAATTCAGGCAGCACAATATAAACGAGCGGGAATACGACTGATCCTAATAATGATAAAGAAGAACATTTCCGCTTCTCCCTCTAAGAAATCGAACGGCTTCGCTGATTTTGTAGCGGGATGCTCAACCTCATTAACCACAACGAAGAAAATACTTTGTAAGTCTGTTATTTACCGCCGCTATAGCAGCTGTGAGATTATCTAGCATCAGTGAAGTTGATGATAGCGAGATGGTATTGTTCAGGGTGATCAGTGCAAACGGAATTGGAGTAAGCGGACGGGATGCATCCTTGGATGAAAAGGCAAACGTGCTTCCGCCTGAGCTACGTCGGTGTTCGAGAAAAGACTGCCTATCATTCACTCAATGACAGTTTTCTGCCCAAGGGCAGGCCCTTCACTGTAAATGCAGCATTCTCTCGTCTTCCTCTTTGTCTCCATGTACCTTAATGTTGCCTATCATCCGGTATCTTCTGCCCCGAACATTTCTCTCGCTCATCATTCCTTCCCTTTGATGTTTAATGTCACGTTTTTCCTTTGGATGCATATACAGGAACTATAATATTTCTGTGTCGCAGATATATCTATTCTGCCACATGCACATTAAATTCCACGACAGAGTAGTGTAAACCTTACCTATAAGCTATGGGCGTTGTCTATTATAATTCACTTTGTAGGTTAGCTGTCAGCTATGACAGAGTTCTAATGGCCATGTGTCATTCGTGGAAGAGATATCACTAAATTGCCAACATTTTGGTTTCATGTTTCACCCTCACAACTTCGTCATGTATTCCCCTACAAATGAAAGTTTCATTCAATGAATACATCTCGAAAACAAATTTTACCATATGTGTCATATAATTTGTTTGTACATCTTGATTACACAACTTTTAACACTGTATAACATCGGAATATGTATGGTAAGACTTTCCTGTGTTAAATTTCGACCTATTTATGGGTCATCCTCAGAACTGGTCGTTGTTGGTATTGGCGCCACTTGTTCTGTTTCCTGTGAGGGTGTGTTCATGTGGTATAGTGTAAGTCAAAGAGTGTGTGTGTTTTGAAGTTGAGTTGTGTGTTGAGAATTTCGTTGGGGTGTGTTTTTGTGTGTCTGTATATTTCATATTGTTCTAGTGTGTTTAGTTTCTGGCTTTTTGGTTGGATGTGTAGTATTTCCATGTCTGTGTTGATGTCTCTGTAGGTGTGGTTAGTATTTGTGATGTGTTCTGCATATGTGGAGGTGTTCTGTAATTTTGTTATGGCTGTGATGTGTTCTTTGTAACGTGTTCGAAATGATCTGCCTGTCTGTCCTATGTAGAAGCTGTTGCAGGTGTTACATTTGAGTTTGTATACGCCTGTGTGGTTGTATTTGTTTGTTTGTGTTGTTTGTATGTTGAGATGTTTTTGTAGAGTGTTATTTGTTCTGTATGCGATGTTGTAATTTAATTTCTTGAATGAGGTTCCAATTTTATGTGTGTTTTTGTTTTCGTATGTTAGTGTGATGTATTTTTTGTGTTCTTGCGTTTGTGTTGTATTCTTATGTTTTTTGTGATTATGTTTTGTCTTACGTATTGTGTTGTCTATTATGTTAGGGTTGTATCCGTTTTCTTGTGCTATGTATTTGATTGTGTTTAGCTCTTCGTTGTAATCCTGTTGGTTCATAGGTATGTTGAGTAGTCTGTGTACCATTGTTCGGAATGCAGCTTGTTTGTGTTGTGTGGGGTCGTTGGATGTGTTGTGTATGCGTGTTGTTGTTGTAGTGGGTTTTCTGTACACTTTGAATATGTGTTTGTTGTCTACTTTTGTTATTGTGATGTCTAGAAAATTTAGGAATGTGTTGTTTTCCATTTCTAATGTGTAGTGTAGCTTTGGGTGTATTTTGTTTATGTGTTGATGCAGGTTTTGGATCTGTCTTTTGTTTTCTTTGTATAGTATTAGTATGTCATCTACGTATCTGTGCCAATATATGATGTTGTCTGCGTGTTTGTTGTTGTCTTTGTTTAATATGTATGTCTGTTCTACGTGGTGTAAGAATATTTCTGCTAGTATGCTGGAAATGGGTGATCCCGTGGGTAGGCCTTCAGTTTGTGTGTAATATTTGTTATTGTATGTGAAGTAGTTTTGTTTTGTGATGATGTTTGTGGTGTGGATGATTTCTTTAATGTGTTCTTGTGGTGTGTTGTTTTTGAGCATTTGTTATAGTATCTATAGTGTATCTTTTATGGGTACGGTATGTTTGTGTATAGGTTAGTTATGTCGAAAGTTGCTAATGTTGTATTGTGTGAGATTTGTTTGTCTTTTATTTCATTCACTATGTCTATGTTGTCTATGTCTAATTTGTTTAATTCATAAACGTGTCGTCAAAAAATTGGGTTTCGTCTAACATATTGTATATGAGCAACATCGTTTCTAAACATATTAAGTCCACCGGTGGATGAAATTGAATTAGTTATTTTTCCTTACTTTATCTTTCATATTGTGAAGTTTCAAGTCGATGTATTTGTAAACCTTGAAACAAGTACTTTAAAATGGTTGTGGGTAGTGTAATGAAAAAACGTCCGGTTTACGAGTAATTCAGTTTTTCTTCATTCCTGTAAAAACATTATTTCTTTGACATAATACGATTTGATACATCATATTGTACAGTACTGATATACTTTTCTCCTTCATTACACGGAGTAGGTATATTTGTCTGTTCTGGCTTCACAGTTGATCATTTGTACGTATTTTCGGTCTCCCTATGCCTTTTATTCCTGTTGGTTTTATACACTATTTTTATAACCTCATGCTATAATCCTATCTAGATGCTGAACAATTATTACAGCATTGTTATCATACAAACTAGAGATCTGCCGTTCACTCCTTATGCCAACATTTTTATATGATCTAAACTTGTACAGTAGGCTACATCCTTTTCATCTCTTAAAATTCATTTCAGCACATCTAATTTTATTCAGAATTTTCTGTGATTGTATATCCATGTTTCTGCCCTATAGAGAAGAAGAGGTGTAGCCATTGTTTTATAAAAATTTATTCTGGTCTCCCTTCTTGTTTTATTCTTAAATGTTGCAGGAATAGTCCCTTATACATCATTTAAAAGTTTGATATTTTATTGTTTACATATTTTTATGTTTAATTTATTGTGCTTATGTCGTAGTCTAGATAATTAAGATCTTTAACATGTCCGGCAGAGTTTTCTTCAAATACAATCCTTACTTGTGTTAGTGATTTTCCCCAGAATTTCAACATTTTGGTATTTTCTACTGAGATTTTAATGCCATAATATTTACATACGTTGTTTAAGTGACGTAAAGACCTCTATTTTTTTATAATTACAATGTCATCAGCGTGTAATAACTAGTATATTTCTCTCAATAATAAATTATATTGTCAATAGTTTTGTGTATAGTCCAGATCAGCTTACTTAATACCCTAAGTGTGATACCTAATCATTTCTCTCCTATTACTAAATATCCTAGTGGATTATAGTGCGTTTCTACATATCATGTTGAATTTTCTTTTACCAGCTTGGTTTCAAATTTCGAGTACTTACAAATACGACAACTGGTGGTTATTTTGTAACTGTTATGTTGGCAGCAATATTTTTGGTTTGCGGTAGAAGGAATCTGGTGAAATGGAAGTATCTAATAAGCTTGTGAAATTTTAACGTAATTAATAATTAATTAGTAATACCGGCAGGCTATTAATATTAATACCAATACATAATTTAGTTGTGTCGCGTAGTGATTCCAATTCAACACCATATCCAGGTAAGTGTAATTAAATAATATATAACTTACAGACATAGGACTACTTTGAATAAAATATGCATGTGGCTAGTGGACAGAAATATATTTTTTAATGCTCAAATTTTTGTGGAAATGTCCAAGAGATAGCATCGTAGCGACTTTTTTGAGTAGGGTATACACTTCAAAGTGATATTCTGTTTTCGGAATTAATACAAATTATTTCACGTCATCAAACAGAATACATTACAGGTTAGGACTCGTGAATCGTAAACCGTTTAGTCAAAGCAATGAATTTTATGTTGTCAAGCAAAATACATTATTAGATCATTTTAATCTACTAATTACCAACATAATGTGCGAGAGGTACAGGAGGAAAATACAGGGTGATCAGTTTGTTTATGGATAAATAAAAACCACTGTTAAAATTTACTATTGAACTTTATTAGTTGAAACTTTGTGTATACAGCATTGAAAGATGGGATATTTCTCAGAACTCTACATGACCTCCAGTGCTCACTCTGCACAACTCATAACGGTGATGCAATTCAGCCCATGTCCGTTGAAATACATTAGCGGGGTGGTTTGTTAGATCATCAATGTTCCTTGGTTTCTGTGAATAGACAGTATGACAGTATTCTAAAAATGACTGCGATGGTGGCACCAGTACGTTCTCTCCCTGGTCGCTCTACAGGCACAATCCACTGTAGGCACTGCAGTGAGTATGAAACTTTACCACATGTGCTTGGAAGTTACCCACAGGGAGAAGTACTCAGAATAAAACGTCACAACATCATACGTTCTATGATCGCAGATGCACTTCGATCCAGAAATCTAGACGTTCACGAGGAAGTTCATTGTATTGCTGATGGTGGGAGCAATCGTAGGATCGATATCATAGCTATAAATAGAAATAAACAGATAGGCGAAATAATTGATCCTACAATCAGATTTGAAATCTCAGCCATTCAACCATCTGAAGTGAACGAAGAGAAAAAGAAAATCTACGAACCCAAGATTCAGTACTTATCGGCGAAATACAACATAAAAAAATCGCAGTTACCGGTCTCTTCTTCGGAACGAGAGGCACCATTCCGAAAGCCTTTGTAAAGCGGAGGGAAAAATACAAGCTGACGAGAGATCTTCAAGATTTCTGTAGCGATATTTCGTCAGCATCTTTATGGTGTACTTTCAATTTAAATTATATTTGGTTCTATTTTTTTTTCTTATGTCTTAATCAATTTTGTCTGAAACCTTTTTTTTATATCATTTTTCATTTTAAATTTTATTGTGAGCTATTCTGTGTCGCAGGGCAAACCCAAAATATTGGGTCAGACCAATAAATTAAAATAACAAAACCCCACACGAAGAAGTCACGAGGGGTTAGATCTGGGAAATTTGGGGGTCAAGCAATTGGTCCATCACGACAACACCACATACGATTGAAAATGACGAACCTCCCATGCCTAGTGAGGGGGTGCATCATCTTGCTGGAATGCAATGTTCATATTGTTGTCTTCAATGGAAACAACTGCAACATATCCAAGTAAAATCCATAGCGTATTGTCTTTTGTGCAAAGAAGGATCGTTCATACACTTTATTGCTGCCCACTCCACACCATACGTGAACTTTTGGTCTTTTCAAGCTCGTAGGAGACATGCAATTGTGTGAGATTACTCTCCCACTAAACATGAAAAGCTGCTTCATCTGTAAATAGCCATTTGTTTAAGAAGCCGTCATCTTATGCAATCTGTTGGCACATCATGGATGCAAAATTGAAACGAACCACATGTTTTTTTTTAACACAAAACAGAACATTAAGGAATTGTATTTAGGTTTACATAACGTACACCATATTCACGTCGAAATTCTCTTTGAACTGTTAAACACTCTCAAATTTGTAGCATAACAAAGAGCAAATTGTACCCGCTGTCGATTTGTAGCAGCCCCTTTAAATCATTTACGATTTTCATTTCACATTATGCGTTGTTGATTTTCATTCTTGCCATGTATGGAAACTCCCATCTTTTAAGTAGGATATTACCAGCAAGATATTTCTTATACTATCATGATAGTTTTACAATAATAAATTAATACATCTTGATTACACAACTTTTAACACTGTATCACTTCGGAATATGTATGATAAGACTTTCTTGTGTTAAATTTTAACGTACCTTGTTTACATGTTTCGACCTATTTCGACACAAACACAAGAACACAAAAAATACATCACACTAACATACCAAAACAAAAACACACATACAATTGCAACCCCATTCAAGAAATTAAATTACAACATCGCATACAGAACAAATAACACTCTACAAAAACATCTCAACGCACAAACAAACAAATACAACCACACAGGTGTATACAAACTCAAATGTAACACCTGCAACAACTTCTGCAAAGAACAGACAGGCAGATCATTTCAAACACGTTACAAAGAACACATCACAGCCATAACAGAATTACAAAACACCTCCACAAATGCAGAACACATCACAAATGCCAACCACACCTACAGAGACATCAACACAGACATGGAAATACTGCACATCCAACCAAAAAGCCAGAAACTCAACACGCTAGAACAATATGAAATATACAGACACACGAAAACACACCCCAACGATATTCTCAACACACAACTAAATTTCAAAACACATACACTCTTTGACTCTACACTACGAACGCACCCACACAGGAAACAACAAGAGGCGCCAAGACCAACAGCGACCAGTTCTGAAGATGACCCATAAAAGGTCGAAACATGTAAACAAGGTACGTTAAAATTTTTACACAAGAAAAATTCTTATCATACATATTCCGAATAAATTAATATTATCCATACCAAAAGGGATCAGCCTATATAGGCCTACTCTTTCACAAAATATTGGACCGTTTAGAAAACACCTCCCAAAATAAAAATGACATATGGTGAATAAGTAAATAAGCAAGATATTATTGTTGTTAATACATATTATTATTATTATTATTATTATTATTATTATTATTATTATTATTATTATTATTATTATTATTATTACAATGTTTCAGTGCATGGCATTGTGATTTTACCTTCTTTGGTGATATCTGGTATTAGTTGGCAACACTGAAGATACGGCCAAATTAGTCATTTAGGAACTACTGTTATGTGAGCCCCACTATACCTCTCGACGTTCGGGCTGCATTGCTTTGCATTGTATTTCGTTACAAACTCCATGTATGCGAAGTACTGCAATCTTACATTGTTGATCGACAAGTTCATGAGTGTGTTTGCATAAGCAACGTTAATTACGCGGAAGTGTGCATTACATCGATAGTGGCTAAAGGTCACTCTCCACTTACACTGCGTAACTTGCAGTACAGCAGACAACGTGTCTGAACAGCTGTCTGCCCAAATCAAATCGCAATGTGTAAAAGCTCTTAACAAAACGAAAAGAATACGTATACGGAATTAAAATTTGGAGCGAGTCGTGATGGGTGTACACCTGTATGTAGGCAACAATTTTACAAGACTGTCCACAAGTAGCATATATACAGGCGCTCTTGTTTCCTGCACATGCGCAGTGTGTTGTAAGCGAAACTTGCACAGTAAGGGCGTTCCAAATTTTATTTCCGTATCTGTACATACCTTAATTTTATTTCTATAAAGATTCTCATATTCGAGTTATTATTGACTTATATTTGATTATAGGGTAAGGTTGCCTATATCGCACCACTTTAGCATTTATAATTTTTATTCAACAGTACAGTTTTTATTTTCTGCATTCCTTTACAGAGATACATTCCCAGAACATTTAGCTTTGACGTAAAAAAGAATCATTGAATTTTATTTAATATTTTTTAATTAAAATTACATTTTCGAAACACATGTAAGTGGTGCCATTAAGGCAACTAGTTTCCTAAATAGCACCTGTGGTTTCTTAAATCGCACCTCTTTAACTGCAGGGAACAGGATGAAGGAAAGCTTTTAATATTGAACATATTGAACAGTATTTGAATGAATAATGTAATAAATGCTAGTACGATTAATTAAAATGTGTCTCAGTGAAACATGCAGCAGAGTCCGTATAGGTCAGTTTCTATCTTATGCTTTTCCAAGTCACTGCGGGCTAAAGCAGGGAGATGCACTATCACCTTTACTTTTAATTTCGCTCAGGAATATGCCAAATTGAACGGGTTACATCAGCTTCTTATCTATGCAGATGACGTGAATATGTTAAGAGAAAATACACAAACGATTAGGGAAAACACGGAAATTTTACTTGAAGCAAGTAAAGCGATCGGTTTGGAAGTAAATCCCGAAAAGACAAAGTATATGATTATGTCTCGTGACCAGAATATTGTACGAAATGGAAATATAAAAATTGGAGATTTATCCTTCGAAGAGGTGGAAAAATTCAAATATCTTGGAGCAACAGTAACAAATATAAATGACACTCGGGAGGAAATTAAACGCAGAATAAATATGGGAAATGCGTGTTATTATTCGGTTGAGAAGCTCTTATCATCCAGTCTGCTGTCCAAAAATCTGAAAGTTAGAATTTATAAATCAGTTATATTACCGGTTGTTCTGTATGGTTGTGAAACTTGGACTCTCACTCTGAGAGAGGAACATAGGTTAAGGGTGTTTGAGAATAAGGTGTTTAGGAAAATATTTGGGGCTAAGCGGGATGAAGTTACAGGAGAATGGAGAAAGTTACACAACACAGAACTGCACGCATTGTATTCTTCACCTAACATAATTAGTAACTTAAAATCCAGACGTTTGAGATGGGTAGGGCATGTAGCACGTATGGGCGAATCCAGAAATGCATATAGAGTGTTAGTTGGGAGACCGCATGGAAAAAGACCTTTAGGGAGGCCGAAACGTAGATGGGAGGATAATATTAAAATGGATTTGAGGGAGGTGAGGTGTGATGATAGAGACTGGATTAATCTTGCACAGGATAGGGACCGATGGCGGGCTTATGTGAGGGCGGCAATGAACCTTCGGGTTCTTTAAAAGCCATTTGTAAATAAGTAAGTAATGTAATAAATGCAAATTACAAGTTTATTGAAATTAATGAAAGAGAGTAACGTATCTTCAAATGAAATTGAAAAAATAGAGCGTAAATTACGTAACATTTAAACTTTCTGAATCCGTTTTTTATTGTTACACATTTGCCATGTGCTTCACCAGGCAGTTCAGACTGTAAACTGCGTCATCTTTTCTCCACGATTATCCCGAAGCCACCTAAGAACTGCTTCATGATATAGCTGTCTGAAATGGTTTGAAGATAGAAACATCTAAAGGCTGGGCCTATGAGTATTATGACGAGGAAGCTGAAACAGGAGCACACCATTTTCCCGAGATAATCTAGCTTCTACATTTTTGGAATGGGTCGTATAGATGGATATACAGAAGCAGCACTTTTTTCTATGGCAGGTTTGAGTGGCAAATAAAATGTTTGAGCTATTCGACAAATAGTTCACTGTTGATGTAACCTGACTCAGAGCAAACAAATAACGATCTTGGTGGAACACCAGCTGATAATGAAGGATGCACTATTTGATGTTTAAAAATTTTCACAGGTGGCACAAAATACCTGGTGCGCTTGTACAACACACACTTGTTGTATTAACGCCCTTTTCACCACTTGATATTGCACCCACCTGATGCATTCCTGGTTCAGTTAAAATTTTTGGGGCCTTCTTTTGTACGGTTAGAATTGCTACAGTTGCTCATATCGCAGCGGTGCGAATTAGGCACCTACAAAGTGGTGCGAATTGAGAAACTACGCCATAAGTTATTATTTCCTTCATCCTAGCCTATAATCACCACATGTTCGAAAATCGTACTAAGTTAAATGTTCTTTAATATCTCTTTAAGCGAATAACATCTTATGATTATGGATTCCTTTGCATACAAATCCGTTATTTAGTTACAAAATGTTAGCTAAATATACATCCATCTGAGCGATTATATTAGATACACTATCACCACTCTGCTGACACAAAGAAGTGGCAGAAGTCAAGTGACATGGTGGAAGTTCATATGGTAGAGTGTAACAATACCACTAGATGCCACACTACTAGGCCTATAGTAATTTGTTTTAAACTAGCAGTGGTGTGATTTAGGAAGCGGTGCGATTTATGCTATTCTACCCTAAGAGGAGTACGTCAGGAATGTCCTTTATCACCTACCCTGTTCAGCATCTACTTGGAGGACTTAGTGTGCATGAATTTGATATGTGTTGCATGCTTATTTCCCTGATGTAGTAATTTGGTGTCAGCCACTTGAAAGTCGGTCCTTGTCGCTCTTCCGTAGAGGCTAGTTGCACTGCTGCCTGTGGGTTTGGACGGGGAGGGCCCATGTAAAATAAACGGTGGTGCAACATGCCAGATAGATGCACCGCAGTATGGGACCTGTTTTGTTAATTTTATACATGTATTACTATGCACATTTATTTTGTATTTTATGTATTTATTATGATAATATACGCTAAGATATACCCAGAACTTGTTTCATGATTACCGGTCAATTCATTGCGGAGTTGCGCTAAATTATTCTTGCATCTGCACTTAAAATTTGCCATTCAGTGAAAAATTTTCGGCATATCTGGGTTAAGGCCAATAATGCAAACTATATGTTGAACAATTAGCAGGATTCATTTCGACATTTGACTTTTGGGAAACCACAAGAACTTAAGTACAGGCAGGATGGCGGGTAGGACTTGAAGCATTCTGTACTTAAAGCATAAATTAAAACTGCCAATCAGAATGTACGGCTTGTTAGTGCCGTAGCTAGAGAGGGTCTGTAAATACGCGGCAGGGTTAGACCATGCGACTTCCGCGAGGGGATATCGTAATCAGAATCACGGATGTGATACAGAGGGAGCTGCGTGAGATACACGTCGTGATGCAATCGGCGAGGTGCGCGTAGCAGCGTGCTTCAACTTGCAATCCAAAGTCGCGTTCAGCAAGGGTGGTCTCTGCCTCCTGCGCTATTATATGTCTATACCCGTTCAAGAGTTATGTTATAAGCAGGCTTCGAGACTTTGGACCCGATACAATAAGTTTACTGTGCATGCACTATAGGTTGTTGACTCGCTGCAGGTAGATAGAGATGTGTTGAGGTAACAACGTTGCTATTTAGAATAGAGTATTGTAGTATGGGGAAACACACATAAGTACATTCTGAAAGTAAATATATATTACACAATGATAATGCCAAAAGAATGTGAAAAGCATTTATTCTCCTGTCTTTTATAAGCATTTGTGTTTATACACAGTGTTAATGGTGGAAATAATAATAATAATAATAATACTAATAATAATACTATTACTAATAATAATAATAATAATAATAATAATAATAATAATAATAATAATAGCCCAATGTGTCCCTTGAAGGGCAAAGGCCTCCTGCTAGAGGGTAGCTCTGTTTCACTAACGCGGTGAGCTACTCCGCGTTAGGTTGTGTCTAGTGTTTCTTTGTCTGGTTGGAGTTGATTTCGCTGTCACTTTGATTAATTTGATTTCACTAACACTTTTATTATATTGAATGCACTATCACTGAGTCAACTTGGGATGTTGTTTGTGGCTGGCACTGTCTTCGTTTGTAGTCGACTTCCAATTGTTCTCCATGTTCCCCTGCTTCTTGCTATTCTGGACCATTGCTGGCCTGCTTGTGTTGTGTAGAAGTCTGCCCACCTCTTCCTTGGTCTGCCTCTGTGCCGGTCTCCTGTGCGCGGGTCCCACATGGTGGCTCTGTATGTCCATCTTTCGTCTTTCATCCGCGCGATGTGGCCTCCCCACTTCCACTTCAATTTGTTTGCTCTTTGTGTGACGTTTGTTGTTGATGCCATTTGGGACAGCGAATCATTGGAAATTCTGTCTCTCATAGTTATTCCCAATATCTTTCGTTCCATTTTCCTTTGGCATATTTCTAGCGCATTCATCTGTCTGTTTGTTGTCGACCATGTTTGGCATCCATAAAGTAGTGTTGGGTAGACGCAGGTTTGTAGTACTTCGAATTTGAGTCTTCTGCTGATTGTCTTATCCAGAAGTATGAACTGGAGGGACCAGAAGGATTTCCAAGTTAAGGATATTCTTCTTCTTATTTCTTTTCCAGTCTTGTCTTTAAAGGAAATTAGTTGGCCTAGGTATGTGTATTCCGTTGCATATGGTAGCGTTGTTCCGTCAATTGAGATGGGGATTTCTTGTCTGTTTGTCATCAGCTGTGTTTTTGTCATGTTCATTGATAGACCTGCGGTTTTGCTTTGTGTACAGAGTTGTTGGAGCATTGACTGTAGTTCTTCTGGGTGGAAATAAGCATGTAGCAATTTTAATTTTTTCATTTATCCTATTGGTCGTCTTTAGGAAGTGCAGTTACAGTCCCGAATTGCAATGTACCTACTACAAGATACATTCTCAGTGTCTCAAACGTAAATCTTTTTCGGTTATCTGCCAAAGTTTGTACTGTGGAAAGCTGCGCTCTACGTCGCATGACGTGATAGGAGCAAAACGAAGAAACCTAACATCATTGCAGTCTCTAAGAGACAGTCCTTTATTCTCGGGTGACTCTATGTCCACTAATTTGCTGTTTATGTTACACACTGTTCCATATCCGTTATTTTTACATAAAATTGATTTCCACTTCTGTTTTACACGTTCAGTAACCGGTGTACTTGATGTGTCATTAGTTCTCTGCATCATTTTTTAAATTAAGTTGAGGGTTTCCGGCATCTCTTGCTCTGACTTTTCTAACCGTGTAATAGTTTCAGACACAGTTTGTATGAAAACCAAATTATTCGCCAGAACCTTCAATCCAGAGCGTTTTCCTTTGCGTATTTGTTGGTACCCCCACCCACTGTACGCTTTACCACTATACTCAGTGCGCCGTTATGCGGATTTCCCATTGAACTGCTCTATCGGGTCCGAAGTCTCGAAGCCTGGTTATAAGCGTGTAATCTTTTAGTAATAAATTCAGGAGTAGTTTATGATAAATCCTTCATTAACAAAGAAGTAGAGTAGATGTCTTTCATTTCAACAGTACGTAATGTGGAGTGATTTGATTTAATAATGTTACACTTCATTAAGGAGAATGAGACTGAAAGTATAAATGGTTGGAATATTGTGTAGACCTAACAGTAAACAATCCGAACCACAGTATTTCAGTTAATAATGTACTTTACTGTATTTTCACCTAATAGTTACCAAATTGTAAATAATGTTCAACATTTTTTCATAAACAACTAAATTCGTGTCTAAATTTTAAAATAACTGTTTTCAACATGCAGTTTCTTATGATGATCGTCGTCGCGAGTGTGAGCTTGTTAACTCATTAGCGATCGCGATGTAACTATTGGTAATGAATAGATTTTAATAAATAAAACTGTCGAAAATAAAAATACAATGAACGGACACAATGATAAAGTGGGTTGTAGTAGTAGCAGTAAAACTAATAGCTCATGCTCGAATAAACAAACGCTTAACAAAGCGGTGGAAGGGAAAAGGCTGTGTATAAAGACCGTAGTATTCAACCATATTGGGGTATGTATTATGTAACAAATCAGACGATATTATTTTCTTAAAAATACGTAACGACATGTTTCAGAAACGCAATTAAAATTTTATCAGACTTTTTTCAGAGTCTTCCCCCCCCCCAATATAGGCGCCTATGAATATATCCCAACATATAATGGGCTATACAAGATTATACTTCCACTGCTTCAGCCACTCCATCCGGTGGAGATAAGTGAAATTTGCAGGAAATATAAGTAAGGTTCAAATATTAATGTAGTAGAGCAGCCGTGGCGAGAACGTGACTCGCAAGGCATTGTGGCTCGCAGTGATAGATGTGCATTTCGCTTGCTTCTAACCTCCACCAACCCCCACCCTCTCACTCACTGGAGTCAAACTCCGTTCCATTTGTATTTGTCTCTGACCTGCGAGTGGCATATGTCTCCCTCGAAACCATGTACGAAGGTTCCAAGTAAGATGGGAGGACGCATTTTTTTGCTGTCAATATGATGAGAATATTAAATGTATGATTTGTTCACTAGTATTACGAGGAAAACGGTTGTATAACATAAAACGCCATTATACTACATGTTACTGATTAAACATTAAAAGGTTAAGTGTTATTGTTGTTATCATAATCATCATCATCATCATCATCATCATCATCATCATCTCTGTATGTCGACCCTTTTTCAGCAGATGTACGAATAATGCGGTTAGATCTTCAATTTGAACTCACTGATTTACTATGTGATGTCAAATGAAAGCTAGATGTAAGGAGTTGACAAATGTTGGACTTTTCAAATCTTTGCCAAAAAATAAATATCCGAAGCTTCGTTCTTTCGTTTGCTCGCTACAACTTACGTTCGTGAAAAATTATTTTCAACAATTAAAATAGTAAAAACCAAATTTAGATTACGACTGACAGACAAATACCTTCGTGATCAACTACGACTGGCAGTAAGTGACATAATTCCTGATTTTGAAACTTTGTCGCTGAGACATTCTGAAGACAGTTAATTTTAGGTTGTGATAATCTGTCCTATGTTTTCTTGTTCATTTCTTTCTTCGTTACACGTACTAAACATTAGTTTGTAGCCTTGTACTGTATAAAATTATATTTAAGTGCTTGACGTAAGGAAAATGAAAATCCGTTAATAAGTCAGACAGTTGCTTCACTTCCCCTTCGGGTGTCCGCCTCCTTCCATAGGTGCTATGCACGTTGCAGCTTACACAGTGGCTCGGCGCACGATTACATTTTTGCCACCGCTGTAGTAGAGTAAAAATTTGTTTACACGGTAACTTGCAACGTAACAAACACGAGTCTTCTGTGTCAACGCTTTTATCTGTGTTATGTTTTACAGGGCAGCTTCTGTTGAACTTTGAAGATAGAGTACAGGAAGAAGATTCTATAGCTTAACAATGTCAACTAAAAGAAAGTCAGAAGTATGGCGCATTTAAAATTAATTTCTCTAGCTTTAGTAATAGGCCTACTTGGAAAAATGAAACTGTACTATATTACTTTGGAGACATTCGCATAAGACTGCACTGCATTGTTGGAGTAAGACAGTCATGACTAGAAACGCGCGTTGGGACTGTTCGTAGAAGTACAGTAATTGTAGTTTTTGCGTCCAAGTAGCCGTCTTTCTTCAGTTTTTGCGCAACACGCTATCCCATTAACTCGTTCTAGCCCTTTCATTGCAATTTAGCCATGGGAAACAGCAACTCCATTTTCCAGGGAATGTGTTAAACTGCTCATTTGGAATCAAACTGGAATTTATCTGCCTTAACTTCAGTGGTAAAATCACCGTTTGGAGTCTTCAGGCCGGATCAGACGCGGCGCGGCGCGGCGCGGCGCGACGCAACATTTTGTCCGATGGTACTTTTTTCCTATTGATTTCGCATGATGTGATGCACACAATCAGACGCGACAACACGGTCGCGAACAGATAGAAGGAGACACGGGGAGACAACATTGGATCGCAGCCTAGTACAGTGATGTCAAAGCAAGCGCATTTTTCTGACCTTGACTTCGTGCGCGGGCAGCAAGCGCTAAGTATGGAAAGTAGAAGGGTTGTGTGTATGAATAAGCAGCCTGTTGGATTAAGAAAACAATGGTGCACGAACTTCAAACGGAACGTGAAATTTTATGTGGTTATTTTTCTATGGCTTCTTTCTGTTTAATATTATCTATATTGTCTGTAAAACAAAAGTACTAACACTGATTTCTTAATATTTCACTTGTGTTTTAAATCTTAATAACATAATAGAGAGTTAAGAAGGAATATTCACTTAAATTCCATAGTGGTATAATATTATACCGTATTAAGTGGATGAAACACATCATTCATAAAGAAAGTGATATTCCAAAGAAAGAGATTGAGTATGACATGATAAGTTGGAATTTATATTTATGGTATCTTTAGCCTTACAAAAGCAATCAATAAACTAATCAAAACAATATTACAGTACAAAGCAAAGTTACCTACGTACTGTATCTGTTTTAAGTGTAAGTAATAATTATTACGTCACAAAACTCTTATCGCATTATGCTTTTAAGGTGATATTTGTGAGCAACTTCCTATCATCAGAATATTAAATTATTTTCTCGAAATCTGCTGAAGTTATAGGGCTGACATTTTTACAACACATGGGCACGTATCGTTTGCTTATGATGTAACAGTAGTTGCTTTGTTAATTCATTTCCTTACAAACAATTTCCATGCGAATATTTTCAAAATTTTCAATACGCTATCTTCAGTAATACGTATATACGGTATCTTAGATTTACGAAAACATTCTGTAAGGCTACTAAATAAATAGGCCTATACCTGAAAATTTCACTTTTGTATACGAAAAGTTGAGAAAATATTCCTTTTGAACAAAAAAAAAAAAAAATCAAACTTGTGAAAAATGAGCATTAAAATTAAAACTTGCATTCTTATAATGCACTTATACTTCTCAGACAAATCTGAAAATTAACATGGATACAGTTTTAATAAGTTCTCTTCCCTTTATCTATTGAATCAATGCTGGCCATCCCTGAATATAGCTCGACCAAGCGGCATATAGCCTACCACCTCTTTCGTCTGTCTCTTTCGTTTCCGCTGTAAAGCGCTCAGACTCTCCTGGGCTCTAAAGCGCGCGCTTGCTTCTGTGGGCATCAATTGACATGCCTGTACTAAACTGTGATTGGATGACTGATTGAACTCCGTCGCGAGCAGACGGTCTGATAACTGCAGCGCACTGCGCATGCGTGAGTATCCACGTCCAGGAATACACGCTTCCTCTATCTACAGATACTGTTGTTGTGTAGTGCACAGTATTCAAAAATGGATCTCGATGCGGATAATTTAGTTACGTTCCGTACAATCTCACTTTGAATCAATATCACGACAGTAATGTGGTTTCTAAAAATATTGGAGCAAATTTCAAATGAGGTAAAAGCATTAGTGAATAAAAATTAATAATAATAAGTTGTAGTAGGTCTAATTCTATGGTCTGTACTATCACTCATTGTTGATTTAATATATTTTTCATTATTGTGGCTTGTGAAGTAGCCATAAACATAGAAAATGACGTTTGTGCACTACATTAGTAGTATTTCATTACAAGACGCCTTCAGTTGTATAGATTTTTAGGCATATTAAACGTCCTTAGGAAATAATACCCAAATGCAATAGAATTTCTCATATAAACAGTCTCATTCATTGACGCCATTTTTAGCGTAGGCCAGTGAACAGCGAATGAAAGTCAGGATAGGAGAAGAAATGTCAGAAGTAAGTGAAATTGAGAGGAGTACTTCAAGGATGATCTTTATCACCTACCCTGTTCAAAATTTACTTGGAGGAGTCCACACCTGTGGAGTAACGGTCAGCCGTTGGGTGGCCCGGGTTCGAATCCTGGTCGGGGCAAGTTACCTGGTATAGTTTTTTCCGGGGTTTTCCCTCAACCCAATATGAGCAAATGCTGGGTAACTTTCGGTGCTGGACCCCGGACTCATTTCACCTTCATCTCATTCAGACGCTAAATAACCTAGATGTTGATACAGCGTCGTAAAAAACCCAATAAATTTACTTGGAGGATTTAGTAATGAACTGTTTTCAGAACATGGAAGTAATGATAGTAGGAGGAAGAAGAATAAAGTGCATAAGATTGGCGTTGTTAGCAGAAGAGGAGATGATACTAGCTACTGGAGCTAAATGACAGCTGTGAGCAGTATGGGATGAAGATAAATGCAAATAAGACGAAGACCATGGTCATAGGAAAACACATGAAGAAGGTAAACTTGCAAATTCTAAATGAGACAGTAGAGCAAGTGGACAGCTTCAAATACTTGGGATGTACTATAAACAGTAACATGAGGTGCTGCCAGGAAGTCAGAAGAAGGATTGCAATGGCAAAGGAAACTTTTAACAGAAAAATGAGGATTTTCTGCGGAACTCTGGAAAAAGAACTAAGGGAGAGACTAGTGAAGTGCTTTGTGTGGAGTGTGGTATTGTATGGGGCAGAAACATGAACATTACGACGAAGTGAAGAGAAGCGACTAGAAGCATTTGAAATGTGGATATGAAGAAGAATAGAACGTGTGAAATGGACAGACAAAATAAGAATTGGATCTATGTTGGAAAGAGTGGGTGAAGAAAGAATGGCGCTGAAACTGATCAGGAAGAGGAAAAGGAATTAGTTGGTTCACTGGTTGAGAAGAAACTGCCTACTCAAGGTTGCACTGGAAAGAATGGTGAACGGGAGAAGAGTTCAGGGTAGAAGATGATAACAGATCATAGACAATATTAAAATATATGGATCATATGAGGAAACGAAGAGGAAGGCAGAAAATAGGAAATATTAGAGAAAGTTGGTTTGCAGTGAAACACCTGCCCTTAGGCAGAACACCACATGAAATGAAAAAAAAAAAATGCCACACGCCAACAGATCAGTTGTGAGCAGACAGTGTTAAGCTGTCGCGAGGCGTTGTGAGACACTAAAAAGGGTCGCAAAGACCCGCGCCGGGTCTGATTCTGTGTGCACCCGGCCTAACTGCACTAGTTTTTCGTCTTTTCTGACAAATCAGATATTTTGATAAAGTGCAGTTTCATTTTTTATATGACTGCTCCCGTGATATCTTATCGGACACACAATAATAATCCCTTAGGTAGAACTACTGTATATAAAGTTGTTTGCATCAATCTGTGAAAATCGATTTGAATCGCGCTTTATAGCCTGCTTCTTATTCAAAATCTATATTGTCTTAAACTGTGTGTTTTCTTCCTCGATTAGCGACTAAGAAATACTATTTTTGTTTTGCAATTAAGGCGCACCTTAACTTAAAGAATGAGATTGCAGGTAGTGAAGTGATAAGAGGAAAATAAGAAAGGTAAAATGAGGATGTGGAAGAAAAGCAAAATGTGAAGTTGGTGGGAAGAAAGAAGGCGACAGTGAAGATGATTACGAAGGAAATTAAAATGACCGAAAAACTAAAGGTTTCTGATGGTAATAAAGATGAAGAATATTAAGTTAATAATATGATGTAATGAAGAAGAGGAGAAAACAGAAAATGATGATGATGATGATGATGAAAAAGAAAATTATGATCTAAAAGATGAAGATGATGGTGTAAAAGAATATACGAGATGAAGATGATATTGAAGAAAGAGACTAAGGCGACAATTATGAAGAATAGGAAATTAAGAGGAGAAAGATGAAGAAGATAAAGGAGAAAACGAAGATAAGGAGAAGATAACCGAAGAAAGAGTGGAGGAAATGAAAAAAATAAACGGTGAGAATGCAGAAGAAGAAACATGCGAGTGACGAAGAAGAAGGTAAACAGAAAGAACATATTGAAGAAATTGCTGTTGCTGCTGCTGTTGCTGGTGATGATGATGATGATGGGGAAGACGAAAAAAGGGAGATATGAATAATATGAAAAAGAAAAATTGATAATAATGACTGTAAAGTTTAAGAAGGTTATAGAAGAGAATAAATTATGCGGATGACGTGAATATGTTAGGAGAAAATCCACAAACAATTAGGGAAAACACGGAAATTCTTGTTGAAGTAAGTAGAGCGATAGGGTTGGAAGTAAATCCCGAAAATACTAAGTATATGATTATGTCTCGTGACCAGAAAATTCTACGAAATGGAACTATAAAAATTGGAGGTTTGTCCTTCGAAGAGGTGGAAAAATTCAAATATCTTGGAGCAACAGTAGCAAATCTAAATGACACTCGGGAGGAAATTAAACGCAGAATAAATATGGGAAATGCCTGTTATTATTCGGTTGAGAAGCTTTTGTCATCTAGTCTTCTGTCAAAAAATCTGAAAGTTAGAATTTATAAAACGGTTTTATTACCGGTTGTTCTTTATGGTTGTGAAACTTTGAGAGAGGAACAGAGATTAAGGGTGTTTGAGAATAAGGTTCTTAGGAAAATATTTGGGGCTAAGAGGGATGAAGTTACAGGAGAATGGAGAAAGTTACACAACGCAGAACTGCATGCATTGTAGTCTTCACCTGACATAATTATGAACATTAAATCCAGACGTTTGAGAAGGGCAGGACATGCAGCACGTATGGACGAATCCAGAAATGCATATAAAGTGTCAGTTGGGAGGCCGGAGGGAAAAAGACCTTTGGGGAGACCGAGACGTAGATGGGAAGATAATATTAAAATGGATTTGAGGGAGGTAGGATATGATGGTAGAGACTGGATTAATCTTGCTTAGGATAGGGACCGATGACGGGCTTATGTGAGGGCGGCAATGAACCTCCGGGTTCCTTAAAAGCCAGTAAGTAAGTAAATGTCCACATATTGTTTAGTTTGATTATAATCAATAATTGTATTTTTAACATTAATATTTTGACAAGGTGGGAAGATAATATTAAAATGGATTTGAGGGAGGTGGGATATGATGATGGAGAATGGATTAATTTTGCTCAGGATAAGGACCAATGGCGGGCTTATGTGAGGGCGGCAATGAACCTCCGGGTTCCTTAAAAGCTAGTAAGTAAGTAAGTATAGAAGAGAATAAATAATGATGGGGAAAATGGTAAATATGATTACGAAAAAGAGAAGTAAAGAGATGGTGGAGACCACACAGAAAAATAATGGCGATGAAGAAGAGAATGATTATGAAAATGTTAATGTAAAGCAATAATGGAAGTTCAATCTTAATAAAATAATAAAAGCTTAACAACATTGTATGTGATCCACTGCTGTAGTAAAAGAAAGTTCGCTTTACTGTACAGACTATTCCGTCTTCTGGGTTACTCGGCCAATGTGTGATGAGATGGAAATTTTTTCTCGTAGAATCCAATTCTTGGATCAGCAGCGGAAATTAGGATCTTCAATTCCCTGACGCCCATCTTCTGAAACGAGAGAGTCTGCACGTGCATGAAATTAATTTCGCAGAAAGCGTTGTCATGCTGCGCTTTTTCTCTTGCGGCAGTACCTTGAACGAAACACTTGACGTTACAATATTACGTACCACAAGCTTATGTTCAAAACGCAAACCATCCTGTACTGAACTATCTATTCCTTTACACACATAAGAACATTTCTGGCGCGTCTGGCTGCGAAACCAAATGGCTCGGGTTCGAATCCCGGTCGGGGCAAGTTACCTGATTGAGGTTTTTTCCGGGGTTTTCCCTCAACCCAATATGAGCAAATGCTGGGTAACTATCGGTGCTGGACTCCGGAGTTATTTCACCGGCATTACAGTCAGACGCTAAATAACCTGAGATGTTGATGTGGCGTCGTAAAATAACCTACAAAAAAATTATAACATTCCGATGTCATAATCTGTATTTCTTTTAGAAGTAGCCTACATTTTGCTTGAGGCTCTAAAATATTTTTTACATGTTAATTACCAGTAACTGCTGGTAATTCCATAATAACTTACTTCAGTGCAATTTATAAAAGCTATCCAGAACAGACTATCACCGCAGCTTGCTGCTTTGTTTCAGTAAGTGTTAGATAAAAATGTTGAACGGGAAAACTTATCATCCCTAACACAGAGAGAATGAACGATTTTTTTTATGTTTCATATTGGTCGACCAGCAAACTTGCTATACAGAC
This sequence comes from Periplaneta americana, assembly GCF_040183065.1. Lineage (NCBI taxonomy): Eukaryota > Metazoa > Arthropoda > Insecta > Blattodea > Blattidae > Periplaneta > Periplaneta americana. The sequence continues at coordinate 175,242,016 of NC_091127.1, forward strand.
CACTGTTAAATTATGGAATAACACATGCAGAATATCATGCTGAGGTTGGCTCTAAAGGCTCCTCTAATTAATTTAAATTAATTAATTAAACATTTTTGTGAATTATGTGAATAAAAATATGACGATTTTCTGTGTTAAATTTATGAAGAGTCGTCAGTATCACTAAGAAGGATGTCTTGAGGGAGTTTCCTTTTAATTCGAGATGGCTGACAAGATCTTGCTCCAATGTTATGTGTCACAGCTCCAGGAACACCAGGAAGTTTGTTGAAAGATTTTGACATTGAATGGATGTACTGTTCTAGTGGAAGAATTCCCAATTCTTGATGCAGTTGTTGATTTCTTACAAACCAGAGGGCATTTGTTGCAGTACGCAGGAACTTGTTCTGGAGAACTTGTAGGCGATGCATGTGTGTCTTATTTGCAGTCCCCCACACTGGCGCTGCATAAGTTAAAAGAGGTCGTACAAGCGAGGTGTAGAGTAGCATTGAACAGTCCAATCCAATTTGTGAACGTCTATTAACCAAAGGGTATAATTTTCGAATTCTAGAAGAGGTTAGTGTAACAATGCGAGTTATATGGGCATTCCATGTAAGTTTCGTGTCCAATAATATTCCCAAATATTTGACAGCTTCTTGAATAGAGAGCCATGTAACTTTTTCATTTAGAAGAATCAAAGGAGGTGGATTATGAATAGGCCTTAAAGAGAAGGTTTTAGCTTCTGTCTTGGTAATGTTGAGTAGCAATCTCCAGTCAGAGAACCATTTAGACAGCTCCTGTAAGGATGTCTGAAGAGTACTGATTGCAGTATTTAGGTTACTATGAGAATAAAAGAGAACTGTATCGTCAGCATACATAGCTATGTGTGACGGAGAATGAACGATTGAATAGACGCTATTCGATTGCTCTAAAGGTCTGCTCTTAGATTAGTGTAATATATACCGCGTCCAACTTAAAACACCGATAAAAGAAATGACTGTAGCTTAAAATATATACGCCTTATTTATCTGTGGAGTGTGTATTTTAAGTTATAGCCATTTTTATTGTTGTTTTAAGTGAGACACGATAAATAATATATGAAATGAAGCAAACGTTTACAGTTTTTCTTAGTAGAAACTTTGATAGACTGACTTTGACTTTGTAAGACACATATACAATAGAATATAACAAGATTTTTAGATTTTAATTTTCTGTAGTAGATTGTACATACGTAACAAGAATTTTGCGTGCCTGAACCTGAATTCAGACAGACACGAGATGAACATGAACATGAGATGAACAATATGAATATCACAGGAAAAAGATATATTGGCAACTGAGAAACTTCCATGATGTATGTGGAAGTCGATTTCATGATCTTGGATTTAACGGAAAGTTAAATTAGATCGGCTTAGACGCTGTACAGGGTGGAAGGAGACCGATGCACCAAAATTTAAGAAGTGATTCTGTATGTTAAATATAACAAAACTTTTATTACTCTTTTCCTTCGATGAAGCACCGTTAAGGAGAAAAAAATAGTCTTTGCCCATTGCTTGCAGCGCTCAATTGTGGTAAGTTTCCCTGTGGCCGTTTACAGAAATAAAACACAGTTTCATGGAAAGATTTGTTAGAACAAATACAGCAATTGTTGAGCTATTTTTCAACATATTCCCCACCGGAATTGAGACATTTGTCATACCGTGGGATCAACTTTTGTATACCTGTGTCGTACACGTCTGCCGCCTGGGATCGAAACCAGTGTGTGCCAGCCATCTGCATTTCTCTGCACTGTGAAAATACTGACCGGACAGGAATTTCTTGAGGTGTAAGAAACGATAGTAATCGCTCGGCCACATACGACTCTGCACACTACAGATCTTCTGCAGGAGTTCCGCTGGGATGTGTTTTAACATCCACCCTACTGCCCGGATCTCGCTCTCAGCGATTACCGTGGCTTAAATTTTGGACGAGAAGTAAAACCAGAGATCACGTTTTGTAAATTTACAGCGGAAAGAAGAATCCAGGCTAGTCAAAGCCATTTTCCTTTTTTTGCCCCGCCAGTTTTTCTTCGTTTGCTCATAAGTGTATCTACTAGCTAACGACTCTTTACTTGGCATGAATGCTTCTTGAAAATATTATCATGTGACATGATAATAGCGCAGATTTGGTGGACAAAGAGAAAACACTGTATACTGACAGATTGGAACCACTAAGAATGGTTTAGTCACTTCGTGTAATGTTACTATAAAAATTTGCCAGAATTTTGTTTACAAACAAGTTGCAATTATTTTAATCGTTTTCAGCATGCAACTATTGAAAGATAAGGTTTTCTACCGGATGCCTGTTGCTCCATGGCACGAGAATTAACTGTTAGATGTATTCCTCAGAGATGAGAGTAGACGAACTGTGGATATTTGTACGTCGAAGTAGCATTGTACATTAATTCTACCACTTCAGGTGTAAATGTCGGTTATTTATATATCAGCAAAATATAATGTAAAATGATTTACATCCCATAATTTATATTCAGTTCTTATTACTTGTTTAATTTTTGTAATTCTCTGATGTTCTTTAATTATTAGCACGATATTGCTTGTTCACATCACCACCACCATCGTCATCCTCATTACAATCATCAACTTCATTATAGAAATGGGCGATGTGGTTGATCAGTCTTCAATATTAAGGATTTCAAACCACCTTAAATGGAAACATCTCTGCAGTAACATGAGCTGCTACCAGGAAGTCCAAAGGAGGATAGCAATGACAAAGGAAGTTCATTTCAATGTGCAGATTTACACCAGCCATCTCCTCCTCGTCCCGTCCCGTGATCATTTTGATCACATTTCCGCCCCCCTTGCGTATGTGGTACCTAAGAGGTTACGTCCATTGTCGGTTTTCTCCTTCAAAATTTTCTAGAGCTCCTTCAATGGAGCAGCGTAACCCGGAGTGAGACTAGTGGCCAACAGGCTTGGAGCTCACATATTTAGTTTCTTGCAGCCCCGAACCCCTTGCAACGACGCGACTGCGTACCTTTTAAATTTGTCCTCCCAATTCACCTCTTTCAATTCAATTCACAAAGGAAGTGTTTACTTGAAAAAGGAGCAACTTCTGCGGACCTCTAGAAAAAAAATTAAGGAAGAGACTAGTGAACTCCTTTGTATGGAGTGTAGCATTGTATGTAATAGAAACAAGGACATCACGAGGAAGTGAAGAGAAGCAACTAGAAACATTTGAAGCGTTGATATAGAAAATAATGGAGCGTGTGAAGTGGACAGACAGAATAAGAAATGAAGCTGTGCTAGAAAGAGTGGGTGAAGAAAGAATGATGCTGAAACTGATCAGGAAAACAAAAAAGGAATTGGTTGGGTCACTGACTGAGAAGAAACTGCCTACTGAAGGATGTATTGGAAGGAATGGTGAACAGAAAAGGAGTTCGGGGAAGAAGAAGGTGTAAGATTATAAACGATATAAATATATATGGATCATATGAGAACACTAAGAGGAAGGCAGAAAATAGGAAAGATTGGAGAATGCTGGGTTTGCTACGAAAGATTTACCCTATGGCAGAAAACAATGAATGAATGAATGAATCCCTTTGGATTTTTAGTAATCTGATTATTGTGGCTCAAAATAGTTCATATGTATAAGTAATTAATTAATTTTATAATATTATTGCACTTAATAAATTAACGAATTTAGGACAGCTAAACATAAATTCTTATTGCAATTTCTCTTTGTCCAATGCATGAAGAGAAAGTAGGCCTATTGGGATTCTGTACAGAATGTTCATGGAAATAAACGTCCAGCGTCCCTGGTGTGCTATCTGTGATTACTTGATTGTGCGGATAAATTGATTTATTCTATACTATTGGACAGATTTGGTTGAATTGTCGTATGTACCTGTAATATAATGTTATTAAGAAATAATGAACACTTATTCAAAAGAATATAAATCGTAATTCAGAATGGGTCTTCATCGATTTTTTTCCTGAATTCATATATAAACGCTTAAAATAAAAATGTACAAAGACTTCTTTTTTTGTTCACTGTTAACTCCGTAGCATCTCTTAGTGGCTCCTCATAGTACTCAATGATTTCGTTACTTGCCAACAATATAACGTTGAAAACTGTTTTCAGGTTTCTGCCCAGTGACAGTCCTGATATGTATTTGAAGATTGGTTAATTAATGACCCGTCAGACTACATTCATACAAATTTTCAGATTCTAGACACTCAGGGAACGTTCCTTGTTCAAGGAAAATTTCCCGATAGCTCAGCCCGGAAATCAAACCCAGGAGATGCAGATCTAGAAGCCAGTATACTAACCGTATGTGAAGATACCCGGCCCCGGAACAATTTTTCCCTTGAAATTATTCAAATCTGCTTTACAGGGAGCCTTACCTGAAAGACTAGATTTGCATAATATATGTCACTGTGTACGTTAACAGAAAACCACAATTCCAAGTCACACAGATTGTGTGCACTCGATGTGGGTCTCTGGCGTTTCGTCAGCCCACGCGAGTTGTGTGGATATAAAGGGAAAAGTTGAGACGGTGTCGGGTGGAGTTCCCGGGTAGCTCAGTTGGAAAGAGCGCTGGTACGTTCAACCAGAGGTCCCGGGATCGATACCCGGCCCCGGAACAATTTTTCCCTTGAAATTATTCGTATGTGAAGAAGTTGTTTTGAGATATAAATTTGCTATAACTATAATTAATTGCATTAATTTAATAGTTTTCAGAGTCTTACAGAATCTGTGGTGGCATTGTCACAAATTAGCTGAATGTATTCAGTTGAATTGATTTATAAAGAGATTCGAGTGAGCACAACCAGATACTTCTGCCTTCAGGATTAGAATAACACTTGAACTAACTCCATGAGCGAAAATTCGCTGCCCAAGCTGTCTCTTCGCCGGTTATGTTATTTTCATTTCTGACTTTGCTATCTAGCGTCGAGTGTATTAAAGTACGGTGAGGGGAAAGGTTTGAATTAAGCAAATATGCATGCGTTTTAATTTACGTTCTTAGTAGCCGGGGAATAAAAATATTTGAGAAAAAATGGAATTGAAGTGATAAATAAACAAAATATTAGACAATTTTGTTATCAGGTTATTTAAAAGTAGAAACTAGCAACAGAAAGATAATTCAGTTTTACAAATGTAATATGAATGACGTACCTGGAAGTCAGTACAGTTTTTACCACTTAAGAGAAGAATAAAAACATTAACTGCAGGTTACCAAAAAGTTATTCCTGAATAGTAGTTATTAAGGGAAGGAAAAAGAAGATTATTCCATTTTAGAGGCTTGCTTTAATGAGATAAAATATCTGCCAGCGTCAAAGCTTAAGGGCTGAAGTGAAGAGACAATCTGCCATTATTCAAAACTGTAACTTTTTGCTACCCTTTATTATGTTCATTTTGAATAATCGAATTTTAGCCATGTTAAATAATAGGATCCGTGCGTTTCCTACGTATTCAAATAAAATATTTCAACCGTTTTCTAAAGGATCGAACATTTCGTTAATGTAGACAGTTGCATAATTTATACAAGCCGTAATGTCATGTGACGAATAACACAACAAAACATCCTAAATTTACCGGCGCAGAGTGAAAAGAACTGGAAATTCACTGGAGTATAAAGAGATAATATTTTTATTGAATTAAAGTAAAAACCTACGTTACAAATATAAAAATATCTCTAAAAAGATATAAATATAAGACTTAATTTAAATCGGTAAATTTGTATCAAAGTTATTTTGTTCAGCTAGATTTGCATTTCCGACCTTTGGGGTCAGAACCATGTACATTCGCACATTATTCCTATGTATTGTTTATGCTCGACCATGCCGAAATGTAGTAATTACACACCTGGTAGCAGCCCTTTAAAGCATGTCACTAAAGTACATCTATTCATTAAAGTTCAGGTTTTCGATTATTCTCGGATATGCAATCGAAAGACAACTAGCAAAATGTCACGCAGGCTGGAAATCCAATACTGTCGCAGAAGGTTATGCTCTGTTACTATAATAATTATTGTTAATTGTAAATAATATTCAAATAAATTCAATTTGGCATCTCGTTTTTCAATGTCGAATTCAATTTCAAGGTTATATCAAGTTTAACGTTTATTTTACTCTCTAGATTATATCAAGGTCGTCGACATTCGTTGCCCGGAAAAAATCAATACTTTCGCGTCTGCGCACATCTCATAATTTACGAGATTGCACAAGGTCAGTTCGCTCCCCAGTCACAAAGGAATAACATGAATACTTATGAATAATTTCAAGTTAGAAATATGGTCGAGCATAAAAAGTCGTATGAAACTTGCCTATAATGATAATTAAGATGCTCATATGAAAATTATGAAACTCGCTTGCGCTCGTTTCATAAACATCCTCGCATCTTAATTACTATCACTATAGGCTCGTTGCATAATGTACTATTAGTACATAGTGTTTAATTGTACTTCTATTTTATTGTTAATCTAAAATTATACAAATGCCACGTGACTTACGTTTATAGAAAACAATAACGAAAGAGAAGGAAGTCCGAGTCTACGAGAAAAAATTCCTAGGACGTAGAACTTTACATCACCAAGCATTCCGCAGGTTTTCTCACGATCAGCACCAATAAAAGGTGGGCTAACGTGTTACCTTTTCAACCAATATGCCTATATACATTGTTCTCGTCTGGAGATTTGAAATGTTTGGTTTAGTTTATATTACTCTAAGCTCGCTGTACAAGTAGGGATATTGTTTCGTGTAAGAAGTTAATGCAGCACCATGTTCACACTTATTCTGAAACGGATGGCATGCATTTCGAACATATGCTTTGACATAGTCTCCGTAAAGTATATATGTGCAAATGAGCCACAGATCTCTAAAAATATTCGTTTCCGAACTTTTGCTTATCTTAACTTTTAGTTATTTTTATATAAACTCGCTCCCCTCTCCGCCCAGAATTTGATACCAGCATTTTGAGAACACACTGTATATACCCAAAAATTAAAGAATAGTAAGACATTATAGATCTATAGAATTGAACTTAACTAGAAGAAATAACACAATTCAAATTATAATTCATATTATAATATGAATTATTTTATTTAGTAGGTTATTTTACGACGCTATATCAATATCTTAGGTTATTTAGCGTCTGAATGAGATGAAGATTATAATGCCGATGAAATGAGTCTGGGGTCCAGCACCGATAGATACAGCATTTGCTCATATTGGATTGAGGGAAAACTCTGGAAAAAACTCAACCAGGTAACTTGTCCGGATAGGGATTCAAACCCGAGTCACCTGGTTTCGCGGCCAGACGCGCTAACCGTTACTCTACAGGTGTGGACTTATAATATGAATAAGTTATAAGCAAGTAATTGTTTAGAGCAAAATCCGGAAACGAGGTAAAATTTACATATCACCAGATAAACAAAACTTAAAATAAGTACCGTATGACATGGAACTCTCTACTTTATAACCTGAAACAAAAGCAATATATGGTAACAGTATATAAGTAACGAAGATCATATAAATAGATTAAAAGCTAAGGATTTCTTTTGTGTTACTGCCTTGGAAATGCTTTAAATATGAAGTTTAAAAAATGTACAGTAGATAGATAGATAGATAGATAGATAGATAGATAGATAGATAGATAGATAGATAGATAGATAGATAGATAGATAGATAGATAGATAGATAGATAGATAGATAGATAGATAGATAGATAGATAGATAGATAGATAGATAGATAGATAGATAGATAGATAGATAGATAGATAGATAGATAGATAGATAGATAGATAGATAGATAGATAGATAGATAGATAGATAGATAGATAGATAGATAGATAGATAGATAGATAGATAGATAGATAGATAGATAGATAGATAGATAGATAGATAGATAGATAGATAGATAGATAGATAGATAGATAGATAGATAGATAGATAGATAGATAGATAGATAGATAGATAGATAGATAGATAGATAGATAGATAGATAGATAGATAGATAGATAGATAGATAGATAGATAGATAGATAGATAGATAGATAGATAGATAGATAGATAGATAGATAGATAGATAGATAGATAGATAGATAGATAGATAGATAGATAGATAGATAGATAGATAGATAGATAGATAGATAGATAGATAGATAGATAGATAGATAGATAGATAGATAGATAGATAGATAGATAGATAGATAGATAGATAGATAGATAGATAGATAGATAGATAGATAGATAGATAGATAGATAGATAGATAGATAGATAGATAGATAGATAGATAGATAGATAGATAGATAGATAGATAGATAGATAGATAGATAGATAGATAGATAGATAGATAGATAGATAGATAGATAGATAGATAGATAGATAGATAGATAGATAGATAGATAGATAGATAGATAGATAGATAGATAGATAGATAGATAGATAGATAGATAGATAGATAGATAGATAGATAGATAGATAGATAGATAGATAGATAGATAGATAGATAGATAGATAGATAGATAGATAGATAGATAGATAGATAGATAGATAGATAGATAGATAGATAGATAGATAGATAGATAGATAGATAGATAGATAGATAGATAGATAGATAGATAGATAGATAGATAGATAGATAGATAGATAGATAGATAGATAGATAGATAGATAGATAGATAGATAGATAGATAGATAGATAGATAGATAGATAGATAGATAGATAGATAGATAGATAGATAGATAGATAGATAGATAGATAGATAGATAGATAGATAGATAGATAGATAGATAGATAGATAGATAGATAGATAGATAGATAGATAGATAGATAGATAGATAGATAGATAGATAGATAGATAGATAGATAGATAGATAGATAGATAGATAGATAGATAGATAGATAGATAGATAGATAGATAGATAGATAGATAGATAGATAGATAGATAGATAGATAGATAGATAGATAGATAGATAGATAGATAGATAGATAGATAGATAGATAGATAGATAGATAGATAGATAGATAGATAGATAGATAGATAGATAGATAGATAGATAGATAGATAGATAGATAGATAGATAGATAGATAGATAGATAGATAGATAGATAGATAGATAGATAGATAGATAGATAGATAGATAGATAGATAGATAGATAGATAGATAGATAGATAGATAGATAGATAGATAGATAGATAGATAGATAGATAGATAGATAGATAGATAGATAGATAGATAGATAGATAGATAGATAGATAGATAGATAGATAGATAGATAGATAGATAGATAGATAGATAGATAGATAGATAGATAGATAGATAGATAGATAGATAGATAGATAGATAGATAGATAGATAGATAGATAGATAGATAGATAGATAGATAGATAGATAGATAGATAGATAGATAGATAGATAGATAGATAGATAGATAGATAGATAGATAGATAGATAGATAGATAGATAGATAGATAGATAGATAGATAGATAGATAGATAGATAGATAGATAGATAGATAGATAGATAGATAGATAGATAGATAGATAGATAGATAGATAGATAGATAGATAGATAGATAGATAGATAGATAGATAGATAGATAGATAGATAGATAGATAGATAGATAGATAGATAGATAGATAGATAGATAGATAGATAGATAGATAGATAGATAGATAGATAGATAGATAGATAGATAGATAGATAGATAGATAGATAGATAGATAGATAGATAGATAGATAGATAGATAGATAGATAGATAGATAGATAGATAGATAGATAGATAGATAGATAGATAGATAGATAGATAGATAGATAGATAGATAGATAGATAGATAGATAGATAGATAGATAGATAGATAGATAGATAGATAGATAGATAGATAGATAGATAGATAGATAGATAGATAGATAGATAGATAGATAGATAGATAGATAGATAGATAGATAGATAGATAGATAGATAGATAGATAGATAGATAGATAGATAGATAGATAGATAGATAGATAGATAGATAGATAGATAGATAGATAGATAGATAGATAGATAGATAGATAGATAGATAGATAGATAGATAGATAGATAGATAGATAGATAGATAGATAGATAGATAGATAGATAGATAGATAGATAGATAGATAGATAGATAGATAGATAGATAGATAGATAGATAGATAGATAGATAGATAGATAGATAGATAGATAGATAGATAGATAGATAGATAGATAGATAGATAGATAGATAGATAGATAGATAGATAGATAGATAGATAGATAGATAGATAGATAGATAGATAGATAGATAGATAGATAGATAGATAGATAGATAGATAGATAGATAGATAGATAGATAGATAGATAGATAGATAGATAGATAGATAGATAGATAGATAGATAGATAGATAGATAGATAGATAGATAGATAGATAGATAGATAGATAGATAGATAGATAGATAGATAGATAGATAGATAGATAGATAGATAGATAGATAGATAGATAGATAGATAGATAGATAGATAGATAGATAGATAGATAGATAGATAGATAGATAGATAGATAGATAGATAGATAGATAGATAGATAGATAGATAGATAGATAGATAGATAGATAGATAGATAGATAGATAGATAGATAGATAGATAGATAGATAGATAGATAGATAGATAGATAGATAGATAGATAGATAGATAGATAGATAGATAGATAGATAGATAGATAGATAGATAGATAGATAGATAGATAGATAGATAGATAGATAGATAGATAGATAGATAGATAGATAGATAGATAGATAGATAGATAGATAGATAGATAGATAGATAGATAGATAGATAGATAGATAGATAGATAGATAGATAGATAGATAGATAGATAGATAGATAGATAGATAGATAGATAGATAGATAGATAGATAGATAGATAGATAGATAGATAGATAGATAGATAGATAGATAGATAGATAGATAGATAGATAGATAGATAGATAGATAGATAGATAGATAGATAGATAGATAGATAGATAGATAGATAGATAGATAGATAGATAGATAGATAGATAGATAGATAGATAGATAGATAGATAGATAGATAGATAGATAGATAGATAGATAGATAGATAGATAGATAGATAGATAGATAGATAGATAGATAGATAGATAGATAGATAGATAGATAGATAGATAGATAGATAGATAGATAGATAGATAGATAGATAGATAGATAGATAGATAGATAGATAGATAGATAGATAGATAGATAGATAGATAGATAGATAGATAGATAGATAGATAGATAGATAGATAGATAGATAGATAGATAGATAGATAGATAGATAGATAGATAGATAGATAGATAGATAGATAGATAGATAGATAGATAGATAGATAGATAGATAGATAGATAGATAGATAGATAGATAGATAGATAGATAGATAGATAGATAGATAGATAGATAGATAGATAGATAGATAGATAGATAGATAGATAGATAGATAGATAGATAGATAGATAGATAGATAGATAGATAGATAGATAGATAGATAGATAGATAGATAGATAGATAGATAGATAGATAGATAGATAGATAGATAGATAGATAGATAGATAGATAGATAGATAGATAGATAGATAGATAGATAGATAGATAGATAGATAGATAGATAGATAGATAGATAGATAGATAGATAGATAGATAGATAGATAGATAGATAGATAGATAGATAGATAGATAGATAGATAGATAGATAGATAGATAGATAGATAGATAGATAGATAGATAGATAGATAGATAGATAGATAGATAGATAGATAGATAGATAGATAGATAGATAGATAGATAGATAGATAGATAGATAGATAGATAGATAGATAGATAGATAGATAGATAGATAGATAGATAGATAGATAGATAGATAGATAGATAGATAGATAGATAGATAGATAGATAGATAGATAGATAGATAGATAGATAGATAGATAGATAGATAGATAGATAGATAGATAGATAGATAGATAGATAGATAGATAGATAGATAGATAGATAGATAGATAGATAGATAGATAGATAGATAGATAGATAGATAGATAGATAGATAGATAGATAGATAGATAGATAGATAGATAGATAGATAGATAGATAGATAGATAGATAGATAGATAGATAGATAGATAGATAGATAGATAGATAGATAGATAGATAGATAGATAGATAGATAGATAGATAGATAGATAGATAGATAGATAGATAGATAGATAGATAGATAGATAGATAGATAGATAGATAGATAGATAGATAGATAGATAGATAGATAGATAGATAGATAGATAGATAGATAGATAGATAGATAGATAGATAGATAGATAGATAGATAGATAGATAGATAGATAGATAGATAGATAGATAGATAGATAGATAGATAGATAGATAGATAGATAGATAGATAGATAGATAGATAGATAGATAGATAGATAGATAGATAGATAGATAGATAGATAGATAGATAGATAGATAGATAGATAGATAGATAGATAGATAGATAGATAGATAGATAGATAGATAGATAGATAGATAGATAGATAGATAGATAGATAGATAGATAGATAGATAGATAGATAGATAGATAGATAGATAGATAGATAGATAGATAGATAGATAGATAGATAGATAGATAGATAGATAGATAGATAGATAGATAGATAGATAGATAGATAGATAGATAGATAGATAGATAGATAGATAGATAGATAGACAGGTAATTCCGTGGCACCACAACTCATGGACGTTCACATGCCGCTCACCTTCTAACCTATACGGAATGTGTGGTTAGCACGACAATCCCCCAGCCGCGACAGTAACGTAAATGGCTTATTTAGAGATAAATAAATAACGTTCATACAAAATAACTGTTAAAAATGAAATCATCAAAAGTAAAACTTCAGTAAGTTACGGTTCAGAAATTTTGACTTTAAATAGAAGGAATTTTCAGATAGAACACAAATGCGTTTCATGAAATTACGCCTAACCGCTTCACAATACATTACGACTTACGTGATCATAATTTCGTCCCTGGTATAGTCATTACAGTACGTGGAAAGATACAGAATTGTGAAATGATCAGGTTCTTATCTTCCACGAGACCGTCATTATCAACACGATAGATCTATCAAGAGTATTATAGGCATAAACACAATGTGTAATCCTAAGTAATACTTCGTACGGTGGAGGTGGATGTGATTTATTATTATTATTATTATTATTATTATTATTATTATTATTATTATTATTACTTACTTACTTACTTACTTACTTACTTAATTACTTACTTACTGGCTTTTAAGGAACCCGGAGGTTCATTGCCGCTCTCACATAAGCCCACTATTGATCCCTATCCTGAGCAAGATTAATCCAGTCTCTATCATCATATCCAATCTCCCTCAAATCCATTTTAATATTATCTTCCCATCTACGTCTCGGCCTCCCCAAAGGTCTTTTTTCCCTCCGGTCTCCCAATTAACACTCTATATGCATTTCTGGATTCGCCCATACGTGCTACATGCCTTGCCCATCTCAAACGTCTGGATTTAATGTTCCTAATTATGTCAGGTAAAGAATACAATGCGTGCAGTTCTGTGTTGTGTAACTTTCTCCATTCTCCTGTAACTTCATCCCTGTTAGCCCCAAATATTTTCCTAAGCACCTTATTCTCAAACACCCTTAACCTATGTTCCTGTCCCAAAGTGAGAGTCCAAGTTTCACAACTATAAAGAACAACCGGTAATATAACTATTTTATAAATTCTAACTTGCAGATTTTTTGACGGTAGACTGGATGATAAAAGCTTCTCAACCGAATAATAACAGGCATTTCCCATATTTATTGTGTGTTTAATTTCCTCCCGAGTATCATTTATGTTTGTTACTGTTGCTCCCAGGTATTTGAATTTTTCCACCTCTTCAAAAGATAAATTATTATTATTATTATTATTATTATTATTATTATTATTATTATTATTATTATCATCTTTGATAATGTTGATGACAATGATGAATATAAATTTATAGCCACGTTTATTTAGCACATTTTTAAAATAAGAGAAATCAATTTATTATAAGTACTCTCCACTGCTGTTTATCATGACTGTGGCAAAATTCGTAACATATGTTTAGAACGAAAAATGAGATTGACTTTTTACTTTTCATGACAGGAACTAGAAAATGTGTAATGAGAACGTAAATGTCTTTGCAGATGACACTATTCTGAGAAGAGAAAGCTATTATATTTATGTTGAAGTTTTCGCGATATTATTCTGCCAACACGTAGCGATCCAATCTTGGACTTCCTTGCATTCATTGTATCCCCTGCTGGCTTGTCAGTTTCCTAACCCGCGGACGGTGGAAATGGAAATAACCTTTCATATTTCGGTACACGTGAAAATGAGAATGAATAAAACAGCTTTAATTAATAGCCATGTGTGTCCCCGGTTTGTGGCTTTGTTTTACGGCCTCAGTTGATTATCGAAATGAGGAAACATCACCTGCGTTAAAAGCTGTAAATATCCTTGGGCTCCATATCCATAACATTGTGCGTTCCTTTGGAATTGCGATTGAATTTCATGTAGATAGTACGAGTGCACGTCTATTTATAATAATAATAATAATAATAATAATAATAATAGTCCATATTAGCTCAACAATTCAGTGGCACTGCTATAGCCTCTACTTCCGATATTTCTTAATTTATTATGTATCTATATTGTAATCTAAAATTATTCTAATTTTTAGATTGTTTTTAAGGTATTGATATTTACTATCTTTTGCATAGATCTAATTAGAAAAACAAGCTGAATTTAGTTGGGGGGTAATTTCTTTAATATGATTTTTCCAATTAAACGCATTATCGATTTTTAAGCCAAGAAATTTGGTTGTTGTTGTTTCTAATAGGGATCTATTGTTAATTATTGCGCTAGAAATTTGCGAGGTTGAATTTGGACAGGATTTAAATTGAATTATGTTAGTTTTGTTACAATTCATTACCAATTTATTGACTGCGAACCAGTCACATATTTTTAAGAGAATTTACTCTGTTGAAGTTTGGAATGTGTTGGAGTTATTGGCTGTAATTACGATACTTGTGTCATCTGCAAATAATATGGGATGACCTATATCTTTTATTAGGGGGGCAAGATCATTTATAAACACTAGAAAAAGTAGGGGACCTAATATTGATCCTTGATGAATTCCATTATTAATAGTTCCCCATGTCGATGCAAATTTCATAGTTGTATTGATTTCAACTTTCTGTTTCCTATTTAACTGTATAGAGGCATGAATGAAAATAGTAATTACAGTACTAATGAAATAATAGTTAGAATACAAATTATCACAAACAATCTGGTCTTACCAGGCGTTGGACTGATAATAAGGAATTTTGTTACTTCGCTAGGCGTTGACATAAAACGGTCTCCGCATATGATTCATATACTGAGAAAAATATTAAAGAATTTTCTGAGCCCTTCGAACTGTGGTCCCAACACTGATATGATAAAAATCAAACAGGGATAAATATACCGTACATAAAACTTTCATATTATGAAACAAATAATTCATGTTAAGGTATCCATGCATGCACTAATATACTAATAATAATAATAATAATAATAATAATAATAATAATAATAATAATAATAATAATAATAATAATAATAATAATAATAATGGCTTTATTTAACCTTGCAGAGTTAAGGCCGTAAGGCCTTCTCTTACACTCAACCAGGATTAAAACTTGCTTACACAGTTGAACATAAAACTGGATCGGAATTAAGTAATTACATACTGATACAATTTAGGTACATAATGAGATCAAAAGAGGTAGTTACATAAAATTTACCTCATAAAATAAAAATAAACATAGTGAAATACATATTAATGTTGTTAGAATCAAATACGAATCACATAAAAACAGAAGCCGATAATTCAATAAAAAAGTACCAGTAAAAATAAAAATAAACACATTAGTATACATATTAGTATTAGATTACAATTAAGTAGGATTTACATAATTAAACCAGAAACCAACAATTGAATAAAATGTACACAAAAATAGATTAATAATAAAAAAACAACAACACAGTGGGATACATACTGGCGTTAAGTGATAAATAAACACGATTTAGATAATAAAAATAAGAAACAAAAAAAAATAAATAAATACAGTGGAACACATTCCATTAAATATTTGCAACGCGTTAGGTCTGGCAACTCATCATAAGATATTTTTCTTATTTACATTTAAAGGAAATTAAAGTTCGGCAGCCCTTGACTTCAGACGGCAGAGAATTCCAGTGACGAGAAGTAGCAACAGTGAAAGATGAAGAATAAAGAGGTGATGTGTGCAGTGGTATTTCTAGCGTGTTATCACATTGTGACCGAGTATTTAAGTTATGATACCGAGAAAGATTGTGGAATCGGACAGATAAGTAAGAGGGAGTAGAGGTGTGCAAAATTCGGTATAAGAGAGAAAGGGAATGTAACTTTCTCATCTCATTTAACCTGAGCCACAATAATTTTTCGAAAGAAGGCGAAATGTGATCGTAGTAGCGGACATTACAAATGAAACGAACACACGCATTATGAACACGTTGCAGTCAGTCAGTTTTGATCACTATACACAGAACACAAATATACAGAGTGGACAGTAAGTATGGAATATTGCTTATAACTTCTTAAATTTTAATTTTACAATATATATATACACAAAAGGTGTTGGAGATAAACCATGCAATATGATACCAGGGTTCGAAAATAGTTAATTATTCAGGCATACGGAATGTGATAGTAAATTTTATTTTTTAAATGGCACCCTATATTAAAATTAACTTATTCCGAATGATCATTAAATTTTACGTATGAATGTGTATAAATTTTACCCATTCATCAGTTTCATGTCTCTTAACTATTTATTAAACTTGTCTCGAAGAGGAAATGGTACTGAAAGATATGCTACTAGAGCTAAATGACAGCTGTGAGCAGTATGGGATGAAGATAAATGCAAACAAGACGAAGACCATGGTCAGAGGAAGAAAAATACAGAAGATAAACTTGCGAATTCTAAATGAGGCAGTAGAGCAAGTGGACAGCTTCATATACTTGGGGTGTACTATAAGCAGTAACATGAGCTGTTGTCAGGAAGTCAAAAGGAGGATAGCAATGGAAAAGGAAGCTTTTAATAGAAAAAGGAGCATCTTCTGCGGACCTCTGGAGAAAGAATTAAGAAAGAGACTAGTGAAGTGCTTTGTATGGAGTGTGGCATTGTATGGGGCAGAAACATGGACATTACGACGAAGTGAAGAGAAGCGAATAGAAGCATTTGAAATGTGGATATGGAGAAGAATGGAACGTGTGGAGTGGACAGACAGAATAAGAAATGAAGCTGTGTTTGAAAGAGTGGGTGAAGAAAGAATGATGCTGAAACTGATCAGGAAGAGAAAAAGAATTTGGTTGGGTCACTGGCTGAGAAGAAACTGTCTATTGAAGGATGCATTGGAAGAAATGGTGAACGGGAGAAGAGTTCGGGGTAGAAGAAGATATCAGATCATAGAAGATATTAAGATATGTGGATCATATATTGCTCCTATGGTGGGGGGGGGTGTTTGTTTGTGTACTATTTATCATGATATCGAATAATGTGTGGGTATTGAACTGTGATTGTGTATTAAGTATATATTGTGAGAATGTTTGTATGTTTGTATATTTCGTATTGTTCTAAGATGTTCAACTGTGGACTTTTTGGTGTGATGTGTAGAATTTCCATATCTGTTTCTATATTATTGTAGTCATGATTATTGGTGATAATATGTTCTGCGTAATTTGATGTGATATATGGTTTAGTTATACAGGGACATCATTTTATTTTTACTAACATTTTTAATTTTAACCTGTCTATACCTTTAGAGAACCGGAAACACCGCTTGCTCCCCCCTCCAAGACTGGAGTTCGATGATACTGGCGTAAAACACAAATCACTCTACTAGGTATAGGAAGGAAGAAAAGTAGTTTATCCATTTACGTAAACTAGGAAATATCGCGATTTCGAGTTTGATAATTTTCATTAGGTTTTTCTTTAATCAAAGTACAGTACTGTATTAAGAATAAGTGTTTTTACTCACGAAGTGAGTTATCCATGCGAACGTATTCATTATCCAGTGTATATTATACTGTCTACAGAACATTAGCGTACAATATAGAGAAAGAAGTTAAATTGAAAAATAATCATAATATGAATATTTAAACACAATTTTGAAAATCGTGGCCGTTCATTTCGATACAGGCTTCAGTTCTCTTGTGCATATTATCGCACTATAGACTATTGCATCTAATTCCAATTGCCAGTTTCGTCCTTCGTACTAGTAACTCATGTTGAAATAATTCTGTACCTACTCTACGTACTGTAAATTCAATCTTCACTTCTGCCCGACCCGAAAATATAAAATTACTCAGACATGCTATCTACTGTCCGTCCAAGTGGTTATGCCGCAGGATTGTAGAAAGGGAGGAAATCACGTGACAGTTAATTACTTAACGAGGCCCTTTTATTTAAGTTAAATTAAACAGCTGTATAATATTACGTAAACGTCCAATTCCTAAGAGGAATTAATGTTTTCAGAAAAGAGCTAAGACAGCCCAGCTATTACAGAGGGGCGAGCAGAAGCACGTGGGGGAAATCGGGATGCGACGTAAGCAAACGGACAGTACCTGTGCGAAAATATGATTCAATATTGAAAGCTCTTTCGTCACTGGAAAACGCGAACATATTTCTGGAACATACTATACTCAGTAACTCAGTATTGCTTACTATCTGCGGTCTTGGTTCTGTGTGGAGTTGGAACTTCCTTAGTAGAAGGGGTGGGAGTGAAGTAGATTAAAAAACTCAGGTACAATAAAAATTGAAGTAAAAATAAAATGTTGTCCCTGTACCTAGCTTTAATGTGTTCTTTATAGCTTCTTTGAAAGGATCATCCTGTTTGTCCTATATAAAAATGTGGGCAACTATTGCATTTCAATTTGTAAATTAATTGTGTTTACTTTCTTTTTGAGTGTACCTTAACGTCCCTTTCAATTTGCAAGGTTATTTCACTTCCACCTTTTCCCACCCACCGTAATTAGTCTCCTAAACGACAACTCTTTTGCCTCTAGGGAGCCTACTGTGGAAATATGTCTATTGGAACACCTCCACAACATTTCTCTTTTGTATTTGGCACAGGATCGCCTGTTATATGGCTCCCATCAAAAAAATGTGTAAAAGGAAATAAAGTATTTGGTGATTAATAATGTAAATATTGAAACACTTTTTAGAACTATGGCCTTGTAGACATAATGTCGAATGAACATATGTAGAAAAAAAAACACAAACACGAAATTGGGACAATCCCAACCAATTGAGTTGTAGGCAGGTTTACGCAAGACTGGAAGTGAAATAACTTTGTATAATGAAGGGATGATAGGGCACATTTAAATAAGTAGAAAACCTATATTATTATATATGTATTATTATGTTAGGAGCAATTATTTTTGAAAAATCGAAAATTACCAGAAAAATTTGGGCTACAGATTTATTATTAGTATAGATTCGTGGTAATTGTATAGTTTTGTTGAAAGTAACTTTGAAGAAATGTATGTATGTATGTATGTATGTATGTATGTATGTATGTATGTATGTATGTATGTATTTACACTGCAAGTGGGCAAGCACAAGGTGGCAGTCTTCGAACATAAAATAGATAGAAGGGGCAAGGCTTGCTGGATAGTGGCACCAGAGTTCGATCAGCTGATCTAGAGCAGAAGCGATATGGATTATAGAAAGGCCAATGTATGTCTAGCGGAATATGAGTGTTTTGGATTGATTTTGGCACAAAAAATAGAAATAACGATAATATTTCGTATGTGGTTACACTTGATGCATATTAATAACCTCACTGGAATGTATTAAAGCGCGATAACGTTATTTAATAATGTTTATTTTGGAAAACTCCAATGCGTGTACGATTTCCTCACTGCCAGCAATTTATCTTTAAAAAAGGAGCAGATTTGTGTGTGTTTATCGAATGCGCATAATTACGCTTACGAATTCAAATACAGAAAAACAAATAGGCCTAGGCTTACTTCAAGTTACCAAATTACCCTATTCGTTTCGTGTAGGCCTACCTGTTTCAGTTTTGCAATCGAATCTTCAATACGTCTCAGGTTATTTCAACAAAGTAACTACGGTGTCCTATTAAATTGTAGAAATGGTAAGCGTTCAGGTAGTTCCCGTGATTTTGGAAGTGAAAATCGTTTCATATAGAAGGATTTTTTTGTGGATATGCAGTTGATCGTATATGCAAGGCATAACAAACGCCTAAACTAGCCAAACTTAACCTTTCTCAGATTCGAATATGCAAGGTATATAATCTGAGTACAAAGGGAACTACCTCAGTGCTAGTTTAGCCGAAAATTGAATTACAGCACCACCAGTTTTCAAACTTATGTCAAGAAAATGGCATCGAAGTACTGCTCAATGATAAAGAAATTTCGGCGTTGGAGCTTTCTTTATTTCCTTGTCACACTGAGCTAGTTAAGAAGTGCACGAAGCTTGTGACTGAAGCGTCCACTTCCACTATGGGTAGAAAACATAGATATTTTATAAGGGCATGAATTGATTCAAGAGCAGTTTTATCCAGGTTTGAAACAAAACTATAAATGATTGGAATGACCTACCTGCAGCGGTCTTTGAGGGCTGTCCTTCCTTAAGGAGATTCAAGAATAACTTAAAAAGTTGTGTATAAAGTGCAAATTAAAATTAAGCTGACATTTAACATTTAATTTTTTAAGGTGACATGTATTTATCTAGCCTGACGAGTTTACTTCCTTGGTTTGAATTGTAAATTATTTAAAAATAGCGTGTAAGAGGGCCTTAGGCTAGAAATGTTTAGTTTAAATGTAGTTCTGTTTATAAGTATGCATAAGGATGTAATTATTTGACTTATTTGAACTGTTGTATCAGTGAAGCGAGGTGAGTCAGTGAAGTTATGGTTTTACAATGCAGTGAACAGTTCCGATCAATGATAATTTATAGCGTCAATGAAATGTGTTCTATAGTGTCAGTGAAATGTGTTACAGAGTGCCAGTGAAATGTGTGCTAAAGTGTCAGCGAAATGCGTCATAGTGCCACTACAGGGAATGAGATGAGAGTAAAGTGAAAGACTATTGAAACTTATGTAGGACCTATACATAATTATGTAGGTTGTATTGTAAAATTAGGTATTTTATTTATGTTTTATTATTATTGTGTTAAATTGTATTGTGTATTCTTATTGTATTGTGTATAAAATTGTATATGTGTTGTAAAATTGTATTGTGTATTGTAAATTTTATTGTGTATTGCTTATCATTTTATTGTGTATTGTTTATATTGTATACACCACTGCCACCGGGTGATTGCCCTCTTGCAGTGTAAATAAATACATACATACAAAACCACCATACATTGTATGAAAATAAAAAAAAATGTTAGGCCTACACTGTTATGTAAATTGTTTTTATTCCAATATAAATATCCAATTTATGTGACGTAACCTAGAAATATTATTTTCCTCTAGTTTTTATATAAATAATTATTGTGTCATGATTTCATTTGTAAGCTTTCATTTTAACACTACCTAGCCTATTATTATTATTATTATTATTATTATTATTATTATTATTATTATTGTTTTATATTTAGTTATAAGGTCTATTGTGAGGATTTAATTATAATTTACAAGACATCCAGTTTCATTGTTACCTACGTATAATTACCAAGGGAATTTTAAAACATAATGGGTTAACATGTTTCGTTACATTTTTTCAAACATTCATTTTATGTTAAAGAGCGAAAAATCATGTTCTTTCCCATTACTCTTTGTATAAGTAGTTGCCAGTTTGTGACCTATTCCTGTTTATGGGATTACATAATTATATTTTTAATTAATCTGCGAATTAAAGTATTATATAAAGACACGGTAGGCCTGTATTCCAGTTTTACTAGTAAATAAACTTCCCGAACTTACGAATAATTTCTAGAATATAAGGCTCGGTAGAGCCGTCAAGATGTTAATCACAAAATCAAAGCTATTATATGTAATAGGCTATTCTGTAAGACACATCTCTCTCACACTATTACAGTTTTCAGATCAATAAAAGTTACATAACCTATGTTTTCACTCCCCCCAAGTGAGGGTACTTGTCAGACTAAGAAATGCAAAGTACTGTCGAATGTCGCAAAGAAATTGTCATAATTATTTTTTTTTAACAATAGTGTCCTTTCTTTTGTCAACTCGTTCATTTCAATCTTACTTAATACAATTTAGTAACTTGTAACTTCAATTTCCCTACTAAAACGTCGACAGTAAAAGTATCCTATACGTTAATAAGACATTTATAGTAGGCTTATCTTTAAGTTATTTCATGTTTTATTATAAAACAAGGCATTAAAACAAGACACTTGTTCCATTAGGATCTACCGAAACATTTTTTTATCTTAATACATTCTAGGATTTGCTGTCATATCCACAATTATTGTAATAAACTGCATATACGTACAGCATACTGTGTAATGTTTTGCCCGAGATCAGCTGATCTGAGAGAGCTGTTATTTTGGTGCCACGTTCATCCGGTAGAGTAGTATTCAACGCCCTCTCTATTTACTTTAATGCTCGAAGGTGGCAGTGGTATACACAATATAAACAGTACAAAATAAAATGATAAACAATACACAATAAAATCATAAACAATACACAATAAAATTTACACTATATAACACAATTATACAATACACAATACAATTTAACACAATAATTACAATTAATATTAAAACATAAATAAAATACCTAATTTTACAATACAACCTACATATGTATAAGCCCTACATACGTTTCAGTAGTCTTTCACTTTACTCTCATCTCACTCACTGTAGTGGCACTATGATGCATTTCACTGACACTTTACGACACATTTCACTAACACTCTATAACACATTTCACTGACACTATAGAACACATTTCATTGACGCTATAAATTATCACTGTTCGGAACTATTCACTGCACTGTAAAACCATAACTTCACTGACTCACCTCGCTTCACTGATACAACAGTTCAAATAAGTCAAATAATTACACTCTTATGCATACTTATAAACAGAACTACATTTAAGCTAATCATTTCTAGTCTAAGGCCCTCTTGCACGCTATTTTTAAGTAATTTACAATTCAAACGAAGGAAGTAACTCGTCAAGCTAAATAAATACATGTCACCTTAAAAAATTAAATGTTAAATGTCAGCTTAATTTTAATTTGCACTTTATACACAACTTTTTAAGTTATTCTTGAATCTCCTTAAGGAAGGACAGCCCTCAAAGACCGCTGCAGGTAGGTCATTCCAATCATTTAAATTATTTAAATATAGGATCAAAAATGGGACATCTTAAATTAAAGGCAAAATATAATTTCATGTGAATATCCGGGAAAGGAAGATTTTACTGTAACACAAAAGTCTGTATGTAGGTAGGCCTATGTATGCTGGCTAAGAATCTCTTACGTGAAATAGTATAATTGTTAATAGTTACGAAATTGTACGAGAGCGGATTTTTACTTCCAGCCACCAAATTCAGACCTATAATTCAATTTAGTCTTCATTAAAATAAAAGGCTAAATGACTTTAAACCTAAAAAAATCTGTACAATAGCTTCTATAAAATCACATTAGCAGTAGCTTAGCAAGAAACACAGACAAAATGCAAACATTGAGAGAAATTCACCTCCGCGTTTTCATTAAATAAATACGCTGTTAACATTTTCTAGAGTGAGTTTTGCATGCTCTTTGTAACATGAAGGGAAACTCAACATTAGAAAGTATTTAAAGATAAACGTATGTGTTGAAACAGTTTTCCATTTCATTCTGTATTTATATTTCACCCCATATTAGTCGAAATAACTCAGTCGGCAAAACAACTCAAAGTGTACTGGAGATAAATGCAATCGATTCTCGCCGGAGGCAAAGGATTTTCTCTTCGCGTTATATTTAGGACGAATTTCACTCAATCACTCAATCTCCCGTCCAACGAAGGCGAGAATTTTGTGCTTTTAAAATAGCCGGAGAATGATACATTTAATTCAAGTTTATTTCGTAACACGAGCATTACAGATATTATTTTTTTGTTTTTGCGTGTTTTGTTTCATTTCCGTCTATTAGTTGTGTACAGTCATTTGTTCTATTAATGGATATAGTGAAAAGAACAAGGGTCCAAGTGTAAGTGGAAATCTAGTATGTGAAAGTGAAAGCTTGGGAGGGAAAAATAAAAGAGGAATAGAGGAAGAAATAAATAGAAAGAAAGACAGAGATAGAAATAAGGCAGAGACGAACAGTAAAGAAAGGTCAGAACCTGCGACAGCTGAGGATATAGCAGAGATATTTGATACGTTTAAAAAAATGTGGGGATGTGATCAAAAACTGCAAGTGAAACTGGAAAAGATCGAGAAGTATAGAGGAGAAAGAAAGTGTATAAGCAGATGTGTAGAATAAAATATAGGTATTTATAGGAAGTGAGAATAGTGACAAAGGATTAGGTGTAAGCAGAATAGTGAGAAAGTGAAAGTGAGCGCAAATAGGAATGAGTGAAAATAGTGAGAAAGGGTTAAGAGAAGTGTACAAGTGACAACATAAAATTAGTACTAATATTTGAACGTTGGAACAGTAAATGAATATAAGAGAAAGATAGGAGGAAAGGTCAAAGAACAAATAGGACAAATAATTCAATACGATCATTTATAGAGGAAAATTGAAATTGAGATTTTAGTGAATAGTAGTTAGAGGAAAAAGGTGGTTTGAAAGTAGTATAGAATATTAGATGTATTAGGATTAATGAAGAAATAGAGAATAGCAAATGAAATGTAGGACAAATACTGAAGGCGAGTTTGACCAAGTAACAAAAAAAGGTACATAGTTGAATTGGGAGTATCTGTGTAGACGTGTACTGCAAATAATGTGTTATTGTAATAATATGTTAATGGTGGCACCGGATACAGAAATGTGAGGTACACCATTACATGTAAAGAAGGGCTGTGAAGAAATATATCATATCATATCATATCATATCATATCATATCATATCATATCTCATATCATATATCATATATCGTATCGTATCGTATCATATCATATCATATCATATCATATCATATCATATCATATCATATCATATCATATCATATCATATCATATCATATCATATCATATCATATAATATCGTATCATATCGTATCATATCGTATCATATCATATCATATCATATCATATCATATCATATCATATCATATCATATCATATCATATCATATCATATCATATCATATCATATCATATCATGTCATATCATATTAATGGACAGATTTTATTGCTTATTATTATTATTATTATTATTATTATTATTATTATTATTATTATTATTAACAGCAATAATAATAACAATAACAATAATAATAATGAGTCTACGTATTTAGAACTTTGTAGTCCGAAGGTAAACAGCTAAGACCTGCGTTACCTTAACAAATACTATGTAAAAAAAATGATGAATTTATACAGCCATAACTTTGTGATTTGCAATCATGAAAACTCCACAGGATAAATAGTCCAATGTTGGATGTTTCATTTATATTCCTTTTCCTACCTTTTTAAGACTAGACAATTACGATAGACAATAAGGGCCGTATTCATAGACATTTTTAGCGCGGGCTTTCGGTGGATTATCAGCGTTTTTAGTATTCATAAACCAGTGTTAGCGATAGGATATGATTTGAATTCTGTACTAGTAACCAGTGGATAGCCGGGGCTAGCTTAGTACGCTCGTAGCGCGTGCTGCGAAATGTCTATGAATACCACCCTAAAAATCTTCCATTTTCGTATATTCTTCTTAATGATGATTTGAAACAAATTGGAAATTTATCTTCCACCTTTCTTTACTGTTAACACTTCTTAACCTCCTATGTTATCCGACTTACACACCACTGTCGGTAGGAGGAGGATTCATCTGATCGTACATTAGACTGTCACAAATGCCGGCCTCCACGGTCATAGGATCGACGTGACGCAGGGCTACCGCAGAGACATCACAGGACCATCACAAGATAACGAAGGAACATCCAGTCTCGTTCCATTGCCCACACCGTGAACCGAATCTCGGAACGCTTGGTTGGGAAGCGCACGCGTTATCCATGTAGTCTCAACGTACAGATTTCGCCATTATACATTTATTTTAATTGAATAGAATTGAAATGGCATTGCATTTCTGTATTATGGATTTCTATGGCACTGTGCTTGTGATTTAAATATTTCAATACAACTTACTAATATTTAAAAGACTTTGTTGTGGTAAATATCGTAAACTAGCTGAAATAACCCGTCGTTGCCTGTGTTTTCCTTTCTGCTTCTATTTTTAATTAAACTGGTTGTTAGGCTTTTCGGAAATCTCGGAAATCCAACTACAGACAACCCAAACGAATTGTCTTTACTGAGCTTTCCTCATCCCTAAAAGGTGAATCTTTCTATAGCGTTCTCGTACTTGAACTAATGAACTTCTTAGCCAAATGCCTGCCAGGGTTAACTCAATTAATCACCTGTAGATCAAGTATTTCGTCATATGCCTTACGTTCAACTGTTTTTAATATAATATGTATATTTGTTTTTGTTTGTTGGTTTATTTATTTATCTATTTATTTATATTCTGACGTAGTTAAGGTCATTAGGCCTTCTTCCACACCGCCAGAAATATGAATAAAATAATAGAAAATCAAATTATAAACAAAGTAAAACCAAATGAAAATATATACAGGCTACAATCACACAATCTAGATCGTCTAGATTTGGCCTTCATGATGTATCAACAATCTTATTTCATGTCGTGTTATTTTTCCATGGCCTCATGGAAGTCGATGTTGAATACAACAGACAATAATAAAGAACAATTGACTGTATAAGATTACATTTTAATATTATACATCAATGTTTCATCGTATTTATTTTTATTTTTTATCTTTTTAATTAATTTTTAACCTCCATTTGTCCGATTTTAATGTAGCCTATGTTCTTCTCCTGGTTATGAAGGTTAAATGTGGAAACTTTGACAAATATCTGTAAAAGCGTGTAGATTTGTATAGAGTACATACATACATACATACATACATACATACATACATACATACATACATACATACATACATACATACATACATACATACATACATACATACATACATACATACATACATACATACATAGCGAGATCGACTTTTATACACTGTGTCCGGGACAAAATTTACCAATAAGAAAGTTTAATAACTCGCATAATAATGGAGATAGGTAAATGAAATTTGCGGCAAATGAAAGACGGACATTTTAAGTTTTATGTGTGATGTTGGCAACATTTGGTCATTGTTGTTGACATAGCTGTAATTAAAATGGCGTTCACAGTGCAACAAAAAGTTCAATGCTGCTATTGGCTTGCCGAATTCAAGTATCTGAAGATAGTGGAGAGAAGATTTAGACAACAGTGGCCTGAGAAGCAACCACCAGATAGGCACACAATAACAACTTGGCATAGAAAGCATACAAGATTCAATTGGTTCAGAAGTTGAAACCAAACGACTTGCCTGCACGATATGATTTCGCTAGTGACATGCTGTTGAAAATTGATATTGAAAATGGATATCTGCAGAAGCTCGTGTTTAGTGATGAGTCCACCTTCCACGTCTGTGGGATCGTCAACAGGCATAATTGGGGATACATAAAAGACATTGTGTACAAGACTGTAGTGGCAGATTTGGAGGATCTGCGTCGGAGAATTGTCGCTGCTTGTGCAACTGTCACTCCAGAGATGTTACGAAGCACATGGCAAGGACTTGAATATCGTCTGGACATCTGTCGTGCTACAAGAGGTGCACACATAGAAATTTATTAGTGGTCATTCGAAACTTTGGAAGTCCCTTTGTCAATTCCCGCAAACAGCATTTTCATCCATCAATTATTTGGTGAGTTATTAAACTTTCTTATTGGTAAATTTTGTCCCGGACACCCTGTATATAAGATGAGGAATAGTACTTTCTTATGACAAGCTGCGCAGTACCTCATGATATCTCTGAAAGTTCGACGGTATAACACATGTTAAGAAAAATTGTATCACAAGCAAATTTAAAGCAGTCACAGATTAACTGACCTGCGTACATAAGCCAGCCGTGTAGTAATTACCGCCACTGCGACATTGATTGATGGCTATTAATGACGAAGGTCAGCTCAACTTCTGTTGCCTCTCACAGTAAGTAGACTCTATCAGTGACGTCACGAGTATGTGTCAAGTTCGCGCTGAGGATCGAATCAAGCCCATACTTGAAAGCCTGGAACGTTTCATCTAAACTGGTAGCGATAAGCGGTGATTCCCCCCCCCCCAAATCTCAGAAGTTTAACGGTTTATAACTTGAGTTAACGCGTTGCCGACAATGGTAAACCAATTCTCTATTTTGGTAAAAATTGTAGCCTGTGAGATCAAAAAGGCAGTTGACTCATGTTCGATTCCCGGCTGGGAAGCAAACATCTTTCTTTTATAGTAACTGCATGTGTGTCCCTCGTTTGGTGTTTGTCCGGTGTTGTTCTAACTGGTGACACTGCTCACAACTATAGACCTGTCGCTCTAATTTCCGGTAGCCAATCACGTTGCAGATCGGCTACATTTAAACGTGTGCGTCTAGTGATTCGCTGATGAAGACGTTATGAATTTCCTAAGGTTCGATAAATACTTAATATAATCGCCCGCCATTTTGGCTCTTTCGTTGGCGTCCGCAAAAAGCACACGAGGACGTTATTTGCCGCTCAATTATTTGATGAATTACAGTGCGTTTGATTTATTATCATAGGAGCTACGATATGATAATGTTTAACGGTGTGGCAAATAGATTCCTCGTCTGGTAGCTCGGCAACGAAGGAACAAAAATGGCGAACGATACTACCTACCTAGACTTTATAGAGTCTTCACTTCCTAAGATGTAAGCAAAGAGGAGGAGTCACGCCGGAAATAACAGCGTCGCGATTATAGTTACGAATGAATCTGAAGAGCAGTAAAATAACTTAGGCCTCTGTAGACTTGTAAACATATGAGAATGAAAAGGAAATAAACATATTGAAATGGATATATTCTCAGTCAAAAATATACAGAGTGTCGTAAAACTCAGTTTGTAGAACCGTAACAACAGGGGAGCAAGGAGATCAAATATGCCCCCCTAAAAATTCAGAGGGGTGAATATTGCTCTCCTAAATTATTAGATATAATATAGTATAGTTCTCCTTCGTGACCAACATTTAAAGTTTATAATTTATTTATTTTATTGAGAACTTCAAAGTCACTTTATTATAATAAAAAAATTAGAACAATTGCGACCATCACACGAATGTACTCGTACTTTTTGTCTGTGGTTAAATACATCACAACAACGAATGCAGTAGAAGTATCAACATTATCGAAGTCGGACGATCAACATGCTGTTTCTTGTTTATGTGATCATCAGTTTATTTGGTGGTGGTGCAAGGTTTTGGTTTATTATTATTATTATTATTATTATTATTATTATTATTATTATTATTATTAATATTATTATTATTATCTGGGTTGTGAAATATCTTATCAAAATGAAAAAGATGTGAACAAGAAAATTACCAAATTTACACGAATTCTAGGAATAATAAACATTACATTAAAAGCTAAATTAGTACAAAAATCTACAAGAATAAAAATATATAATACACTAGCATTACCCTCCCTTTTATACGGAAGCGAGATTTGGTCATTAAAGAAAAAAGACATGAACAGAATCAAAGGAACGGAAATGAAATTTTTCAGGAGGACAGCAGGATATACTCTTTTAGACCGAAAAAAGAATGAAGAAATTTTAGAACAATTAGAAGTAGAGTCAGTAGAAGAAAAAATCAGCAGATAGAAATTCAATTGGCTAGATCATGTAAGAATAATGGAACATTCAAGAATCCCAAAAATTACGATGCAATATAAACCTAGAGGACATCGTCGACCAGGAAGACCTTTAAGAAGACTGCTAGATGGGGCCGAAACAGGTCTACAGAGGCCTAATTCGTGAAGGATGATGATGATGATGATTATTATTATTATTATTATTATTATTATTATTACTTACTTACTTACTTACTTACTTACTTTTAAGTAACCCGGAAGTTCATTGCCGCCCTCACATAAGCCCGCCATTGGTCCCTAACCTGAGCAAGATTAATCCATTCTCTATCATCATATCCCACCTCCCTCAAATCCATTTTAATATTATCTTCCCATCTACGTCTCGGCCTCCCTAAAGGTCTTTTTCCCTCCGGCCTCCCAACTAACACTCTATATGCATTTATGGATTCGCCCATACGTGCTACATGCCCTGTCCATCTCAAACGTCTGGAATTAATGTTCCTAATTATGTCAGGTGAAGAATACAATGCGTGCAGTTCTGTGTTGTGTAACATTCTCCATTCTCCTGTAACTTCATCCCTTTTAACCCCAAATATTTTCCTAAGCACCTTATTCTCAAACAACCTTAACCTGTGTTCCTCTCTCAAAGTTAGAGTCCAAGTTTCACAACCATAAAGAACAACCGGTAATATAACTGTTTTATAAATTCTAACTTTCAGATTTTTCGACAGCAGACTGGATGATAAAAGCTTCTCAACCGAATAATAACAGACATTTCCCATATTTATTCTGTGTTTAATTTCCTCCCGAGTATCATTTATATTGTTACTGTTGCACCAAGATATTTGAACATCTCCACCTCTTCGAAAGACAAATTTCCAATTTTTATATTTCCATTTCGAACAATATTCTCGTCACGAGACATAATCATATACTTTGTCTTTTCGGGATTTACTTCCAAACCTATCTCTTTACTTGCTTCCAGTAAAATTCCCGTGTTTTCGCTCATCGGTTGTGGATTATTATTATTATTATTATTATTATTATTATTATTATTATTATTATTATTAAGCTACTCAGATGAAGTTTAAACATGTTTCATTTTTTTTTTGTAATTCTGTAATATTCAACTTTATAAAAATTAGCATTTAACGTAATATTTCTAAAACATTTATTTCAAATCAATTTCATAATATGGAATTATTACTTTTTTCATTATTCAATTTTTTTTCTAATCTTCCATCACAATTGAAGAACTCCCCGGAAAAAGGTTGTATCCAAAAATTAATTAAATATGTGACTTCAGAGGAAAAAGTAATTTTGAAGCATTCATTTATAACAATAAATTATTGCATCCAATAGCAAAATAAAATTGTATCCTTGGTTAGTCGAAGAGTTCTGGTAGTAAATATAGGCCTAAGGAAATCTGGCCCTGAAATTATTTTCTTTTCTCTCCTGAAACGTGTGTTGTTGATTACAACCATATTCCGTGGAAGTATTCAATTATGGCAGGACTTATGAAGGAAATTGCACACAACAAAATTCTTACCCCTCAAACAAATTGCGTTGTTGCGCCACAGTCAGTTTTCTCCAACACAATAATTTATTTCACGTGTAAAATTTCACTTATCTAACTTCCATTGTTTATACAGGGACATCATTTTATTTTACCAACATTTTTAATATTAAACTGTCTATACCTTTAGAGAACCGGAAACACCGCTTGCTCCCCCCTCCAAGACTGGAGTTCGATGATACTGGCGTAAAACACAAATCACTCTACTAGGTATAGGAAGGAAGAGAAGTAGTTCATCCATTTACGTAAACTAGGAAATATCGCGATTTTGAGTTTGATAATTTTCATTAGGTTTTTCTTTAATCAAAGTACAGTACTGTATTAAGAATAAGTGTTTTTACTCACGAAGTGAGTTATCCATGCGGACGTTTTCATTATGCAGTGTATATTATACTGTCTACAGCACATTAGCGTACAATATAGAGAAAGAAGTTAAATTGAAAAATAATCATAATATGAATATTTAAACACAATTTTGAAAATGGTGGCCGTTCATTTCGATACAGGCTTCAGTTCTTTTGTGCATATTATCGCACTATAGACTATTGCATCTAATTCCAATTGCCAGTTTCGTCCTTCGTACTAGTAACTCATGTTGAAATAATTCTGTACCTACTCTACGTACTGTGAATTCAATCTTCACTTCTGCCCGACCCGAAAATATAAAATTACTCAGACATGCTATCTACTGTCCGTCCAAGTAGTTATGCCGCAGGATTGTAGAAAGGGAGGAAATCACGTGACAGTTAATTACTTAACGAGGCCCTTTTATTTAAGTTAAATTAAACAGCTGTATAATATTACGTAAACGTCCAATTCCTAAGAGGAATTAATGTTTTCAGAAAAGAGCTAAGACAGCCCAGCTTTTACAGAGGGGCGAGCAGAAGCAGGTGGGGGAAATCGGGATGCGACGTAGGCAAACGGACAGTACCTGTGCGAAAATATGATTCAATATTGAAAGCTCTTTCGTCACTGGAAAACGCGAAGATATT
The DNA here is from genome assembly GCF_040183065.1 of Periplaneta americana. Classification (NCBI taxonomy): domain Eukaryota; kingdom Metazoa; phylum Arthropoda; class Insecta; order Blattodea; family Blattidae; genus Periplaneta; species Periplaneta americana. Next base: position 175,274,605 of record NC_091127.1, read on the forward strand.
TCTGGAACGTACTATACCCAGTAACTCAGTACTGCTTACTATCTGCGGTCTTGGTAATGTGTGGAGTTGGAACTTCATTAGTAGAAGGGGTGGGAGTGAAGTACATTCAAAAACTCAGGTACAATAAAAATTGAAGTAAAAATAAAATGATGTCCCTGTATATGTATTTGCAAACAGTGTTTCGTTTTTCCAATAGGGCTACATTTCAGACACGACTTGATAAGCGATTCACGAAATAATGCATGACAATAAAGATTTATCTCCATTATTGATATTAGATGCATTTTCAAGTCGTCCAAGTTTGTTGAGGATGAGAAATGTACTTTTGCCATGCTTAGCTATCTCCTGTAGATAAAATAGATACAGATAACGTGATAGCCAATCCATAGCACCCTACTACGTTCGATCCACTCCTGAAATGTATTGGATTGTATTGTATTTACTTACATTTCTTGGAATTTGTACATCGCCTTACAGCTGGAATATGGGACATACTTACTTAGTTACTTACAAATGGCTTTTAAGGAACCCGAAGGTTCATTGCCGCCCTCACATAAGCCCGCCAGCGGTCCCTATCCTGTGCAAGATTAATCCAGTCTCTATCATCATACACCACCTCCCTCAAATCCATTTTAATATTATCCTCCCATCTACGTCTCGGCCTTCCTAAAGGTCTTTTTCCCTCCGGTCTCCCAATTAACACTCTAATATACATTTCTGGATTCGCCCATACCTGCTACATGCCCTGCCCATCTCAAACGTCTGGATTTAATGTTCCTAATTATGTCAGGTGAAGAATACAATGCGTGCAGTTCTGTGTTGTGCAACTTTCTCTATTCTCCTGTAACTTTATCCCGCTTAACCCCAAATATTTTCCTAAGCACCTTATTTTCAAACACCCTTAACCTTTGTTCCTCTCTCAGAGTGAGAGTCCAAGTTTCACAACTATACAGAACAACCGGTAATATAAGTGTTTTATAAATTCTAATTTTCAGATTTTTGGACAGCAGACTGGATGATATGAGCTTCTCAACCGAATAATAACACGCATTTCCCATATTTATCCTGCGTTTAATTTCCTCCCGAGTGTCATTTATATTAGTTACTGTTTCTCCAAGATATTTGAATTTTTCCACCTCTTCGAAGGATAAATCTCCAATTTTTATATTTCCATTTCATACAATATTCTGGTCACGAGACATAATCATATACTTTGTCTTTTCGGGATTTACTTCCAAACCTATCGCTTTACTTGCTTCAAGTAAATTTTCCGTGTTTTCTCCTAACATATTCACGTCATCCGCATAGACAAGAAGCTGATGTAACCCGTTCAATTCCAAACCCTGCCTGTTATCCTGAACTTTCCTAATGGCAGTCAATATTCCCTACAATAAGCCTCGGAATATGGGACATGTTAAAAAAATCTTTAAAAAGTCTTAATTATAGTCACTGTCTAGTTGAAATACTGTATATACAGAAGAGTTTCAGTATATACTATTACAACAGAAGGTGTTAGTATCGATACTTAATACAAGACAAAAATATTCATCAGCGTTGTTGGGTGTCATAAATTCACCTACAGAATAGAAAGCGTCAGAAATTAGGTACCGTCAACGCGGGCTACTTTGACCCTTAAGGTGTTACTTGAACCCAGAAGAAAAAAATGTTTACTTATCATTGGAGTAACTTAAGTGAAAATATTTGTACAGATGAAAGTTTGCAGAGAAAAAAAAAAGACCACAACTTTCGACACCAAACTGTTATTTTACATCGACGAAAACATTTTTTTCTTCTGGGTTCAAGTAACACCTTAAGGGTCAGAGTAGCCCGAGTTGACGGTACTTCTTTAATTTGGCCCTAAACAATCTTATGTTTTGAGTTTGATTTTTTATATCCATTGGGAGGCTATTAAATTTTTACTGCCATATAACGCACTCCTATTATTATCCTTAACAACATGAAAAAATAAAATGTGTTAAGAAATAAATAATCTATTACATTAATTTACGGTGTCAGTAGATTAAGCCAGTGCGAACAAGTTTTGTAAAATAAGATTTTTGATACGTCCAGTAGTTTTCAGACTACGAAATATAACGTGCAACGCTCTTTGAGATCATTACTGTAAATGAAAACGTGAAGTATTGAATAAATTGATTACGCAGATTGTTTTAACATTCTTTATTACGCTGTAACCTCTTCAACTTTATTTAATTCATGAAACTTATTTATCATTCACAGCATCTGTTGATTTCTCTGCTTTTTACGTAATTAAAAATAGTAAAGAATGTATATTCTATAAAACAAAGCTATTTCCATTGCATATTTCTTTAAATTTGATGAAAACTCAAAATAACATTATTACAAATACACATTCTGTAACTCAATCTCCATTTAAGTTATTAGCTGTGAAGAAATTAAAAATAAATTAATTTAGAAAAGAATGTAAGTTTATAGTAATGTTAAGTAATATGCTAAGTGTTACGAATGTACGAGCTATTCCACGTCAAGTCGACCGAAATATAGAGAAAATTGACCTTACAATTTCTAAATACAATAAAACTTTTTTGTACGTAGAGAACTGTAATACAATGCTTTGTGCAAAGTTTGAGGCATCAGAACTTCATAGTGTTTAAATTAAAAATATTTAAATTTATCGTATTTTCATAAAATTTGGAACTTTAAACTGTTGTAGCTCCGAAACCCTTTCACTCAATAATCAAAATCATGGTTTATTTTGATGCTGAGAAATTAAAGTTTATATTGACATGTAAACAGATTTTCTTACTTTTTTATGGAAATGGAGAAATTTAGATTTTTCCTCATTAAGACACCTTTGCCAAGGAAAAAATATTTTAAAAATATATAGTTAGATTCCGCATTGAAAGTACAAATAAACATATTTTTTACTGATGGCACGTTGATAAGAAAGTATTGAAAATATCAAATAAAGAAAATGAATAGTACGCGCGTGAACTAACCAGCTGACTGTGAGGCGGGAGCTAGCCGAGGTAAGCAAGGCCAGGAGACAAACACGTGATGTGTCGTCTAGCAGTCATGGCTGTGCTAGCTTTATCATAGTTTTTCATAAACACAGGAGTAAAATGATGCCCAATGCTCGCTTATCTTCATCTCTCGGCCAGTGCGTGCGGTACTGCGCCGTTCAAGTCTAGGCGTGTGAAAATAATCTATTTAATACCTTCGAAACTTATTGCCGTACCACTAACCAAACAATGCCGAATCCCTCTTAATAATGCAAGGTTTTTTTCTCATTATTCTTCTACATTTTTACAAAGTAAGTAAAATCAGATTATCTGTCTCTCTGTTTACAATAAAAATAAGGATTACTTCTTATCATAACCTACCAAATCTCAGCTTCAATATGAGCTCCCGTTCAATGTTCTGCAGTAAATGGTTCCAGAGTTCTCAGCGCTGAAAAAAGCTTGCTTTTATAAAATACGCTAAATTTGTCGCTCAATAATACGTAAACCGTTTGACTTTCGATAGTATATTTTTAAAAATGCACTGTCCTCAGCACCTTGTATAAATAGGGAAAAAATTAGAGTATCAAATGTGCGAGGTTTTTTACTGATCGATTTCATTTGGAATAGCCCGTACAGTAATTTGATCGAAACGTTTTGTTTACATTTTCCTCTCGCAAGTCTTGCGGAATGAGTGATTGCAGTTACTCTCACCCTCACTGCAGAGCAATGACCGCAAGGAGCGTTGCAGCGTTGCAACACGTTCCTTTCGTATTCTCAAATCTATTGGACGAATCAGAACATTTGGCCAGATTTGTTCGCATTGACTTGATCTGTGAATTAATTTAACAAGTTCCCTTTCACCCTCTATTAAAACTACGCAAGTCATATTTATAGAAGTTAGAGCTGTCTTTCCGTTTCCAGCGTCCAAAAGGTATATCTGTATGACCGTACTTAATATATCTAATGTTACTCAGACTTCATTGACAAAAATTCATACACTTTTCTGTACTGTATTCAACTAACCAATATAAATTACTGTTTTCTTCAGTGCAAGAAAACATTAAATAAGCTTTGTGCAACGCGGTGCGACAATTGAAAGGTGTTGTGCAATAACAAGGTATGTACACATATCTCGGTATAGTCGCCACAATTAATGTATCAAAATAACAAACTCTGTAACGAGATTTTGATGAATAATACATGAAACTTATACATATAAACTATCAATAATTTCTTTCTTTACCTTAGTTTAACCTCTCCCTTTTAGGTTCGTTTATACGACTCTTGCCACACGAGCCAACTATCAATAATATTAATTCAAAAGCGCAGATTTGCGAAGGCCTTTCTTTGTCAATGAAAACAATATTACTTTACTTAGTGTCAGACACCCACTTCTTACACATAACTTGTTATTGCAGAGCACCTCTCAATCATAGATTTTATCCTGTGTCATAGATGTAAAAATAGGCAGCGTTTCGGAAATTCCTGTCGATTTCATTAACGGTAAATGAGCTGTTCATTAGCCATTCAGTTTTTAGCAACGAATCCACACAAATAGGGTCCCCTTTCCTTGCCTATCCTGATGATGGGTAGTTACGTAAATCCGAAACGTTGAATGTTTCTACGCCTGTGATAACATGCGAAAACACACAAAATTTTGGACCACGGAAAAACATTGCTTTTAGGATTTTTACCTCATTGAAGAAAAAAATATTTGAAAATGCGATTATATAAAAATCACCATTACGTTGTTAATGTGATCATCATGGCGTTAGATCACCGTCTAAGACAACACAAGGCAACAGATATAGAAGGTAAACATCGACATCCTATGGAGATTGAATAATAATAATTTGAAGGAATAAATAAAAAAAATGCTTATTTAAATACTGATCTCGTATTATATCTCTGCCGTCCACACCTGTGGAGTAACGGTCAGCGCGTTTGGCCGCGAAACCAGGTGGCCCGGGTTCGAATCCCGGTCGAGGCAAGTTACCTGGTTGAGGTTTTTTTCCGGGGTTTTCCCTCAATACGAGCAAATGCTGGGTAACTTTCGGTGCTGGACCCCGGACTCATTTCACCGGCATTATCACCTTCATTTCATTCAGACGCTAAATAACCTAGATGTTGATACAGCGTCGTAAAATAACCCAGTAAAATTATATCTCTGCCTCTGTGCAACGTAAGAGTTTACGATATCGGTTATGAAAGATGACAAAAGGTTATACTAATCTGTGAGAAAAATTATGTCTAAACTGTCAGGTAATCAGTGACCAGAGCATCGGAATCGAGGCAACCAGGTATTTTTGTTATGTTTTTTTTATTACTCTGACGCCCACGACCAAGATAAGGCACTTGATAATCAACGGTGTCACTGACAGAGATATAATCGTGCTTTTATACTACAGGACTAATACATTTACTGCTTGAAGTTGCACCTTCAGAAGTATGTAGGAGAACAGAAAATGACGGTCAATGAAACGATCCATATTATCGAATAGTAAAGTGTGCTGATGCACTAGACGATGCTGATAGGGTATGAGTGTGATTCAGCTGAGTGGTGGATAACCTTGAATAGGGAATTGAAGTTACACTTCGCCATGGTGTCAATAGAAATTTAAAAGTTCGTACGAAATTAAAATGCTGCGTTTATAAAATTAAAACCAGTTAAAATAAGATAATTTATTGTATAACTAGCCGTACCCGTGCTCTCCGCTGCACCCGTTAGAAATAAATATAAAGTAATTACATAATTAAAATAGGACATTTGATCCAGGGAAAATTCGTGTTTGATAGAAGGATAAATCGTTTAATATGTTACTTAATTTAAATTGCATCCAAATAATTAAAATGCGATCATTTTTGTCCAGAGACACTCATTTGGTGCAATGACAATTCCTTTAACATGTTTCTTAATTTTTATTACATGCAACCATAGTTTAATGAAGATTGACATTTAGATTTAATGTGTATATTTTATTTTACTTGTTATAGATTTCCATTTAATTATGGTAATAACTTAATTTTAACCCCTGTTTTCTACGTATTCAGTAAATGGCGCTTGGCCCAATATGGTTGTGAATCCTTTAAGTAACAAATTATATTATATAATATTACATATTATATTATAGTATATTATATTACATTATATTATATCAGATGTTACTGTAATAACATTATAGCATTATGTCCATCTAGAGAAACTACACTTTCCAATGGTGAAATAATAATTAATTATACAAATCGGTTAATTTAGCTTTCGATATTACTTCATATAAACACAGAAACATTCTCTGTAGGCTATCTTTCATAGCTTTCGATTGTTGCTGTCCAAGGCCCCTTATAGACGAAGTCATTTGCTTTTTAATTCATTACACGGCCTTAGATGGCAGTTATTTTAATTTTAAAACTCATTTATCTCATTAAATATCAGTCCTATCAAACTTTTTCAAGGAATAAAACTTATCGCAAATTACATTTAAAGAAACTTTTGTTATGTAACATTTTTCACAAAAATCAATAATAAGCGAGATATTTCGATTTATTTAATTCAGGCACCCTTATAACCCCCCTTTTAAATAATGTATTTTGAATGCCATATAGCCTAAAATCTAAGATACAACGAACTTAATTTATATTCCAATTTTCATCGAAATCCGTTCAGCCATTATCGCGTGAAAAGGTAACAAACATACAGACAGACATACAAACAAAAATTTCTAAAAAGCGATTTTCGGTTTCAGGATGGTTAATTATATATGTTAGGACCAATTATTTTTGGAAAATCGAAAATTACCAGAAAAATTTCGGCTACAGATTTATTATTAGTATAGATAGTTATTTATACAACAAGTGGATAATTTTGATGATTATTGCATGAGTGAATGTTTGTCGCACGAACGATAGTGAGTGTCATAATAAAATTATCCACGAGTTGGATACAACACTTTATGGCACCTAAGTGTGACGTTATAATTCTTTTATCTAGTTATAATATAATATTATCCCATTTATGCCAACATTTTTTTGACTGGACTTTTATCTTCGGATTGTAATATTCGTGTGGATTAAGACTCTGTATTCGTGATCCGGGAAAGCCCCTTAGTTTTTTTTTTAAATATTGGAATGCACTTTTACTGTTACGTCACTCGTGTCCTAAATTTAACTTCTTTTCTCATGCCTCGTCAGAAGATGGAAGTTTGGAAACGGATCGATCTCATAATTATTTTCTTATGATTTTAGACTTCACAGTGTTGCAGGTGGTGAGAGATATTTTCGATTCCACACAGTATCACATCCAGAAATACCCTAAGTTTCGGAGCTACGTATCGGCTGCATCATCAGGGTAACATAGAAAGGAAACGTTTGTTAAAGTCGTTACCAAGTACTAGACTCAAATTCTCTTCTTAAACAGCACAGCTTGAATCTTCGTCGGCAACCAACACAATAAAATATTGAGTTTCTATCTTTCATCTGCAATGTAAATAGGTCAGAGTAAACGTTCCCTGAAATTGTTGTATCTCTGGTTCAACAGTTAAAAAGAAGGATTTTTTTCTTTCTTATTAAATCGTAACATTCAAATTAAATACGTAAAATTTCTTTGATATTATAATACATACTCGTACATCGCTGTGTTAAAAGTGGGGTTTGTAATAAGGATGAAATTTCAGCATTTTTTTTTTTTTCATTTCTTGCCCGGTTGCAGAAACACCGATCAAATATGATTGGCGATCAAGGAGGGTTTGATTGGCCATTATTTCTGTTGCAGAAAGAACAATCAGTATTTGATCGGAGATCAATCTTCCATCAGGTTTGATCGACAGATTTTTTCTGGTTAAGTGACTCACCATTGATCAAGTGTTTATGTTGTTCTCTTTATAGTGCTGTTACTGTAATTTATATAGTAAATAGTTATAGCGTAACAATATTGTTTTCTACATACCGGTAATGGATTCTTCTGATGAAAAAATTTTAGAATATAAAAATATTATTAAGAAGAAGGCATTTCCGTGATAGACATGAATTGTTTTTATGTATAATGATAGAGAATTTGAGCAAAGATTTAGGTTAAGTAAGGATTCGTGTGTTATGTTACTTTCAAAAATTGAAACAAACTTATGCAGACGACAAATCGAAACCTTCCACTTTCTCCTATGAACGAAGTTCTAATAACGCTGAGATTTTATGCTGTTAGAATTTTTCAGTCTTGGGTGATCTTGTTGGGGTCCACAAATCAACTATTTGCCGATTAGTTAGGAATGCTACGTATGAAAATGCTTTGTTATCGCAGGATCTCATAAAGCCTCCAACCTCAGACAGGGAACGATTTGAAATCCAGAGAGAATTTTCAGCCATGTCAGGATTTCCAAGAGTAGCCTAATATTGGTTGTATAGACTGCCCACATCCCCATCCAGTCACCTGGTTGAAATGATGCCGAACTTTATCGAAATAGAAAAGGTTCCTTTTCTGTGAATATACAGGCAATATGTAGTCTAACCATCATTGAAATTCTGGAATGTTGTAGCCCGTTGGCAGGGTTCTACACACGACAACACAATATTTTTAATGAGTAGGTTACGAACTCCATTTGTAAATAGAGAGATGGGAAATGGAATTATTTTGGGGTATGGAGGCTATGCATATTCCAATATCTTGTCGACTCCCCTAGCAAATCCCACAACAGAAGCCCCCTCACGTTTTTTTTGCTTCATTTTTTTTTTCACTGTATTGTAGTCTATATACAAATAGAATCCGCCTGTTTCCTTTCTACAAAAAGCAACAAAACAGCAAAGCATTCGCTTGTTTTCCTAGTCACCGCCCACTTGATGCATTCGTTTCGCTGCTTTTAAAGAGCATCAAATTGGCCGTGGTTGCTAAATAGCGCTGTTGTCAAATGCATTTCTTTCTCAAATCAGCAATTAGTAAATCGAAACAAGTTGATTGGAGATTCACGTTTATGCAACGCAATGAACAATCAAATAAATCAGACATCAGCTGATTGGCGATCAGGGACTGATTTGATTTGCGTTTCTGCAACCGGGCCAAGATATGAAACTGAAATATCGATATTCCAGGAATAAATTTTCTCAGATAGTTGTGAAAGCATTTGAAAATGAAGAAAAATAATAACTTGAATTATTCATTTATATATAACTCAAATTTATGTTATAATAATTATTTAAAAATTCAGTCGTTATAAAGGTATTTTGATAGAAGTCCCCGTTTCTTAGTCATATTTTAATTCTGAAATGGTTACTATTCTAGATGTCACCGTTAAAACCTGAAATCCGTCAAAACAAATGTAGGTAGATAGAAAGCTAGTTTTCGTAAGATCTAGAATCAATGACAGGTTAGATTTGATTTGTTTAGGTGTTTGTTTCGTAAAGCCTAAAGAAACCAAATATAACCCGTCACTTATTCTAGATCTTACGAAAACTTGCTTTCTCTCTATCTACATTTTTAAAACTAGTTTTTAATATTTGAAATTGGTTTTTATGCATTTCAGGTTTTAACGGTAAGAGATGTAGGCCTATTTACAAAATTCTTTACTTTTTTACATTAATTCAGTAGCAAGTGTTTTATTTAGTATGGAAATGGTTTAATTTCCCTTACCTACGTCTTTCATTTCAGAGTAATTTGCTTCCACTTTAAAATATTTGATTTAATTCAGCTCTATATCATGAATTACATATCTGTTATTATTATTAATTTAATGTTATTATTAACCGACCTAAACTTTAATACTTGATGATTAATAATTGTTTTTAATGTGTTACTTGTTGAAGCCTTATTTTAGTTGTCGTTCATTGATTTTTCTCTTGTCGCGTTAAAAGATTCTGCAAATTTTTTGATTGCTTATCTTCAAACCGAGTAGTTATGTATGGCCTGATAATCTGCAAAAATATTAAACTCAATTTCTTATAGGGTAAAGCCTTTTTTTTTAAGAATATGTTTCTTTTCAAGAAGAACTTGGTTCCTACACACAATAGATTTAATGAAAATTGTCAGAAAAGAAACCTCATAAATATTTCTCTTTTTAAAGCATTGTTTCTTTCGCAAAAGCTTTGCATGATTAACATTAACTATTCAGGAAAACTATTATGATGGCTAAGAAATGATACCTTGTATCTACAAATATTAGCATTTAGTTAAACCACATTATTAATGTTCACAAAATTGGAAAATTATCTAATATTTTGCCCTCGCGTAGAGGATCTTGCAAAGCAGAAACATTTTATACAAAATGTTGTCTAATCTGGAAAAAATTAATTTTTGTAGCAGTTGTTTGAATCGCCTGCAAATTTACACATACGAGGTATCACTTCTTAGCCATCGATTAGCTTTCATAATCTCATGCGGGCTATTCCATATGAAATCGATCAGTAAAAAAACTCGCATTTTTTTATACTCTAATTTTTTCCCTATTTATACAAGGTGCTGAGGGGAGTGCATTTTCAAAAATATACTATCGAAAGTCAAACGGTTATCGTGTTGTTGAGCGACAAATTTAGCGTATTTTATAAAAACAAGCCTCTTTCAGCGCTCAGAACTCTGGAACCATTTACTGCAGAACATTGAACGAGAGCTCATTTTGAAGCTGACATTTGGTAGGTTATGTTAAGAAGTAATCCTTATTTTTATTGTATACAGAGAGACATATAATCTGATTTTACTTACTTTTAGGCTTTTTGCCAATTTGTAAAAATGTAAAAAAAATTGAGAAAAAACCTTGCATTATTAAGAGGGATTCGGCATTGTTTGGTTATTGTCACGGCAATAAGTTTCGGGGGTATTAAATAGATTATTTTCACACGCCTAGACTTGAACGGCGCAGTACCGCACGCACTGGCCGAGAGCTGAAGATAGGCGAGCATTGGGCGTCATTTTACTCCTTTGTTTATGAAAACCTGTGATAATGCTAGCCCAGCTATGCGCTACTAGACGAAACATCACGTGTTGAAGTCTCCTGGCCTTGCTTGCTTAGGCTAGCTCCCGCCTCACAGTCAGCTGGTTAGCTCACGCGCGTACTATTTATTTTCTTTATTTTATTTTTCAATACTTTCTTATCAACGTTGCACCAGTAAAAAAATATGTGTTTATTTGTACTTTCAATGCGGAATCTAACCATATATTTTAAAAAAAATTTTCGTGGGCAAAGGTGTCTTAATTAAGAAAAATCTAAATTTCTCCATTTCCATAAAAAGTAAGAAAATCTGTTTACATGTCAATATAAACTTTAACTTTTCAGCATCAAAATAAACCATGATTTTGATCATTGGGTGAAAGGGTTTCGGAGCCACAACAGTTTAAAGTTGCAAATTTTATGAAAATACGATAAATTTAAATATTTTTAATTTAAACACTATGAAGCTCTGATGCCTCAAACTTTGCACATAGCATTGTATGACAGTTGTCTACGGACAGAAAAAGTTTCATTGTATTTTTGAATTGTAAGGTCAATTTTCTCTATATTTCGGTCGATTTGAGATGGAATAGCCCGTACAATCTGTCAAATGCCGACAAACATGCCTCTGTTGTAGTATTCGGAATCTCCGGATCTGAGTAGTGTGACTCCCAGGTTGGCACGCAGATACTCACGCGTCTTGAGCGGCGGCTTGCTGCTCTCCCCCATCCTTGCCGACCTGCGTGGAGTTCTTGAGGACGCTGATGGCTCGCCCGACGGCAGACAGCGAACCTTGGAGCTGCTGTCCGAGAGAAGACATCCCCACCCGCCAGGTGGACACTCAACACCGACCACGATCACACGCTATCAGCGGCGGCAGGTAGCACATCCCGAGGCCGACGTCTGTCAGCGTACCATTGTTGTGAGAGGGGGAAGGTTCTAATTCCTGTCCGGCCAAAGTTTGGATGTGGGGAGGCGGGGGCCCCGAGCCCGCTGGTTGTGCCACCTAGCGCTCTTCACCTGCTGCCACTCCGAGTGTACGAGTCGGAGTGTCCCCGCTGCTGCGGTGGAAGTGATTGCAGCGGCAGGATGGATGCTGGCAATGAGATAATAGCGCTCTCTGTTCCCCCCAGGAAAACCTGGTTAAACCAAGCCCTCTCCGCCCACCGATAACCTGCCTGCATGGTGGCAGGAAATGGGTACTCTGCTCCGTTGCCACATCTTTTTATTTTCGCTTGTACTGGAATTTTTCGAGCAATTAAGGTCGTGAATCAATGAGCTAATATTTGGTTATGCCTGTACACTCCACCCTCCAAGTTACGGCCTCTGGCGGGAGATCGCACTCGGCAGCAGCGAGATCTGTGTGTCGCAAGGAAACCGTTGATCTCTTAGAACAAAATAATAATAATAATAATAATAATAATAATAATAATAATAATAATAATAATGATAATAATAATAATAAATTGAAGAGTCCACTGCAAGAATGATGGATAATAATAATAATAATAATAATGTTTTATTTTCGCTGGCAGAGTTAAGGCCATAAAGCCTTCTCTTCCACTCAACCAGCCTTAATCAATACAATACATAAATTTAAATTACAAATATTTTCATTACACTTAAAAGGATCTCCAGCAATAATCTTCACTACACATTTATTTAAATTTAGATAAATCTATAAGGTAAAGTAGTAACTTAATTTATGAGCTAATTTAATTCAATGAATTATAATTAATTTAATATTTGAGAATGTCATTTGGAATACATTTTGCAGGAGAAGCAATTGAAAGTTTGAACTGCTTAGTGCTCAAAGCTTAACTGTGATTTCCCGATTATTACTGGACAATGACTATCAGTGTTAATGCTTTATAACTCTATGTACATCCTACAGAGTGATTTATATAGAACTGACACATTTCTTTCATTAATTGTTTCAAAACGAATTGTGCTAGCGATAACTTATTATACCTAAAATGTAGAGGAATTTTGGGAGATTATTTACCTCTATAGTAAATGTTGTCCGGTGTTGTCAAATCTGGAGATCTCGGTGGCCACAGGTTCCTGGAAATTATTCGGTCGTCACATAAGATAAATGGAACCATGCTTCATCTGTGAACCATGTGATGGACAATATGGCAGGATTTTGCACAATGAACGTCTGAAACCAACGACATTAATTCAATCTTTTATCTTTATCTGGTTCCTGTAGCTGATGAACAACCGTAACTCTATATGGATTTAGGCTCTCTGACACATTGAGTAGGTGTACCCTGTCTCCTGCGACAAACGTCTTAGTGATTTTTTGGGTGACTGCTCCAGTCGTGCTCTTACGTCAACAACAACCGTGGGAAGCCTAGATGAACGATGCTTGCCCTTTTCACTCACCAGAGATCCAGTTGTTTTCAATTTTTTTACCAGTCCCAGTATTGTGTTTCTTTTGGGAGGATTGCGAACACCAAATTCTCTCTGGTATGCCCTTTGAGTAGCTGTAATTGAATTCGTAATCCAGTATTGCTTCACAAGGAAGAGTCGTTGATTTAATGTGTACTGCATTTTCACGTTGACACAAAATGTCGAAAACAGCTGCCAACAATAGGAAGAAAACATAAACATCTGCGCATCTAGTGACAAGGAATCGAAACTCCAGAACATTCTGCTGTTGGTTTCAGACGTTCATTGTGCAAAATCCTGCCATATTGTCCATCACATGGTTCACAGATGAAGCATGGTTCCATTTATCCGGTTATGTGACGACCGAATAATTTCCAGGAACCTGTGGCCACCGAGATTTCCGGATTTGACAACGTCGGACAACATTTGCTATAGAGGTAAATAATGTCCCAAACTTCATCTACATTTTAGGTATAATAAGTTGTCGCTAGCACAATTCGTTTTGAAACAATTAATGAAAGAAATGTGCCAGTTCTATATAAATCACTCTGTATACGTCTTAAACTATGCATTGACAGTCTTGGTTCATTATCGACAAGAAAGTGACATCCATCATTCTTGCAGTGGGCTCTTCAATTGCATATTTAATACCAGCAATCTGAACAGTGATAAAACCTCCACGGACTAACGGCTAGCATTCCTGACCGTGCAACGAGCGGGTCCGAGTTCAAATCCTGGTTGGGACAAATTACCTGGTTGGAGTTTTTGCTGAGGTTTTTACGTCAACCTTCAATCCATTAAGAGTAAATGCTGGGTAACTTTCGACGGTGGACCCTGGACTCATTTCGCTGACATTTACTTACTTACTTACTGACGGCTTTAAGGAGATGCGAACGTGTGTTTTCTACATTTTCAACACACATATAATAATACTTTTCATTTTTTCTCTTGAAATATAAAAAAATATCTGCATGAAATTTTTAAGGGGAGAGGATGGTATTTTTTTTAAGTTTTTTCCTATTTGGTGTAAAGTATTAATTTTTTGTATATACAGAGCTCATAGCTGTGGCAATTCAACCAAATAAAAATATTTTGAAAAAAAAATTTTGGGGGCCCAAATGTGAAAAAAAATAATACCCAATGCAGGATTGTACTAAAACCAATATATCTAAACCGTTTTTAAAGATAGATTCAAACAGTTTTTTTCAATGTATTTGCAAAAGCATGTTCTACAAACTGTCTGTAACAGAATTTTGATATTTGTGCGTACGGTTGTAAAATAAACAATTAAAATTTAATAACAATTTTCTGAATTCCTTTTGTTGCAAACAATCGGATGTATTTTTAAAATGAAATCAATTAACAAACTTCTATTACAGAGAAAAGTTTCCTAATAGTCTAAAGAATGCGTGTTCTGAATTTCATGCATGTATCTTTAATAGTTCAGAAATTATATCCATTTTTGTCTGGCAATGTATCAAAAAAAAAAAAAAAAGAAGTTACTGGAAACCGATAAAAGCGGGCGTGTCATTTAAAAATCCATAGCGCAGGAAGTTTAAAAATGGCGACTCAACATCCGACAAGGACACAAATACCCAAAAAATGTTATGCTATGCATTCCACACATATCACAGGGTATTTTAAAGAATTTTTTTTAATTTACTCATTTTTCACAAAAAATACCATCCTCTTCCCTTAATGTAGATTTACAATAGTACAGTGAGTAAATTGAAAAGTACATTGATGTTGGAAAAAAGTAATTTGATCACAATAAAAATCTTAATTCTAGATAAAAATAAAACAAAATTAAAAACAGTGTCGAATTTAAGTACCAATATCTCTGGACATAAGCTTATTTATCACATGGGAGAATTTGTCATTTCCTTGTATCAAGAATGAGGAGAAAATTACCTGTATAATATGCCTTAAAATTACTATTACTAAGATCATTATATATGGAAAATTAATTAATAAAATTGATTAAATTTATTAATTTATAATTAGAAAATTTCATTACTTAATTTTCCATGTATAATGACCTCAATAGTAATAATTTTAGGCATATTATAATTTCCTCCTCATTCTTGATACAAGGAAATGACATATTCTCCCATGTGATTAATGCATCCAGAGATACTTATATTTGAAAGCGATATTGTTTTTTATTTTCTTTTATTTCTTTAATTATTATTGTGATGAAACTACTTTTCCAACTTCAATGTACTTTTCAGTATTTAGCGTACAATGCTGACACTAAACAGGGCATCATTGTGGACCCCACGATATGTTTTGAAGTAGAATGTCATCAGATAGCCGAGGTCCACCTTGAGAAGAAGTCGATCTATGAGCCTAAAGTCAACTATTTCAAGCTGAAATATGCCTTAATTCACGTTGAGGTATTCGGTTTGCTCATAGGTGCTCGAGGGACTATACCAGCTTTTTTCGAAGAATTTCGACATCAGTTTGCTCTGCCAACATCTCTGAGGGATGACATCGTGATAGCCTAATTGTGTTAAAAAAAATCCTACCAAATCTTAATTAATCACATGGTGCCACATTAATAGTAATTGTAATTTTTCACGCCCTTTTCTTTGTTTCCCTTCTTTAAAATTTAATATCTATGTTTACATATGTATACGGTAACTTAATAATGTTTTTTAGGATATACTGAGTCCGTAAGGGCTACTCTCAATGGGGGGGGGGCAGTTTAATATTATTATTATTTACTGTACTATTGTAAATCTATATTAAAAATTCCATGCAGATATCTTTGTTATTTCCAGAGAAAAAAAGGAAAAGTATATATGTTGAAAATATAGAAAAAATATGTCCGGGTCCCCATAAGAAACCAGGTTCATTGCCGCCCTCACATAAGCCCGTCATCGGTCCCTATCCTGAGTAAGATTAGTCCAGTCTCTACAGTAATATCCCACATCCCTCAAATCCAATTTAATATTATCCTCCCATCTACGTCTCGGCCTCCCCAAAGGTCTGTGGTCGTGCCAGAGAATCGGTACCATTCCGAGGCTTATTTTGGGGTTGGACGATGGGTTGTTAGCCCTTCGTCCAACCCCTAAGCTGGAGGACCACCCCTTATGGCTGTCCGCGATTGCTTTATCACTTTTATATCACCCAGAAGCTAGATAACTGTAGTAGTTGATAAACGGAGTAAAACATCGTATAAGCTGATTAATATAATCAGTGTATTGAACACATTATATGATTATATAAATTGACGACGTCCCTATAAATCATACATTGAGCTCCAAATAAGAAAGCGAGATATGATTTCAAACTTTTGCTGTGATCAGCGTATTGCGAGGTTTTTGTATATTTGCAGCTTGCTCTAGTTGTAGAGATATCCAACGTTTCGAAGTTATGTATCGGCTCCATTATCAGGGAAGGGGACAGGGGAAACTTATTTTTTGGTAAATTATCCAACAGGTAGGTTTCACTTTCTCTGCCTTCTCTGATAATGGAGCTGATATGTATCTCCGAAATGTTGGGTGTTTCTACATTTAAAACAGTGCAAATATCCAAAAACATCGCAGCAACAATACATAAAAGATATCTAATATCCTAAAACAAATGGATTGACTAGTTCCTAACTTAATTGAAATGTGGATGAAACAGGGCTCATGATCTCAAACTATGATGTCCATGATGATACTTAAAGTTATATCCAGTATTTCAAAGGTTCGTATATCGCTGCCGATGTTTTATCCAAAGACATACTGTCTTCCTCCGACGAGTTTAGCGCTGGCCCTGAGGTATTCTTGCCATCGGTGCGGGGGGTTGCAGGTAGATTCTTTTGTTGCTACAGCCAAGCCGAGCCGAGTGGAGTGGGAAGTATTATACCTGGTAAGGTTTATCTTGTCTCAGTAGCAATAAAACCAAGTCCCTTCAAATGAGGGTGGAGATTATAGGAGGGTTGTAAATTTTCAGTATTCCTTTCAAAACCTTGTTATTGTACAGGCTGCCGGAACTCAATTACTTGAAAGACAAGCTCAGTGACGGAACTACACAGTACGAAGAGATATTTTGTAATTTTATTTTGCGCTACAGAATGTATCAACTGGTCCCTTCCGCCACTGGATGGATGGACGGCAAAGTTCCACTCCCCCATTGCCATAACAATACAGACGAAGTAAGACATATCTCCTTAGTCTCTCTTTTCACAGTGAGACACGATACATCACACAGACTATAATCGTCCAAGAATATGCAGTCTTCAGTCTTCTCCCTGATGTTAGCTATGTTAATATTATATAAATTACTCATTAAATATTTCACCGTTACAAGTCATTTTTAAGGAAACATGCTGTGAAAAATCTTTGGTTTTATTCTATTGGAATTTTAGAATATTTGTGACTGGTATCGTGAAAAACAGATTCCTGTAATGTCATGCGAAAATCATTTGTTGGTGATATCTTAAAATACAAAATCAAGTAGTTATACTTCTCAAGTGAGTTCAGCAGTACAGTATATTGAAATTGATTACTTTACAAATTTAATTCAATTCTACTAATCACTAAATTTTATAGTATGATTCTTCTTTTCATTTATATTATTGTAGTTGTATTATGATTTTTTTATTTCTTTTATTGTATTTGTATTTCTGGTGGTGTGATGGCCTTAACTTCACCAAAATTGTATTGGGTTATTTTACGACGCTGTATCAACATCTAGGTTATTTAGCGTCTGAATGATATGAAGGTGATAATGCCGGTGAAATGAGTCCGGGGTCCAGCACCGAAAGTTACCCAGCATTTGCTCGTATTGGGTTGAGGGAAAACCCCGGAAAAAACCTCAACCAGGTAACTTGCCCCGACCTGGATTCGAACCCGGGCCACCTGGTTTCGCAGCCAGACGCGCTGACCGTTACTCCACAGGTGTGGACTTCACCAAAATAAATAATAAATAAGTAATAAATAAATACAATTTTCTACAATATTTTTCTTCTCTGAACACGTAAGTACGAATGGTTGTATCTCTAACTCCCCAAAAATACGTTAGAAAACTAATAGGCATACTGCTCTCGTAAATTGGGCGAATGTTTCCAGTATGATTGTACTTCCTTCCAGACTGCCGCTGTCACTGTTCCCTCCCACTCCAGTACCGCGCTAGACTAGTCGGAACCGCATTCCTCTCAGCACTAAACTCCTCAGAGGATGACAGTATTTCCGCTCTTGAACCTGGTACTGTGCGTAAATTATAAAAGATGGACTTTCGATGATGTGTTCCCTCTCCATTACACTAGTCAGACTTCAGATACATACAAACAATTGTTCTTTCTCTGACATATATCGTCAAGTGAGATGTACTGCCTGATAATAGATGTACATATTAGCCAGAACCTCAATCAGAAGTAATCTATATAAAATTAATAACGGAAAATTACTAATCCCATAGATGAGATTCGAAATAGTGGTCACTACATATTAACCTGTCGATAGTATTTAAGGGTGAAATTTAAACATAGTAAATTAAATAATTAAATAAAATTATTTTTTTAAATTATGGCTTATTTAATGATGCTAGCAACTGCAGAGGTGATATATCAGCGTCGCCAGTGTGCCTGTAAATCTACTGGCATGAGCCTGTCGCATTTAAACACACTTAAATGCCATCGACCTCTGCCGGGATCGAACCCGCAACCTTGAGCATAGAAGGCCAGCGCCATACCAACTACGCTACCGAGGGCGACGAGACGTATTATGTTCTAGGGGTGGACCACAAACAAAATAATAATAATGATAATAATAACAATAATATTTATTAAGTTCAGTATAGCATTGTAGATTTATTACTTGATTCATTCAGTTATTTCAGGCAACACCCATAAAATTTTCAGCTTAACTTATCGTAAAGATCAAATCGAGATTTATCATTGTAAGTTATTCTTTGCAAATGGTGTATTTGTATAGCAACTCATTCATCCTAGTCTTCAGTGCCTTCAAATCTTCTTTCGTTTCGGAAAGTTGATGTTGCTTCTTGCTAATAGACGAATTTGTTTCGTTTATGGGTATAATAAATGTAGTAACTCCGTTTTCGCCAGTGACAGAATTAATATTTCTGGAACTGTGTGTGATTTTGGGTAACAGCTCCATGTTGACTTCCCGACGTTCATAACCGCCTGACGCATTACCGCTACATTTCCCTTCATTCAGACCAGGAAGACTGTTTCTTACCTCGTACATCGATTCCAAATAATGTTTTTGGTCGTTCATCTCAAGTGAAGATCTTGAATGCTGTGAATTTATGTTAAATATGCTTGAAGATGCTGAATTACTGATGTCATCATTCACGCTCATGTTTGTTTCTCGTTGATTATCAAACTCAACCTTTTTGTGTTCTGCTGCCATTTTAAGTCTATTGTTCTGCTCAGTTGAAAAGTGATCGGGAAATCTCTCCTTGAATGGCTTTATGTTGACAGGAAAAGTAGAATGAACTTCATTCCGTGATGAATGAAAAGGAAATCTTTCTTTGAAATGCATCCTATGTCCAGATATTGAATTGATTGCCATTGGCTTTGGTTGCGAAGCTTCTGTTAAGGAAGTAGATGCCTTTGGCACTGCACCTAACTTCGTGTGAGAGGCAAAAGGCTTTTCATTATTTTGGTGTTGTTTAGTAGATATTTTGTCGGTACACAAATCTTTGTCCAAGTCATTGCTTTCGTCACTTACCAAGATTTCCTTAGTAGAACATTCAAGATTTGAGCTTTTCATATCCTCTGCTATACGCCTCAGAGATTTTAGCTGTTTCTCTATAAGTTGTTTATAGTTGTCTAATTGGGAACGTGCTTCTTCTCGGAATATTAATTCTTGACGCAGCAGTTCTCTCAGTTGTGAATTTTGTGGATATGTTGGCTCCATGTTGACTTGCCTAGATGCAACTCACTTGTGTTAATTTAAATGTATTTCTATGGTTACTCTTCAGAATGAATTTAATTCTTTAAACTTGCATTGTTATTTCTACACAAAATAATTGACGGGTGGGTATGTAAAATATGTCAAGACAAGAATTTGCATAAAATAAATTATGTCTGGCATATGTTAAAGAAAAGTCAGAGAAACGCGTAAGTATACAGGGTGATTCAGACCACCCGTAACAATAATTTATTTCGGAAACTAATGCATTAAAATTTTCGAGAAAAGTATTTATTACTAAACCACATGTGAACTTTCACTTGAGCTTAATTTCATCAATCAGCTGTAACAGGAAGTAGGGTCAGTGGCGTATCACTTTAAAATTTCAAATGGGAGTCCGGGTCAAATAAGGTACCATTTGATAGAGCTCTTCAAAAAAAAAAAAACAACTTTCATAGGAAACGTTTTTATTAATTCCTATTCTTTCAATGAGAAAACGTACGAAAAGGCAATGGGTGATTCGGACCACAAGTGTCATTTATTTCGGAATCGAGTGCATTAAAATTTTCGAGACAAAAATATTTATAACTAAACTACATGTGAACTTTCACTTGAGCTTGATTTCATCAATCAGCTGTAACAGGAAGTAGGGTCAGTGGCGTATCACTTTCAAATGGGAGTATGGATCAAATACGGTAACATTTGATAGAGCTCTTCAAAACAAACAACTTTCATAGGAAGGGTTTTTATTAATTCCTATTCTTTCAATGAGAAAACGTACGAAAAGGCAATGGGTGATTCGGACCAAACGTAGTTATTTATTTCGGAATCTAGTGCATTAACATTTTCGAGACAAAAATATTTATTACTAAACCACATGTGAACTTTCACTTGAGCTTGATTTCATCAATCAGCTGTAACAGGAAGTAGGGTCAGTGGCGTATCACTTTAAAATTTCAAATGGGAGTCCGGGTCAAATAAGGTACCATTTGATAGAGCTCTTCAAAACAAACAACTTTCATAGGAAACGTTTTTATTAATTCCTATTCTTTCAATGAGAAAACGTACGAAAAGGCAATGGGTGATTCGGACCAAACGTAGTTATTTATTTCGGAATCTAGTGCATTAACATTTTCGAGACAAAAATATTTATTACTAAACCACATGTGAACTTTCACTTGAGCTTGATTTCATCAATCAGCTGTAACAGGAAGTAGGGTCAGTGACGTATCACTTTAAAATTTCAAATGGGAGTCCGGGTCAAATAAGGTACCATTTGATAGAGCTCTTCACAACAAACAACTTTCATAGCAAACGTTTTTACCAATTCCTACTCTTTCAATGAGAAAACGTACAAAAAGATGCCATCAATATTGAGAAATGTTAAAAGACGAAAATGTAAACAAGACAATTAATGTCAACATTGTACTGAAAGACTGGACAATTCCATTAATTTTTATAAATGTTCAACTGTCTGCCGTTCTGAGCAGCACACACCTGTACTCTTCTTCTAACACTGTCAGTGACTCCTAATACTTCGGCGTGGTCAAGTGACTGGCAGGTCTCCCGGATTCGCTGTTTTATGCCATCTCTTATTGTGGGACAGTCTTGATAAACGATGTTTTCTAACCGTCAAGCTTAAGTGAAAGTTCACATGTGGTTTAGTAATAAATATTTTTGTCTCGAAAATTTTAATGCACTAGATTCCGAAATTAATGACACGTGTGATCCGAATCACCCATAGTCTTTTCGTACGTTTTCTCATTGAAAGAATAGGAATTAATAAAAACCCTTCCTATGAAAGTTGTTTGTTTTGAAGAGCTCTATCAAATGGTACCATATTTGACCCCGACTCTCATTTGAAATTTTAAAATGATACGTCACTGACCCTACTTCCTGTTAGAGCTGATTGATGAAATCAAGCTCAAGTGAAAGTTCATATTTATTACTAAATATTTTTTCTCGAAAATTTTAATGCATGTGTTAGATTGAACTTGTTATTAACTGGATGTGTAAATTATGTTAGGTACACAATTTTGTTAAGTAGTACTTAACACATAAGACACAATATGGAAGTGTCCACATCTGTGGAGTAACGGTTAGCGCGTCTGATCGCGAAACCAGGTGACCCGGGTTCGATTCCCGGTTGGAGTATGTTACCTGGTTGAGGTTTTTCTGGGGTTTTCCCTCAACTTCATGTGAGCAAATGCTGGGTAACTATCGGTGCTGGACCCCGGACTCATTTCACCGGCATTATCACCTTCATTTCATTCAGACGCTAAATAACCTGAGATGTTGATGCAGAGTCGTAAAGTAACCAACTAAAAAAGAAAAATACGGAAGTGTGTTTTGGGTTTGCAAGGAGCTTCCGGTCTGTTCGTGATATAACGCGTTTTATACATGTTAATCAAGGTGATAAAATGAGTATGTTACCACTGTTAGTATAGTGTGTACCTCTGATTCAGGTTGTGACTGATATGTACAGGGTGTCTGATTTAAGCCTTTCTGTCCCAGACGTTAATTTTTGTTTAGGCAGCCTAAATATCAGTCCAGACATGTGGGAAGTATGTAATAATTTCGCAGGTAGAATCAATCACGGGTGTGTATTAGCGTCCATGTGAATGTCTTCCCGTTATAATAATCAGAGGTCTGCATCGGACGTTTTCGCTCGAGCGCCAAGTAGTTCATAGCATAATCCGATAGGTAGCGCACATGCATGATGGGTAAAATTGTCACGAGCGATAAATCCTCGAACGGTATAAGCCGAGCGTTAGACATTCGTTCTTGTTACAGTGATGAACTGTGTAGTAACGTCATAGATGTTTATCATTTCAAAACTTTACAGTGTTTAATTAACCTCTCCATAGTACAACTACAAAACTTGCTTTAAAATGTAATATACATGTTGTAGGTAAATGTTTCCCCCCCCCCTACAGGAGTGATTTTGATTTTGCCACATCTGATAGATGTTATTGGATGTAAATGTAATTATTATAAACGGAGAACACAATCACGATAATGCAAGAACCGTACCAAGTTTTGTAGTAGTAGTAATAATAATAATAATAATAATAATAATAATAATAATAATAATAATAATTAGTGTATCAATCTTTGCGTCTGTAATAGTTGTGCAGCATGATTATTCGTTTTATTATATTTCCTGTGACGTTATCTCTGTACTAATATTGTTATTAATCTACTGCTATTTAATAATATTTTGTAAAACGTTTCTACATTGTCGCAGTATATAGGCGGAACATTATTTAAGGACCCATCATATTATTTATGTGGTAAATCAAATATTGAATAATTATCAATTAGCAATAATAACTGTATATCGAAGTTTTTCATACTATTTTATTTATAACTTCATGTTCCTGTTTTGGTACGTTCCATTGACTGTTCCATTAAACGTTTATCATAAACGCAGAAAATAAAGCCTTATTTTTACCGTGTGAGCAAAACATATGTGTATCTTATCTGTCGTCTTCCATACAAGATAAGATATGTCGGTGAGATGACCTTGTACTGTGCTTCTATTTATTACGAGCGTATCACGACCGATCTTATCTCACTCGAGGGTGGGACACTCGACCGAGTTCAAACGAGCGATTAAACTCCAATGCAGCACTCTGATAATAATGCTATGTTAAACATGTGTAGTCAGTCTTCTGAATTATTTGGAAAATCATTTAATGTCATATTTGTTTGTCTTCGATTCTGCAGAGAGTGAATTATGTTTGATTTATATATTCTACTATATTTTTACACTCAAAAGTAAGGAATTGAATATTCCTTAAGAGACAAGATAGGCTAACTCTACATTAATTTTTAACAGTCTCCTTCGGATATTCGTACTTTACCTTTTAAATATCGAGTGTAAGGACGGGAAACTTTGGAACTTATTTTATTGGAAGAAAATATGGAGAAGTAACTCATGCTATTGCAAATACAATATTTTACAAATAATAAACATTTGTATAGTTTTAATAATATTTTTATTTCTCATTTTCTTCCAAAAGGAGTTTCCCATGGTATAAGTAGTCACAGCTCCAAGGATGCTAGCACACGTCGCGTCGGCTCGAGCTGCAGTGCTATGTACACACAATTTGCTTTTGAGGTTTTACATAGAGAAGAAGACTCGGAACTATTTACTCGCAGACAAAGAACATCTCCTGACGAAGAACGACTTTTCTTTTTTTAAGTTTGTCATCCATTGAACCAGCAATAGAATGTTATCCATAAAATTTTGAGAACTAGTACATCTTAATGGTGAAAATAAACTATTTTTTGCCAAGAACAGAGTGCTCCAGTCTGACAATCAGCAGTACATCTGCCTGGCCATGACTCAGGTACATGTGGACGTAATTAAATATATTGTAGCTTTTACAACGATCTCTCGGCAATGGATTTGCCTCATTATCTTGTTAATTTTGTCCAACAGGATTGAGTGCTAACGCTATTTCTATATGTTGTAATACTTTCCTCGAAGGAACTGCAGAGCACAATCAGCGCTACAGTGAAGTAACAATATAGGTAACTGTTAACGGTAATAGTTATCGTATTAAAGAAATGTCAACCTCAAAATATTGTGAAGCTTTCACAGTTTCCTGTGTTTAGGAACAAACAGCGCACATTTACTCAGCATAAAATTCGGTTTACTTCAAAAAGAAATTATTTTCGCCTACAATATTCGTGAAATTGACGTTAGTGTTCTGGTTATGATATCCACCAACTCACAAAATGATAGGATATCGTAACTTTGTGACGAATTAATATTTGCAAATATGTACAAGTATGGAATTGCACAATATCTGCCACGGATCGTGTTTATAAAATCCGTGCATATAAATGTGATAATTTCAGGCGGCGGAAATATTTCTTTTTGTTAAAATTCTTTCTTCACAACACAGTATCCATACATAAAATTGAACATTAAAAATAACACTATAAATAAATGAACATCTGAATAAATTTCTTGCTCGTATTATTACGTTTTTCACATATACATTGTAGAACTTTCGTTGGACATATTTGGAATTCTAGCCGGGACTTCAATATCATGTTTTGTAAATAATCACTAGAAAATAAATTTCATAACAACACTTCTTCCTTTCTTCCACAAAAATACCCTATATAACAGATGTTACTGCGGTTTTATTATTTCGAAACTTTATGTATATCGTATAATGTAGTCAGTACATTAAGTTTTAAATACCTTAAACATGTTGTAAATGTTAGAAGGAATATAGCAGGCTATATATGTGTGAATAAACTCTGTACTGTCATAATAAGGGCTTCTTCCTGCCAACATGTACAGTGCTTACAATCTATTGTACACTAACTTTGGTTTAGGCTGTTAATTTATCGAAATATCAGTCAAGAGAGCAATTCTCACATTGGTTTCTTAATTGCGTCTAAGATAATTGCAATTGACGTCATTGATTACTTCATCAGAAAAATAATTACATTCATATACTGTCTTCGGGATATCTACAGAAAAAGAGGAAAGGGTTAGGAACACATGGAAAATCGTTTAAAATCATTGTGACAAGATATTTACTAAAGTTTAAATATGCATTTCATATAAAGACAGCTAGTTGCAACTTAGAACTAACTGACATTCAAATTAGAAATTAAATTTAAATAATCTTATAATCTCTTCTTTCAATTGTTTTCTTTAAATATGTACCCGCTTATCTGGTAAATAATAGCACGAACTGTTTTGTATAAGTTCGTATCATTTAACTTATGTGAAAATTACAAATATTTTGGCACGAATCTGTGGAATAGTGGCATCATATTAAAGAGGATGTACTATATACATGTCAAACGAGTGAGACTCAAGAAATACGTAACAATTCAAGATGTCACATATTCTATTCGTACGTATTGTTGAACTGTTTCAGAAAAAAAAAGGATAGACTATTTGATTTTAATACAAATGATTATTGCGGAAATATATAAAAATATTAATTAAGTATGTATTTTCTTCAAGATAAATATGGAGTGTTGCTCTGAAATGCTCTATAATAATTACCTTCTTTCATAACTTTTAACTATGCATACATTCGCATAAAAGTATATATCCTTGAAGTTTTAAATATTTTAATAATATTTTCATTGAAAACATATTTACAAATTAGGGCCTACCTGCTACAAAAAAAATCGTTTCAGTGTAGACTTTCTTGACTTTCCACGTGTTCCACCAATATTTTACTAGAGAAGTAATTATTTATCACTTCCATTTCAACATGATAAAGAATAACTAGGTTGGAATATTTATGTATGTATAGCTATACATTGTTGTACTAATAAAATGGAACGCAAGTTTTTATCCTTTTTCTGTGTTTCAATATTAATGGCTTGTCGAACTCTGCGTGCTGTGTGCAAGGTCTGTTGAACCATCTGTGCAGCCGCTGCAGGCTCGTTCGTTATGGCCGTTGGTTGAATTATTCGCAGATCTAGATCGCTTTTTCATTGTCCAGAAGTCGCCAAATCCTCTATTAAAAGTATCTCCATAAAATCCGGATGAATCCATTTCCGGTTTTCTTTTCTTCATTGGCCAGAATTCTCCAAATCCTCTATTAAAAGTATCTCCGTGAAAACCATAAGAATCCATTTCTGGTTTACGTTTCTTCATAGGCCAAAAATCTCCAAATCCACTATTAAACGTATCTCCATGAAATCCAGAAGCATCCATTTCAGGTCTTCGTTTCTTCATTGTCCAAAAGTCTCCAAAACCGTTCCGAAATGTGTCACCATGGAAGCCTGCAGAATCCATTTCTGGTCTCCGTTTCTTCATAGTCCAAAAATCTCCGAAACCACCTTTGAAAAGATCTCCATGAAAACCAGAGGAGTCCATTTCTGGCTTACGTTTCTTCATTGTCCAAAAGTCTCCAAAACCGTTCCTAAACGTGTCGCCATGGAAACCTGAAGAGTCCATTTCTGGTCTCCTTTTTTTCATAGTCCAGAAATCTCCGAAGCCATTGCGAAAAGTGTCACCGTGGAATCCCGAAGCATCCATCTCTGGTTTTCTCTTCATTGGCCAGAACTCTCCAAAGCCATTACGGAAGGTGTCTCCGTGAAAACCAGAGGAATCCATTTCTGGTTTTCTTTTTTTCATTGTCCAGAATTCTCCAAAACCGTTGCGAAATGTATCACCATGAAAACCAGAGGAATCCATTTCAGGCTTTCTTTTCT
The DNA here is from genome assembly GCF_040183065.1 of Periplaneta americana. Classification (NCBI taxonomy): domain Eukaryota; kingdom Metazoa; phylum Arthropoda; class Insecta; order Blattodea; family Blattidae; genus Periplaneta; species Periplaneta americana. Next base: position 175,301,959 of record NC_091127.1, read on the forward strand.
TCATAGTCCAAAAGTCTCCAAAGCCACTATTGAAGGTATCCCCGTGAAAACCGGAAGAATCCATTTCTGGTCTCCTCTTCTTCATGGTCCAGAAATCTCCAAAGCCACTATTAAACGTGTCTCCGTGAAAACCGGAAGAATCCATTTCCGGTCTCCTCTTCTTCATGGTCCAGAAATCTCCAAATCCATTACGGAAAGTATCACCATGGAAGCCAGACGCATCCATTTCAGGACGCCTCTTGTGTTCCATACGGCCAAGAGGGCTTTCATCCTTTTCTGTTTCTGTATTTCTTTTCATTGTCCAGAAGTCTCCAAATCCATGGGTGAAGGTATCTCCATGGAAGCCGGAAGAACCCATTTCTGGTTTCCGTTTAGATGTCTGGATAGCACTGTCATCAGCGCTATCTCCTATTTCGCTCTTTTTCATTGTGGAGAAGTCTCCAAATCCACTAGTAAAAGTGTCCCCATGAAACCCTGAAGGTCCCATTCCAAGTCTTCGTTTGTGCTGGGTCCAGTAATCATTGAGGTTATATTGCCCTGAAGAATTTTGGTCTCCTTTTTTCTTCATCGTCCAGAAGTCCCCGAATCCTCCGTGGAAGGTGTCCCCATGGAAGCCGGAACTGTCCTTCTCGGGCCGTCTCTTGTCAGCTGCGTCGTTCATATCGACGCTGGAAGTATCTCTTCGGTATTTCGATGCGGACTCATGCTGCTCCTTTTGCTCATCGAATTGATTTTCTTTCATCTTGTGTGTTTCAGTCGGAGTATGAGTTCCACCAGTCTCCCTTTTCTTGCGTTGTATTGGGGTGAAGTTACTTACATATTTCTGTAGTATTGCATCCGCAGCGTCAGGCGAAGAATGTCTCCTAGAAAGCATAAAATAAATTAATGTAAGCAGTAGTAAAATTGTATATGAAGAAGATATGTCTGTATTATTCGTACAATGCAGGCTCTCTATAGAATCACCCCAGGCATTATATGAAATATCTTGCAACCTAATTCAAAAGTTGACATGTATTTTGATGTCATTATCTTTCTAGTATCTTATGACATCTCCAACCATTATTTAGTAAAATACGTAGTCACTTTATAAAAATCTGGCATTATTTAAATCATTTATGTGATGCTGGAGAAAAACAATTGTCTTATGCTAGAATTAACTCCTTAGGCGCCGGCCAGCGATTCTAATCAGTCAGTGCAAAAAATGCCACGGGTTATTCTACTGGACAGGACTTTTTATTTGATTGTGAAATTTTTGTGCGTACTGTATCGAAACTAAAACAGATTTTTAAGAAGTCATTTTGAATTAGAAAGTACCTACGAACTGAACCTAATTTTTCCCGCGTTACATCTTGAAATTTGTGACGATAAAATTTTGTTTACAATATATGCATTTTCAACAAAAGTGGCATGACAATTTTCGTAATTAGAGTACTGTACTCGTGAACTGACATTGAAAGGGTTAATACAGAACACCTTATAGGGGAGAGTTGGGTAGTATCGGACATCGGGTAATATCGGACAGTGATGTTTCTTTCATCTACCACCAGATGGTAGTACCTAAGTGACATGGTTACGTTTCTGTATGCGACATCTGACCACTGCTTTCAGTTGAAATCATTCGCCCGACGAGTACACTTTGCAGATGCCATTTTGTGTTTGTGTGGTTTAGTTTCTCTGCATCGACTTAAGTTTGGTAGTCTACCTTTCTCGCACTTTAAGTATTGATACAATATATCTTAAATACAGTGTAAAGTTACTCTTAAATAATAGATTGGTGTATTAGTTACAATGAAAATTATTATATAGTTTAAATTTGGGTGCCAATATAATGACGGTGTAATTCGGGTAGTATCGGACAGAACTTTATCGCGTACTATCGGACAATTTTTAAAAAACATATTGGGTCCCCCTCCTCATACAACGCATAGGCTTCAACCATTAGACAGAAGAGTTATGAAGTCCTTCAAGGATGCCTATAATGAAGCTTGCTCTGGATGGATGCCCAGAAATCCTTTCTCAAGAATTATTGATTATAAAGTCGCAGAACTGGTCAACTTTGGTTTTTCACGGATATGCCGCATGGATTAGCAATAAAAGGGTTTGAATGTGCTGACATTCATCAACTGAAACATTTTCACCGACTTAGGCTACATGCCATCTGAAGGGTCTTGATATTCCTGATGTTTTCTTGAAGAGTCCAGGAATGGTGGATCTAAAGGTCCTGAGACAACTGTAGAGGACATTCCTCAGCCTCCAGAAGTACAAGAAGCTTCAGCATTTAAGCCAGAACCTACTTTGTGCACTGCCAAGCAGTCCACTTCTTTCCAGCTGTTCCCAATCTCAAGTTCAAAACAATCATCTTTTGGATTTATAACACATGCTTCATGCTCGAAATCACCCAATTAGCATCTTGATCCAGCATCAACGTCAACGTCAAAATGTCGCTCAAACACACTACCTCTGACTCCCTATTTTAGTCGCATCATTAAACAGATTTCACCAATTGCAGAAGCTGCTCAACGAGTACTTAATGTGAGAAGGAGACGAGCTGCCAGAAGTGGGCTACTCTCATCAAGCCCTTAACAAAACTCAGCTGGAATAGATACAGGTTTTGAAGAATGGAAAAAGAAAGGGTTAATGCAAGACAGCACAAATGAAAGAGCTAACAAGTCGAAACAAGAACTAAAACCATGGACGGAAAACATTTTGAAGGGGAAACAGAATGCATCATTTGTGGTGAACCTTCCAGGAAAGCTGGATCAAGTGTGACTTCTGTCAGGGTTTGGCACATGAGAACTATGCTTACACCGAATGAACTAGAGTATTTTACAAATGTGATTGGTATTAAATAACAGAAAAAAATACAAAAGTGAATTGGTTTTGACTTTTCTAACCACAGATAATAAAAAGTAACAATGTTTAGGTTGTGTCCGGTACTAGCCGACACTCTTCTTGATTTCACTATTTTAGAACATTACTCTGAATTTAAATTTCATATGTTAAAGTTACCATTGCATAATTTTGTTATTCACTTTTAGTAAAAATAAGTATGCTCTTCTTATGGTATATTAATTATTCAATTCAAAATTAATTGTAGGCCATAAATCCAATCAATCCTTAACTGTCCGATACTACCCAACTCGCCTCTACATTACAAACTTGTAGATTAATGAATTGTTGTTGTTGCTTAGTCAACTGTCCGAAGACAGACCAAGAAGGCACCACTTATGAGGCAACTAGGCTAGGAGATAATGGGGTAGAGTAGCCAGTTCCTTTCCCCCTCCATTGCATACATCATCGACTAGCTACATATACACTAGTCAGATTCAGATGCATACAAACAATTGTTCTTCCTCTCACACATATCGTCAAGTGAGATGCACTGTCCGATGAAAGACGTAGCCTACATGTCGGCCAGAACCATAATCAGAGAATGTTAATGCAATATTAGGATGTATTTTATCCATTTACATGCATTTCACAAAAGTTTATTATTTATCTTTCTTTTAAAGTTATTTTACAACTATTTATTTATCATCATCAACACAATCACGATCATTATCGATAACACGGTACATAAGAAAGAAAACTTTCTGAACTAAAAGAATTTTGGGCTGTGTTTTTAAAGCTGCTAGTGAAATAGACAGATCAGATAATATCAAAGATTGAATGTGTCTTCTTCTTCAGATGAGTAAAGGAAACACAAGCGAGTGGACAGCAGAAAGTAGGAGATTTCTTGATGGGCTAAAGTACGGTATGACTTTTTCCACTTAGCAGAAGTGAACGATCATCCAATCAATAGGGAGTAACGTGTGGCTAGCACGATGATCCCCATAGGCGTTACAGCAGGTTCACTGTACCCAAATCCATCATGATGCTGGGTGGGCATCGGTCTAATACACAGGCCGAAATATCATGAGATAATATATTTCCCCCATGGAGACTCGAACCAGAGCTAGTCCAAGGCATGGCCAGACACAGAAACCGTTACTTAACGGTAATGATTACTATCGACAAAAATGATAGCCTATACTACAGCCTAAATTACATTGTGACTTACGTGTTTGCTCTCTTTACGGGATGGAAACTGCCGAAATCTCGATTGAACACGTCATCATGAAACCCACGAGAGTTGATTCCTAGTGGATCCCTCTTCTGCCGTCTCCAAGGAGGATAGTAGTCTCCAAGGCCATCGAACACCGACTCGTGAAATCCACGGGCGTCTATTTCTGCAAATGAACGTACCATACAGCTCTAAAAATAACTCGTTTTTTTTTGCACTAGTTCCACAAATTCAATAATGCTCTGAAATCTATAGCAACATTTTAATGTCATCACCATCATCGTCGTCGTTATCATCATCATCATCATCATCATCATCATCATCATCATCATCATCATCATCATCATCATCATCATCAGCCAAATATTGATTAAGCACAAACAATCTTGTTCCGTTCTCATGAAGGATTAAACTGTTCAAACCAACTTATTACTGTAGCAACTACAATAAATGATAAATTCAGTCTCTTTTTTGAAATTAAATTGGAGAATTTCAAAGAGCGCTGGCGATATTAGTCTGTAAAATTGTATCAGCTTCTTTTGTTTCTGGCTAAGTGGAAGAGAAGGCCTGATTGCCTTAACTTCTCCAGAATAAATAAATATACATTATTATTATTATTATTATTATTATTATTATTATTATTATTATTATCATCTCCTTTCAGGTCACTAAATCTATAATATTTGAAAGATACAATTTTTTTTGCCGCTTTATCACAGTTATCAATTTTCGAGCTTCAAAACATTAAAAATATTTTTCGTGACTTTTTTGTAGAAATTTCTTGTCCAGTTCATGGAAGACTGCAATTTTCATTATTCTATAGCCATTTTTTTCAGTCAAATATATTGTGAAAAGTTGTTTTTTCCATAAAAATTCATACCGCATAGAAGTTTACTGAGACAACACTGCCTCTATAGTCTCACCACAATAAATTCTAAGTTCATACAATCCATGAATCGGGGTTGTTTTCATGCTACCCGTAAATTATCATGCATTACGCCGAGATGAGCTTATGTGGGACCCACTTCTTAATTCACGAAAATGATGACAATATTTTCTTAGAGAATTTCTGTCGTAGAGCTAGAGCATTTTCTTCTTCTTCTTCTTCTTCTTCTTCTTCTTCTTCTTCTTCTTCTTCTTCTTCTGTCTCCAGTTCCAGTCAGCTTATTAAGTTGTACCAGTTACGCCACAAGCTAGCAACAGGGCAAAGAACTTAGCCCTGAAGATGATAATGACAGTTTCGATCAGTAGGTTTTCCACATCGGAGTTCCAGATCAAAATTCGGATATTTTGAAATGGAATTTGTGGAGGACAATGGTGGTGATGAAATAGATTTCTCGGATTAAGTCCGTCTTTACTGTTACGATTTCATCAATTCTCCTCCATCCATTGAAAGCATTACGAAAAAACAACACCTCTATGGGGTCAAATACATGAGAACATTTATTCCAGAATTTACGCTTAGTTTTTTCACACCAGGACATGTGTTGGGTTTCTGCC